>NC_051185.1:55320257-55620257 GCF_013339695.2 Rhipicephalus sanguineus
CCCGCGTTCACGCAACAGGTTTTATACGCCTGTCAAGTCGGTATCATAAAAAGAGACTGCAAGCATGACGCGAGAGCCGAAAAAACGAGGCGAGCAGTTCATCTTGCTTCACAGTGGTTGAAGCTCAGCTAGCTGCCTCGCGTCTTAATCGGCGGGTGATTCTCCAGCGGCACGGAGGACTTGACTCTAACCTTCTCAGGAAGCAGTGCCATGGCCGTATAATCTTTTTTTCGCACGCCGCAAACGTTTGTTCACGAAAGTACACGGCTGCTACTGTAAGCATGCCATATCAAAACAACAATCATATGATTCGTAGTCCACGCCGCAGAACATCGATAGCGTGTACGGCTTCATTTCGGAGTGCATGTGGACCATTATTCATCTTTAACGTGACAGAATGAGACTTACCTCGAGGTATACGTCCTACACGGTGTAATCGCGACTTGGGAAATGCATTTCGCTTTGAGTCGGGCGTGGTTGTCGTCGATCGTCTGCTCTTCACCGTTAACGTGATTGACGAGCCTTCCTCATTTTATCAAGTTCGCTTTGCGGAAGTGCCAGTCAAGCTTGAAGATCCTTTTGAAGCCGCACTGCACGCGGTACATTGTGAGACGCCGCAAGTGCACCGCGAGAGCTCTGCACGTGCACGGAAGCGAGCGGCAACGCGGTGGCGGGAAGGGAAAACGCTCGCTGATCACGCCCCCAGTTTCTCTTTTTCTGCCAGAGATGGCGCTGCCTGTCAAGAGCAGCAGCGCCGCTAAGCGTTGCTTGGGAAGCCTATATTTCCTAGCTTGAACGAATACAAAGGGCCAAGGGGAGAACGGAAACGTGGTGGAAGTACGGGTCGAACGTCACCCCAATGTTACCGAAAGGAGGTGCCCAGGGCTACGAGATAATAGCAAAAGCCGGAACACGGGTGAGCATAGGTGTGAACATTGGTTTCTCGTGGCGTGCCCTGGTCTGTAGTACATGTAACCACGTCTACGAGAAACCGGATCTTCTTGGGGGCTACGTCCGTTTCGCTTGATGGGCAGCCGATCACACGCCATCCACTGCAACGCTTATTCCTGAGGCCGTGTAGCACCTAAGTGCCCCGGATGTGGAAAACATATTGGGCTGTCTCGTCCAATTACGCAACCCCGTGTTACCTTTCCGTGTGCAGTTTCCTCTTGGAATTCACGCCAACTGTTATGCACGTAAGAAACATGTACGTGGAATAATTATACAGCTCTCATGCTGTCATTAGAGATTGTATGTTTCATGCTTATAAGAAACTGTGAAACGTACAACTCATTACCCCAATAAAATATGAATGTACGGATTTCAAATTAACGTAAAATTCATATATTAAACGTGCATTCGGATGTACTGTGCGCTCACCTGGGTCTGAAGCAGCTATGGATTACGTATATTTCACTGACATCGAATAAAATTAGGTTATAGGTTATTTTTAGGAACATGTTCTTAGGTAGGTAGGTAAAAACTTTATTTCTCCTTTTGAAAGGAAAGGGGCAAAGGGATAGAGATAGGGGGAGGTTGCTACACACGGTAGTCCTCCGCAACCTTCTCTGCCCAACCCAGGATTGCCTCCTGGACGGTCGGGTTTCGAGCTGCGCAAGGCAGCCTCCCACTGCTCCTCATTATTTAATATGTTTCGGAGGGACGGGGGAGCGGGGGTGCTTAGGGCAGCCCCACATGATATGACTGAGATTGGCCTTCGTTGCGGAGCAATATTTACAAGAAGAGGACGGGTAGAGACAGGGGTACATGAGGTGAAGAAGTGAGGAGAGGGAAAGGTGCGAGTCTGCAGTTGTCGCCACAGCACTTCGCGCCTGCGCGGGGCTTGAGCTATTAGCGGCGGAAAGGTTAAACGGCCGAGGCGGTAGTGGCTGCAGAATGTCGTGAACATGTTAGAAGGCGATCCCGCGCAGCAACGGAGCCGTTGTGGAACGAGCTTGACTCTTCTAATGCCTGCGCCCGGACCGGGAACTTATTTTTTGTTTTTTATTACCTAGGAATAGTCATGATTGTAATTCCCACCCTGTTATAATCCCTCATGTGGGATTGCAGTATATACAAATAAATAAATAAATGTATAAAGTGCTAAAAATAAACAAGCATCGGAGTGTTCAGTACTAACACAAAAATGCTTTCTTTTAAACACGATATAAACGCCTCGCTGAGCGGTACCATGAGCGAAACACGGAGGCGAATGAAGTGGTACAAGAACCCAAGTGACCGACGTGACTGATGTCTTCATGTTGTGACATCATCATGAGCCGTCATAGTGGCGTCACATGATGGTGTCGCAACATGATGTTTTACATCGTAGAAGTTTGTGACGCGACATATCAGAGACGTATGCGTCTTCACCGAAACGTTACATGATGACCGTCAGGCTATGTCCACATGATGATTGCAATTGACATGATGGTCACCGTGATGGACGCATCACATATCCGCTCTCTCCTCGTCTTGGTCAAAGGCGGGCACGGATCGCCGGGAGCTCGCGCAACAGGCCCTAGCGATCGAGGCTGCCCGAAATTCCAGAGAGGTGGACGATGTCACATTTGCGAACGTCTTATCCTTTGCAGTTCGTTATACGCGATGCTCAGCGCCTATAGGGGCGCCACTGAAAGCCGCGTAGCGGCGGCCGTTGGAACCGCTGGTGGGGTCGCGTAGCAGACGCCTCATTTCACTGCAAGCATGACGGAAGTGACGCGCGTGCGATTTTGCCGCTTGTGCGCGTCCCAGATAATTACTTTTGCGGTGATAGTGTGCGCAAAAGAGCCGCACTTTATAATAGTGGACATGTGTCCGATATCACAGCTGTGTGGGACGACAATGTCACCATACGCGCCCAGTGTTCGCCACAGACAAGCGTCAACAAGCTTCCCTATACGAAGTGGAGCTCATCATAAGTCCAGCGCTTCCTTTATAGCGTCCCGATCACTAATGCCTGCATACGTTGACGCATGAGCCAACGTTTTTCTCGGCACAGTAGCTTCGTTTACGTGCCATGTGTTTATATAGTAGATTTTGAGGGAGCGCTGTCGCACCGGCGCGTGGATTTCACGGGTGCGGCCACGCGAAGGGTCAGCGTAGCTAAAGCTTGGAAACCAGCACCATAACCGCGTGAAAAAATATCTCGGCAGCTTGCGCTAGTGGCACGGGACTGAGTCACTGCGGAGCTGGGGGTCACCTAGCTTGTCATAGCAGCTTGGCTACGTATTTGCCGGGTGTGTTCAGATAAGAACGTCGGTGCATGTCCGTCGACCCCCTGTAATTTCGCTGAAAAAAGTACATTGTCTTGTCTTGACGTATACGTTTAGCTCTTCGACAGCAATTTGTTCGGGTACAAAATTTTGGTCAGCTGATGTGCATCCGGAGATTCTACGGCGATCCTGTTTGAAGCGGTTGAAACAGTTCTGGCACAAAATGTCAGTTTCTCTGATGGATGAGGCTTCTTCTGGCATGCGGCCTCCTTGTTAAGGCGACATTCAGATCTTTCACGCATCGAAAGTTCCGCTTGTAGGCAATCTTCTTCTTATGCCTCTTTAGGTAGTCAGCGCAAAACACTCGCTCTGAGCTCCACAACGTGGCCATCAATATCAGGGGAGTGCAATACGCGCACGTGTACTCACGTTCGTTGGGCAGCAGAGGACTGCGGGGTTGTGGACGACGAACGTAAGTTAAAGCAGGCGTTCTCTTATTATTTGGGCCTTTCTTAAGCGAATTGAGCTGTTTCTTGTTTATGTCCTTTTCTTTCTTTTTTCTTATTTTCTTTTTTTAGGGAGCGGGCGAGCGCAGTCGGGCTGCAGAAGTGCCTCTTGTGCCGCCACGCAGCGTGTGCGTTATCACGTTAGCGACGTGCCATGGGATCCTCTCCAGCCACCTCCTTTGTGAGCCGTACGCAGGCTCGCATGCGCGAAAGATTTTGAAAGCGATTCCTGAGAAGCGTGTGACTCCGCATCGCGGCACGCTCAGTGGCTGGGACCCATGTGGAAGTTTTTCTGGCGTTAGCTACACTTGCCTAGCCAGAGCCGATTTCGCGTGGATCCTCATGAGCCGTGCTGCGCATGCGCGAGGATCAGTGATGTCACACAGCCGGGTCACCGGAGCTGGCATCTCACGCGCTCTCCGACACCACCACGCGCGGCTCGCCGCTGCTTGTCTGCGGGTTCACGAGTGGCGTCGTAGCCGCAGCAGACAAACTGGCGCCGCTGGCGCCGGCGCGCGCGCAGACTCCACCACCGCCGCCGGTCTGCGCTTTCCAGAGTGGCGTCGTAGCCTTGGCAGACGTATTCGCGCCAGCGCGCGCGCAGCTATTCGCCTTCGTTGTGCAGTCGCCGTCTGACACTGTGCTGGAGCCGCTTGATAGCGCCTCTGACTGTCGTTTGCAGTGGGGTAACGCCATGGAGAAGGAGAGCGCAAATGCTGCTCAACGGCGCAGAAGAGCCGAGAACATTATCTCATCGGATCCCGAAGTAGTTGCCTGGCAATTAGCGGTTCAACGTATGAAGAATGAACTGAGGAAGGCTAATAATCCTAGACAATCTGGAAAGCTAAGAATAATCAGCTGAACCTTTGCTAACGCTACGTATATCCTGGAATAGCCGAGCTAAGCCACTGCAATTTTTTTTGTGATTTGTGTAAAATGTAGTAACAATTTGCTCTTGAGAACCAACTGTTCCTGTTCTTTTCTGTCAATTCATCAATCCACAGAACACATTCACGACTTAAAAATAATGATAATGGAAATTATTGCTCCATGCTTGCTCCACGAGGCATTCAAAAGGAGTCAGAAGCCTTCAGTGCGCACAGGTGCCATATTTTACAGCCAATAAGCATACAGTTGAGGCGAGTGCACAGCGAACATTGTGCACCAGTGATTGCATTCCAGTGCCATCATTAGGTGGAATGCAGCCGATTTCGTGCAGCACACGTGTGATTCCACGCCGCTATTGTAAAGGAGCCGTCACCTGCCCCACATTCTCTGGCACTGCGCTTCGCGCCATTCGTTTTTCAAGAGAGTCTAGGCATCGCGTCTTATCAGTAATAACAACCTCATGTGCATTGTAGCGTCTACAGTGCAGGCAAGGCGACCAAGTGTAAACGTAGTAGCGTTCGCTGAAGACGTAGCGACATAAATGGTGAAATAAAAACACGGTTGTTCTTCTAACACTGCCGTAAGCAAAGCGCGATTGCTTACCTTCTACGTCGTACAGGCGCAATCCACCGCCGCCGTCGCTCTCGCTCGTGAAATAGCACCGGAAACCTGTGGAAGTGCGTTCCTGGCGATTGTTTCTGTGCTTTGAGCAGCCAACAACGCAGCAGTTATTTTTCGACATCGCTGAGGCCCGACAGAGTCGTTAAATCACGATGAAAACACATCCATCCGTGCGCTCGCTTAGACGCTCGCGGGAACACTGCTCGCCCGGACCATCAGCGCTTCCGAGCCGTGGCGGCAGATGGCGTCGTTGGCGCTTTGCGTATCGTCTATCTCTTGCAAGACGTGTGGTCCCCAACTGCATAACTCAATACATTACGAAGTCTATAGGAGACTTTGGCCTTCGAGTGTTACACAGTGTAACATGCTGCCCAACTCTTCTTTTTCTTTGCGCTTATTCTCCCCTCAAGTGCACCGCAGTGGCCGGGAATCTGATCCGCATAGGCTCCGCGCAGACGTAACTCCGCTGCCCGAGCGAAGGTGTCCTTAGCGGCAAGAAGCGCAGATTTGGCGGGTTGCTCTCACGCGCTCGCAGTGGGGTGAAATCGAGAAACTATGCCTTTCACGATGGCTATACTTTTCATGCTTTTCGCGCTTGACAAGTGACGAGAGCGACGGTCCGTCCGCGTTATCAACGCGATCAGTCGGCCGCAGGTGGTGAACGATAATAGTTATATAGCATAAAACATCGCTTCGCGCTTGCACCCCTGCTCGCTCCACGCTCCCGCTGTTACGTCGCGAGGTATTTTCGCGGGCAGTTCGTTTTGTGTCGGTTGCGCTGTTCGTAGGAATGCCGAACTCCAGGAATAATTGTTACCTTGTTGGGTGCAATAACACCTACAGGAATTCTCCGGGCACGCGTTTTTACCGGTTTCCATTCAGAGAATATGAACGGAATCGGCGTGAACGGTGGATCGCACTCGTTCGACGGCAAAGGGAGTTTTGTGAATAGATGGGGTATTTTTTTCTTTTCGAGTGAGACTTTATGGATGCTACATTGCACTACAGCAACGATGGGTCTAATTGGACGCCTGGGCCGTACAGCAGAATATACAGCAGGCACTTTGTAGGAATTGCCAAGAGGCGCACCCAGGATACAATCCATCGATATTTCCTGAGCGCTACAAGTTCACACAAATGGAATGCACCGTAACAGTGCAATTGCTGGTATCGCCAGTTTCAAGCTGCCGCTGAGTTCGCTGCCGCGTTAGCCCGAGGGTGATAAGCTGTGATTGCTTAGTGAACGAGGCGGCCCGCGTTACGCGTGCGCAGTTTCGCTCAACGAGCTCGTCACCTCCGTTGTCTTCCCCCAGCTCATGCATTTTATGTTGCCGCGTTCGCCTACACTCGAGGTCTGGTAAGCAAAAGGGAAAGAAGACGCCTCAAGCGAAGCACCAAAGCACGGCGCAGTGGCTTGCCGCTGCCTGCGTCGTCTGCTCCCGTATCCCGCCAAATCTGCTGCCGTGGCCGCTTTGGCGCTGGAGGCAGCGCGCGACTGGGGCGGCTCCTAACGTATGCACGGTGCCCATACTCAAGCTTAGCAGCGTAACGCATTAGTCGCCGAGCTGCCACGGTGGGCGCGTGCACGGAGGAGCGCGTCGTCAATGTTCAAAGCCCGCATGATTTCAATAGCGAGTTTTAGTATAGCGGGAAACGCTTACGTTAGCGTTAGCGTGCGTCTCAACGCTAACGCTAAAACAGAACGCGCTGCGTGCCAACTGGTGGTCTTTTAGTACAGCGGAAGGCATTCCCGCTAACGCTAACGCAAGCACATACGGCGCCATCTAGACATAAAAACACTAAATGCACTGTAAAATCCACAAAAGCGCCACCAAGTCGAGCTGATCCAAAGTCACCACTGTTGCGTCTCCATGCTAAGGTGGCTAGAACCTATCCATGCCGCGTTCGCAGAAGTGTTGAGTTCTGACACACTGGTTTCTGTCGACATGCCGCGTTCGAGAATATTTCAAGACCCCTATTACTTGGCCTTTTTACGCTGGGACGCATCACGCGTCACATTCATGCACCGCCGCGAAACGCATGAAGGGAAACGACGCCTAACATGTATCTGCTTGACTTGTGGCCGTATCTTGGAAAGAGGCGACTAAAGACAGCGTCGCCATCTCTGCGCTGCTACAGAAAACATGAGCGAACCTTGCAAACAAATCTTGCTAAGCCTTCTGCAGCGCAAATCCACTTTGTATCTCAAAAACGGAGCTATTTTATCGGCGGTACACGGTTGGCGAAGCCTCATTACTCAAATCTAAATCAAACACGAACATTATTAGGGAATGAATAAGTTTAATAATGCAGGACGACGGCTACAAAGATTCGAAGTGGACGGCTCTCGCTTCAACAGGCACCGCCATCTTGCCCTACGTACGGGATCTCTTGCGTGCGTTAGCGTTGAACGCTATATTCCAGAAATAGCGTTCGTACGTAAGAGCTCGGGCTACGTTTACGTTCTACTCATGCGCAGTTAGGAGCACGCAACGCTAACGCTAACGCTAAATCCTTGCGTTTGCTGTTTTCCGATATACTAAAACTCGCTAATATTTCTTCTTCTGCTTCGAGACTCAAAATGTGCCCCTATGCAGACGTTTAATGACGATGTCGAAAACTGAAAGAATATATTTCTGATTTTGAAGATGAGCCCTTCATTAGTCTCTGTTACCCACATTCTATAACGGGTTTCGGCATGTTCGATTCCCGACAGAAAAACAAGGAAAACATGATTGATCCCTCCCCCATAGGCATCGGTATAACACGAAAGCTAAACGGGTTCTTACGGATGTAGTGGAATATTTACTGCACGTACATCGTTATAAGGGAGCCTGCGCAATGTTAATTGGTGTTTGGCAGCTATAGCACCTCTTAACCCTTTCGGCCCTGGCGGTGTCAATTGACACCATGACACAACATTTCCCCTAGCACCTCGGAAATGAAACCAAAACTGGCCATCCTTGGGGGAATACTTCTTCAATGATCCCCACTGCGTTTGACACCAAAATGGTGACATGCTTGCGAAGCTGGGAGCCGTAGTGAAGAAGAAGCTTGACTGAAGTCATGGGTGACGCCGAGGCGGGTCAGCAGAGGCGGCTAAGCGCAATTTTCGGGTCGACGTACCGAATCTGTTTCAATGAGTATCACATTTAAAAATGAGACGTGGTTCACATTTTGTGTATTCTAGTGAATAGCTGGAAAAAAGATGCCATTTTTCTCATTTCACAACCGCTGAGCCCTGATGACCTAATTTGATGTCATGTCTGTAAATCCATTAATAATTGCACCACTGGCTCAATTTTTCGTTTGTGGTCTTCTGAGGTCATAACTAGTAGGAAAACAAACACAAAAAATGTCCCCGACCAAAATAAAAAATCCAGGGCTGAAAGGGTTAAAGTGGATTCACCCACGTTGACTTTCGGTGGCACATCTCCATCCTGATGTAGTTAACGGTGAGAGTGTAATCAGAGACGGAGGAAAGCGGTGTGACAGCCAGAACAGCCTCGCTAATTGGACGCAGAACTTAGGCTAAGGTCGCCATCCCAAGGCATGCTCAAAAGTCAGAAGAATACCACGCCCGCACACGCGCGTCGTGTTTGCCTCTAGCCCGGCCGCGACTTTTCTCGGGGCGAGCGTATGCGGGGAAAGCAGTTACAGCCAGGCAAGGTAGGCGCGCGTCGCAGAGCTGTTTTTAATATGAATGGATGCAATGAACGAGGCCGAGGCTTGGGCTCAGGTCGCCGGCTCCAGATGTGTTATGGCGTTGACAAAATAGCACTTCTCCTTTGGAAACGCGCCGAACGAGACGGACGCGTAGCAACGACGCGTTGCAGGAGCTAATCGCGGAGGCCACAGTCAACTGATGCATTACTTCACTTCAGCGCTCCCACACGGCTATACCACCCCACCGACCAAGAACACTGTGAGCGAAAGTGTGAGATATAAAAGGCGCGTTTGTACAGTCTCCAGGATGTGTGACGGTGGCGCTGTGGATAGCGTGCCCGGCATCTATTGTCGCGGATCGAGAGGTCGTGGGCTCGACTCCCGGTAACGGAACTTCTTCTTTGCCATGTGATCACGTACATTTTTTGACGTCATTTCTGTGGTCGAAATACGTAAGTGAACTCTTGGTGTACCCCGGCATAACACTCTCGTGTTAAAAAAAAAATATGTAGTTGCACTCAATGTGAAGCTGTACGAAGTGCGGAGGAGTGATTCGCTTGTCCTTCAGCGACGAACGCAAGGAGCGCGTGCTGAGTGGCTAGTAAGTAAGACATTAGACAGTTTGAGAATTGGGGCCCCAAGAATTTCGCGAGCCGTCAGGGCGCATGCGCAGAACCCAAGCTGCTCGTGTTGACCCAAGACCCAAGTCCCCAAGCCATCTTTGGTGGCCAGTGAGACGACGCAGACGCAGCGCGGGCCACGACGCAGTGTGGCCCGCGACTCGCATGATTTTAATTTCGCCACGAGCGGCGCCCCGTGCGTTTGACCTAACGCAGCTTGCGCTTGACCCAATTTTCAAACTCTGCTGCACCTCTAACGCGGCTTGGGGACCCAGTGCATTGGGTCCCCAATTCTCAATCTCTCTATTATTATGAGAACACAAACTGCGCTTTGGACGAGACACTAGAATAGAAGCAGACAGGACGAACGCAGCCTGTGAGCGTCGCTGAAGGATCTGCGTTCCTACAGCGATGCTCGCGTTCACGGGCAAGCGCGCGCTCGCGTTCCAACCATGCAGCGTGCTAGGTGTTCAAGGCGGGAAAGGATGCCTTCATTTGTGATGCAGTGGCGCCCTCAGCCCTCCTCACTCCCCTCCTCCTCTCCATCAAATCATTCCTCGTCACCCTCATTTCATTTTTTCGTCGAATCGCCATACACGGCCATGCTATGCTCTACCCTCACGCCTCCTCTTCACCCTCCCTTCCTTTTCCCACCCCCTCCTTTTCCTCCTCTTTTCCCCCTTCTCGCCCTTATTTTTTTTCCCCACTTCCTTGGTATATACGGCTATGATATACATGGTTTTGCATGCGCGACGCCCATACTTGGCTGCGATATGATTTACCCTCTCCCTTGCTCCTTTCCATCTTCCTCAGCCCCACTTCCCTTTCCCACCTATTGGTACACGCGCCTATGCTTTACATAGTTTTGCCTGCGTGACGCCATACGCTACTATGCTATGCTTTACCGTCTCCCTTCCTCCTTTTTATTCTCCTCACCATCACACCACATCCTCCTCACCCTCAGTTCTCTTTCCCGCCCGCTTGCTATACATGGCTATGCTATACAGTGTTTTTCTTGTGTGACGCCAAGCGGCGACATAAGATGACAGCATACGATGAAAGCATATTCCCCTCTTCTTACCCTCTCACTTCCTCCTTTTCCCTCCTCCTCCTCAACCTCATATCGCTCCTCCTCCGTCCATTTCCCGCCGCCTTGCTATACATGGCTAAGCTATAGATGGCTATGTATGTTGGTCTTGCCTGCGTTGCACCAAGCGACAGTTGACGACAGCATACGACAGCATACGACAGCTCGGGCCCATAGAGTGCTCCTTACTTGAAATATTAAGGGCTGATAACATTGAAGCTCACTCTGTTACGTGGCTTCAACTGCAGCATTTATTTGCATAGTACCATCACGCTTTACCACACACGCTAATGTTGGCTAAAGAAAGCGATAGGATTACTTATTCGCCTTTATAGCACGTAGACTGTATTTTCTTCATCTCGGTTCAATGATCGAGTTCGCTACCGCTTCTTTTAATTCTAAGCAAACGGTTGCTATGAGCTCTTCAATAACAATGAGGTGTCTCTAAATTTATTCGTTACTATACATTGGTTAGTCAGACAACTGTGAGTGCGCGATTAAGCATTACACGCTCTACAGATAGTATAGAACAACTTGTAATACCACAACACAAGCAAAACGCGGATGGGCAGCTATAATCGCTGTGTGCTTATTTGGCGCTGGTTTCTTCGGTCAGCAAACTGAAAATTCATTCGCTCATTTCATCATAAGATCGCTCTAATTAGGTATATATCTTTTCAAGCGGATCGTCCTCCGACGCTGTTATTCATTCGAAATTGCAAGCAACATATTACCGCGTATTTCATGAAGCTTGAGCAACCAAAATTCAGGTGCTTTCCGACCACGCTGCACAAGCGTAGATGTGTTTTTCGGGCACTGCTTCCTATTCATATCTGACACGTTGCATTGAGTTGCGGATCTCGTCAAAATACAAACACCTTCATTCGAACAATTGAAGAAACATGAATAACGTGGACTTTAAATGTGCGTACGAAGCTCCTCTGCATGGAACATCACATCGAAGCGAGAGAGTTAGCGATGTGACGAGCGGAGATCCCTGATAAATCAAAGGGACTTATTTCGGCGAGTTGGTGCTTAGACTGCCTAAGTATGCTTGAGTGTGGCGCTTCGCTTTCCTCTCTTTTTTACGCGCCTTTTCACGATATGTATTTCGAGCCACAGTCAACATATCCAAGCAATTCGCTGAAAAAGTTTCAGAAACATAAGAAAAATTTCAAACATATGGTTCGTGAAAGCTACCGTAATTTGGTCGTAATATTGCCGCAATTCCAGCAGGTTAGACCACGAACTAGCTCGCCCAAACTGAAGTCCTACTTCACCAGCTCGATTGTAATGCGGAACTTGCCAGCGCGCACTCACTAAACGTTTGACAGTGAGATGCGAGTTCGCAATCAGCACGATGTTCTTTCTTACTTCTAACGCATTCACTCTGGCTGGAAAGACGGGCAATACACAAATTGGCTTTCCGTAGGCTACCCACAAGTTCGAAGTTTAAACACTAGTCAGAGAAGAGACCCAGCCTACGGTGACATATTCCGAAGGTGGTTTTGCGGTAAACAACTGCCGACCATCTTGATGAATGACATTTCCGCTATTTCGGTGAACTGCGCTTGGCAGCCTTCCTAATTCACCCCTTTCATTACATCACTGAAGAGAGCTGTTAATTTTCAAGCGTTACTACAGAAAAACCTGAATGCGTCGTGTCAAGATAATATTGAAAAGAAAATGTAGTTGAAGGTTGCACCGATTCCGGCAAGATGCCAGGGCGAGAGAAAGTTTCGTTGAAAAAGCGCGGAGTGGGATTTTTGAGAATAATGTCTGCAGGAAACACAAGAATACTGTACAACTGCAGTACTGTGGTACAATTTGACTTCCCCGAAATACGATCGTTTGGCCAGGACGACGAATCGCCTTTCGTGTGCGCACTTATTTTATACAACTGTTTCGCTACGCTTCGACAGTGAGCGAGGAGGTGGGTTTTTAAATTAAAAGCTACGCCAGCAACAAATCAGGTATTACGTGATCTCGACTTTCTCAAATTACAAACGTGCAGGAAAAAAAGCATTCCGTTTTCCTCTGAGCTTTATCAGTACTTTGTAGGCGATGTCGTTGTGTTTTTTGCGATGAACACAATAAAGCAAATTTATTACTTTCTGTTAATTTACATGAAACCAGACGTGTATGTTTCGCCACGCTGTCTGTTATGAGGATTATGAAACATGCGTATGAGTGCAAACTCCGTGCCATCGTTTCGCTTCTGGTATCCGGTCTGTGCGAGTGGACATCTGTTTTTTCCCATATATAGCCGTACTTTATAGTTTTAGGCAACACAATCGCTTCAAGACATCCCAATGAGGCTTGCTGCTCCATTATTTGCATAAAGCCTCGTATCTCGGCATGGAGAACTGTTAGATTGTACAGCATAAAAAAACACTTTCGTTACATAGAGCTCATATATTTACTAAAAGAAAACTGTAATTAGTGCTGAAGGCCGCCAATAACATTTTTTTTAACTTTCCGAAAAAGAATGTCAAGCGCGGGTCAGTGTGTGGTGGGGCTCATCATAGAAAATTAACAATCGTACCATAAAGAATGCATCGTGGTAAGGTAGGAAAATGCGTGCAACAGATGTAATGAAGGTTCTAAAGATTTCGCTAGTGCTACATCAGACTTGCAAAAATTGTGTTCTAACATTCATCGAAATAGTAAGCTCGTGACTTGAAGAACAAACATATTAAAATGGCGGACTGTGCCCGGTGCCGAAACAACATAGCCTTCCGGTCACATATTGCCCTTGCAATTGGCTTGTCGCCGTGGCCAATGACGCATCAAGCTTTCAATGGCTTACGGTTTCTCTTAGAACTTCTATCGCAAGGTTATCTTGAGAATACGACCCCTGACCTTCCAGCTCACAAAAGAGGTTAATTTAGAGTAATAGCAAAACAGTTTCGCTTGCCTCGCGCGTATAGTTTACGACAATTTTTTTACTGATGACTGTGTGGAAAAATGATCTGAAATGTCCTTCAGGTTTCCATCGTTTTGATCTCTGTATCTGTTTAGATCTCCCCGTAACAGCTGGTGGTGGTAGCGGTTGCGATGCTGCAAGATGCAACTAAGATGGAACTTACGGTTAAATTATATTACTGATCAGCAAAGCTACGTTCACTTTTTTTTTTTGCAGTTATTTGTTGCAAAAGTATGATTTTTATAGACATCGATGTTCCTGCACGGTAAAGCTCACAGTACAGTACAGAGTTAAATACTAGGCCCGATTACTATTTCAGGACTAAACTCACACCATTATTCTTACGTGGGTCACAGCAATAATTATTCTTGTTGTTAGATGTGAACCTAAGAGGTATTATTAAGCAATTTTATGTTCCTGCATTCTTTTTAATGTGTAGAATTCATGACAGTTCGAACAGTACTTGATTCTGTTCAAAGTTGAGCGCAGTATGAGCGCGTTTTAATGAATGAAGCTTATTAGCTCAATTTTCTTCGTGCTGAGTAACTGTCTATTTGCTTTCTATATGCTGCGTATGGTTTTCGTTCGTCGGTGAGTCGTATATCAATTAAAAGAAAAATTAGTGAGAGTCCTGTTCTAAAATTTGGACAGGCAGCGTACTCTCAGTGAAACGTATTCCGGCAGAGACAAAATAAACTGCTAAAAAGCTGCTGATTTCGTAACTTAGAACAATAAGCGCCTGATCGAGGCATTCATTATGTAGATTACGCTCGGTCCTGTAATAAAAAAAATCGCCACTACCTTACTCATTTCCATGTCATTCAGCGTACTTTGGCACTCCTAAGAAGTTCTACTCGACCGACGATGTTTTTGTGAACATCGCCTTGTCGGCACAACCTTCAGGCGATGGCAGCACGATCGGCCATATTGGAGTCCTTCTATATCTAATTTTGCCTATTTTATAGAAGAGTAGATGCAGGTGACTGAGACAGCTTTGCGCACCAGTTCTTTTTCCTCAAAGTGTTGAGGTTTCCCATCTAGGGCGAGGTTTTCTTGAGTCCGTTTTATGTGGCTGTTTGAAGTGAGTCTTGCGCAAATATCGGGGAGGACGACTCGCCCACACCGTCCTTCAGACAACGAAGTGCGTAACCACAAGACGCTGGACAAGGGACAAATGCCTCACGCATGCAACGAAAAAGCAAACTTGGGTAACTAGCGAGAAGGAATATCCCGAGAAAGTCACGATGCTGTAGACTGCAGGTAAGATTACCATCTCTTGGCATTAACGATTGCTCTTCCTTTCCTCTCTCTCTCTCTCTCTCACATTTTTATATTCCCCTTCTCCAATCCACCAATGCAGGGCAGCCGACTGCAAGCTCTTTCTGGTTAACCTCCCTGCCTTCTGCCTTTGTTTCCTCCCTTCCTCCTCAGTAGTGTGCAGAGATGGTGGTCCATATTCGAGCGTCCATATTGTAGCATATTTAAATGACTTTATGTATTTATTTTTTTTATTTATTTACCTATTTATTTATTTATTTATTTATTATTTTTTTATTATCTGTCTTTGTTCGCTGATTAACACTGGTTAATGTAAACTATTGCCGGATAAATTATGACCCATGTCTGTAAATCGCTGCTAAATGATGGCTACTATTGAGTAGACGATGGCGCAATGATTGCTGTATTTGTCTTGTACTGGTTTTCTATATACGAATATCGGCTAGTTTCACTTTCGTTTTATTGCTCGTCCATATAATCTGTTACAATAAACGTGACACAGACAGCGGTCATACAGGCTGCAATGACACCCTTGATTATTCGGTACCCAATAAAAGTGGACTGAATAAATGGTGCAATCATTTGCTCACTAAAGGATGATTAGTGTAAGCTAATGTCGATTGCTGTCGTTTATCCTCTGTTGTAAAAGGAAGATCGTCTTCACTAAATTTTATATCAGTGACAGAGTTGCCTACCAATTTTAAGAGCTGTTGCAGTTTCTCAGTTACGTCATACATCACCATTGAACACCCAGTTCTTGTCAGCACGACAATAGTACGTAAGGAGCACGCTGAACAAAGGCGTTAAAAATATTGTGTGTTATAATATGTGCAAGATTCCATATGCTCCCGCATATAGATAGACAAACTGCCGTGATATAGCCTAAATGTTTATCATTATTGGTGGTGACTTAGTACAATAGATATGGTTTGTAAAGTGCGCTTATCGCGTGTGATAATACAACACTCAGTTCAGTGTGCTACAGCGGCTTTCTCAGGCGGTCATAAGAGGTCACGAGGCGCTTTGTCGGCAAATAAATTTCTATACTCCTGGTAAGGAACGTGAGTTTCCGCGAACACACTTTAGCGAAGAGTGTCGTTACACTGTGGTGGGATACCACTTCCCTATCGTAACAAAGCGCGATCCTGTAACTCTCCATTCAGTTGCACTGTTTACATCAAAGCTCTTTTAGCCTAGCCTGTGCCCTAATAGTATAATTCGGCATGTGTACAAAACTAGCCGGTATGTGCCACAGACGGAGCGGGCAGGCCATGCATCGCTTTGATCAAACATGTGTGAGCGCGGGCATTTAAAATATAGCCATTCGGTGACCCGGCAGGCCACATTCTCTCTCTTTGATCAGGTATAAGCGTGCATATTTAAAATCTAGCGGCTGATCCACACATCACGTGAACTAGTTACTCAATCATTAGGACTAGCTCGGTTGTCTAACAACGCGTGATCTCTCTAAACAGTCGTATAGACTCCCGCGTATAGAGGTCGCCGTGCGGAAGACGCAGAGTTCCCAGCTGGCGAAGCGGAGGCCAAGCGCCAGCGGAGAGCCGAAGACTCCAAAATGCGAACTCTCGAAGCTGAGGCAACAGGGCCACGAAGGATTGCCGCCACTAATGAGGGCGGGAGGGGCATCTGCAGGGAATGCCGCAAAGGGTATCATCGCGCACAGACAGCTTCGCTGCGCCACCGTCTTCTCGGAGAGGAGGGCTGTAGATAATTAAGGAAGCCTAGTGCAGACAAAACATACAATAAATAAGCAAAGAAACGCTACCTACAAGCGAATCACCAACTCATGCCATATGAGATGAAGACAAGGTTAACGAATGCAAGAATACCATCCTACCGCAGGTTATCATCGAGAGTGTAGTAGCACGCTCCGTGAACCTAGTCGTTCCATGGTTTCAAAGAAAGCAACGCGCGAACTTTAGAGGAGACAAGGAAGAGCTACGAGACGTGCACATGTGTCGTCCTTCTTCCCTGTGTTTTGTCCATCTTACGCACTGCCTCCCTTGAATGAAAAGTGTAACCTAGATTCCATAACCGTCAATTTCGCAGCATAGAAATGAGCTACAGGCAAGGAAAATGCCACGTCTCACATTTATAACCTACATTTTTAAAAATCCATTCGTCTGTCTACCGTCCTCTTATATGCTTGCTCTATCCGACTGTCTCTAAGCTCCATACAGAAAACGCTTGCGGAGTCGCACTTTGCCGCCACTGTGCATTAAGTTTTCAGTTGTTACAACATATCCTTGCGAGACAGGTCTGCATTCTTTTCACATCTTTTGTCTTCTCTGGTGATATCCAGCTAAAATAATTATGTAGAGTTTTTTCGTCGTGGTCCGCTTTCCGCAGCGTTGGGCAAGCACGAACTACGAAATAGATTGAACGGATTCTAACCTGCAAAGAAAACTGCCATTCACGTCGTGGATATCGCGATTGCGAGCTCAAGTGGACGAGGAAATCATGGATGAATTTTGGAAGGTTTCAGCCATCTAACGCAATTGATTCATTTTTGTACCTTTGCTGCAATGCGGCGAGAGACGCAAAAGAATACGAGCGCAGTGCTTAAATGGAGTATGATAGTGGTGTGAGGTAAGAAAATACGCTTACTTGTGCAATTTTTCATGGAGCTTGGCTCATTGTCTTGTGAAGGTGGAGAGGAGGAAGAAAAGAGAGTGGGAAACAGAAGAGATCTCGAAGGAGTACTCACCTTTTCGACATGAGTAGCTACATGAAAAAGTGCAAGGACGGGTATCTCACTCGGTATGTAAAAAATTCACACGTTCCCTTCTGAATTTGCCCAAAAGAACTGGAAGGTGAAAGCTATCTTGTTCGTTTTCTTCCCTGTCGATCGTATTCATCCCACCCGAAGCCTCTCCACACCAAACATGGTTTTGCACTGCCTCTGGGATCGGAGGAGTTGAAAGCTTTCTTCACCTCAGGTGGTTTTGCGATGCCCCTGTGATCGGCCCACCTTTGACCAAGCCATGATGTCCTGTGATGACGTCATCCCGTGACGGCACATTATGTGACGTCATGATGCCGTCACAAATTCTAGTCATCTGTGACGACTTGATGACTCCGTGTGGTGACAAAATCACGTGACGATGATTTTTTGCATCCCTCGTGTTGACGCTGCCGTCGGCGATGGTCAGTTTTCGCGTGTGATGAGGCATGTAAGGCTTTCGTTTTAACACTGTTGGGTGCCCAGCGGCACCGACACGTCCTGCCACTGCGGTTAGCAGGAAAGACAGAGAAAGGAGAGGTAGCGAGGCTCATCCTCGTTACCTCCCTACTTTTCATAATGGGAAACGGGGCCGTAATATGATGGTGAAGAGGAGGAGCAGGAAGAGGGAGAGGAGAGAAGGTCACGGTTTTCATACGCACAAATTTAGCCGGCTTTTTTTATGACTGACGACAGTATTTTATTATAGCGAAATCCTTAGATGCCTCATCAAACACGAAAATTTACCGTCGCAATATTGGCGTCAGGCGACGTCGTCGCCAACACGAGTGATGCAAAAGATCATCTTCACGTGATTACTTCCGTGTATGACGCCTTGATGACGTCCCAGATCCGCAGACGTTGTCACTTAACCAGGTGACGTAACCAGGACGTCACAGATGGGCATATATTGCGACGTCACCTAAATTGACGCGACATGGTGACGTCATCACGTGACTTGTCGTTTGATCAACTGTGGGCCGATCACGGAGGTAATGCAAAACCAGGTGAGGTGTAGAGAGCTCCCAATTTCTGCGATCCCGCAGGCAGTGCGAAACCAGGTTTCGTGCGGAAATATTTCACACGGGGGGCGAGGGAGGATCAATACATCGACTGAGAACAAAATAAAATGGCTTACGCCTTCAAATCATCTTAGGCAAATGCATAAGCGACCCTGTGAGTATTTTTACCTCTTTTTGCAACATAACCACCTGGGATAAGCCCTAGAAGGTATGTGTCTGCCAGAGGTGCTGACTGACCTGGTCTATACTATGGCGCATTTTCAGCACATAATGAATTACTTGCAATCTCGCTTTCTTAGTTATTTTTCCACGACTAAATAATTCTAAAGAGAGAGCAGAGAGCTGAGGAAGGAGAAAGTGATGTTATTTTTCTTTTTCTTTTTTTTTTCTATGAGCGTGATAGAAGAGAGATATAGGAGTCGCCGCTGCAAATAAAGGAATCCTTTAGCTGGGATTTTTGTGAATCTGTCACACAAACTGTAACTCAACTGCTCTTTGTAGCTCTATACCCACAACATTTTTCCTTGGGTGTCTTTTGCCTGTTTTCTAAAAAACCGGCAGGAAGGGGAATATGGACGCTTTTGATGAAAAAATCTATAAACAGCGTGTGGGTGCTCCAGACGACGTTTAAACAAGTGGGCTTGTCTTCTTCAAGACAGAAACTGATTTCCTTAGCGCTAATGTGTATATGCTTCGTGCCCTTCCCTCTTTCCTTGTGCAGGAGAGGGCACGAAGCATATACACACTAGCGCTAAGGAAATCAGTTCCAGCCTTGAGGAAGACAAATCGATTTGTCGAAACGTCGACTCTAGCACCTACCCACTGTTTACGCATTTTTTTCTTGTTTTGAAACTACACATGGAAAGCGAGAAAGAAAAAATTATTGAGAGACACCTTCATGACTGCATGGACATTTAATAGAAAAAATCACAGCATATCCACGGAGTGAATGATGATGAGTGGGCAAAGCTGCGGAGGTTCATCGGTAAACCGTGAACCTTCCGTGAATTCTGCCCAGTACATCATCACCGACGTGAGATAGGGCACGTTTATACTAAAGGTTCGATGAGTTATGACGACTTGCAGCTCACTTTAATTTTACATGTACGCTGCGAATTTTCATTGTTTAGAAAACCATTGCTTTAGAAAACATCTGGCGTCTTTCGTTAAGCAGCTGGCGTCTTTTTCTTTTGCTTTAGAAACATCTGGCGTTCTTCCGTTTTGCTTTTACAAAACATCTGGCGTCTTTCGTTGGTTTATTTCATCAATAAACGGCGTTTTGAACAAAATTTTTATTGTTTAATCACGCACAGGAGAAATCTCACCAGGCACTACCTTGGAGGTAAAGAATGGCTGCTAATGGGAATGAGAGACAGAAGAAGTCGGCTTTTAGCTACCGCTGCGAATTTTTTATTGTTCAACAACGCACAGGAAAAATCTCCCACCGGCACCACCTTGGAGGTCAAAGCGTAAGACTGGTTACGGACTACGACTACGACTACGAGGGACGAACGGGTGCCGCCTTAAGGAGCTTCGCCCCTAATATTCTATTCTGTGATTATCCTAGCGGAGCTTGGTCGTGAATGATCTACTGAGCACACTTCATGGGAGCGTTAAATATCATTGCTCGTGTTTGTAAAGTTCTGGTTAAATGTTCTCTTCAGCCAGTGTTCGATCATCTCATGCTGCCACAAATACGTATAGCTTCTATTCCTTCAAAATTTAAAAGAAAAGTGCTTTGGTGTCGTTTAAGGAGGTATACGTAATCAAAAAGGCATAAACAAGGTGTACCAATATATTTGCGCCCTTACTAAGATAGACACGCTAGATAAAGCGAAAGAAAGAGGCTAAGCAAGGGGGTAAGATGCTCTCAGTTCAAAGCGATACTTCTCACTATCCACGCTTCAACGCAGCCTGAACACACCGGCACGATCAAACGTTTCACCTGACTAATCCAATAGGAGCGTTCTCTCTTTATTCCGGACCTTAATCGGCTTACGATTATAATAATAATATCTGGGGTTTAACGTCCCAAAACCAAGATATAATTATGAGAGACGCCGTAGTGGAGGGCTCCGGAAATTTCGACCACCTGGGGATCTTTAACGTGCACCTAAATCTAAGTACACGGGCCTAATCGGCTTACGATTGGGGCAGCGAATTTCCTGAGACGATATTCCTTTTTTGCCTGTTACGGTTCTTTCTTTCTTTCCTTCTTTCTTTTTTTCTTTCTTTCTTTCTTTCTATCTTTCTTCCTTTCTTTCTTTCCTTCTTTCTTTCTTTCTTTTCTTTTCTTTTCTTCCCTTTCCTTTTCTGCCGGGAATGAAGTGGGCCAGGAAAACAAGCAAGGTTTAGTCGCAGAGTAGTGAGAGAAACAATGAGAATGGAAAAACCGAAGATTTCGCGGATGCACGGTGCATTAAAGTGCAAGTCTGGCCGCCGTGTGGGCTTACACTCTTCTGCCGAACAGAAGCTTGAAAGCCCTCGGTGTCCCTCTAGTGATGCTCTCGCATTCTCTTTCTTTTAGAGGGTGCTCCTTTAAAATACACGAACTTCATTTGGCTGCAGCTTCGTTACAAAAAGTCCGATTTCAATGCGGTTTTCGGCAAAGCATTATGGAAAGGTGAAAATTTATTGACCCGTCCTGAGTTCGCTTGTGTAACGCTGAAAAAATGACCAAATAAAAAATAACAAAAACCGCGACATTCCTATTTCTTCCTATGGGGTTTTCCGAGGCGTAGTGTCTATCGCGATAAACCACGCACACTGTACGAATTAAAGAACCACATTTCTAGGGGAATTGCGAACCTCACTGCCGACACATTGCGGAGTGTTGCAGCCAACATGGAGCGGCGAGTTCGGTTATGCCTAAGCCAGGAGTGTGGTGATTTTGAACACCTCCTGTGAGGTACGTGATTATATACCTTTATAACCTTTGCAAACCATTACAAACCTTTACTATTAACGTTTGGTACGCCGCATGGCGATAGGAGTTTATAACAACGTTTTATAGGCGCAATTAAGTCATCTATGATTGTATGCCACTTGGCGGTTTTCGCTATTTCTTATTTATTCTTTGTTTTCAGCGTTCCAGATCAATAAAAGGGACAGACCACAACATTTTCGTCTTTCCTAGATGTTTTGCCGCAAACCGCATTAAAATCGGACGCTTTATACCAATACTACAGCTGAATGAAATAGGTCAATTCTAAAACAATCACCCTATTTAAGTGTATTTCAGTTAGCATCTGAACTTCCGTTTTGTTGTAGGAAAAAGAAGTGCGTAATGTTATTTCAGACAAGAGAGAGACAAGCCGGCAGAAAACTTTAGCTCTCCAAAGGAGGTTGACATCCGTTGTTCATACACGAGCAGCATCAATCTATAAATAAAGCCGCTACATTAAAAAAACTAATAGACGCTAATAATGAAGATTTGTAAGTAAAGAATATGACGAGCGCTTTTAGAGGAAATAGAATTTGCATTAAAAAAAGACACCGTTACAATGCCGGCAGTGCTTCTAACGCAAGCAGGTGAATATGACAACATATGGGTGTGCACCAACATTCAAATCAATAATAAAAAATCAACATTAACTTAAAGTTATCTTCGCTGTAACAAAGCGCAAACATATAAATCAAGACACACGCGCATCTACAGACGTGTGCGTGCATGCACGTGCCCACTCACTCACTCACAATTCTATGCTACACAATAATTATTCCACACTATGCTAATTCTGTTTGCCTAGTTTATCTCGGCCCCGCCAGATAGCATCACATATATCCGGCCTTTCACGTTTACGGCTACGGTATCCGGTACAATGCTAACGCAAATAAATTTGCGGACCAACTAAAGCTATCTATTGGCATCTCGCCCCTCTCGTCACGGGCGGAGCCAGTGAGAGAGGGACGCAAATCCATCCGCCACGTGCGGTGCGGCCATGCGGCTTGAGGATAAACGCGCCCTCACGCATACATTGACAATTGCACAGCAGGGTGTTCCTCCCAGATTTTTAAAGACGATAGTCTTTCTTGCGATACTTAAACGGAAAAATTTTGGTCTGACTTTCTGTCTTTCTGTTTGTCGGCATGTCCCCCGATTCAGCCCCCCGGCCAAAGTTGAACTACTTGCCCAAGGGACAGCCATCTTGAACGGCTGACTAGGTTCATACTTGTGTACATTGTTGATCAAAAAGCAAGCATTACGCATATCTGAGGCGCAACATCACTAGGCAAGTATTAGGTGTGTTCCTTTAATAGAAAATGCATACATACGTAATTCTAAAGACCCTAGTTGCTTAAGCTGCGCTGAAAATGCGACTGCGCGTTAAACTTGACTTCCTCCGTGCCCTCTGCACGAGCTCATTGTTGTGTTTCGGTTTCGGTTCTGCATTTCACTGTACGAATGCCATGGGGCGCCGCTCTGGCATTCCTTTTACCCAGACGACGTGTAAATAAAAGAGTGTGTGGAGAGTACTCGTTGAGTGCGGACGTTTCTTATGCTTCAGCGCTTCGCACCAAACCGCGTGTTCGGGCTGGCTGGCGTCCCCGCCGGTCTTCGCCTGCTGCTGCGCCGGGACAACCAGCCCGCAACGCAGCACTGATGTTTCCCGACGTATTTCCAGATGGCGTCCATATCTCACGCAGCGCCTCTTCTATCGTCTTTAGACAACATTTGCAGCGAAGCACGCAGATACGCGGCCAATTTTTTACATGGATTTCTTCTTCATGTGGCTCGCAGGTAAACCTCTCGAAGAAAAGGACTGGTCCCACGCTGAAGTAAAATAACAAATAATAAAAGGGAACGGGCGAGTACCCCGCAACAGCCGGTGTCCTCACTAAATAAATGACTTGGTGCAGAGAAGGTTCATTAGAGTAAAACAGAAGTACTTGGGCAGTTGCGGCGCAAAAACAATGCAGAATAGATATGTGCAAATTACTGGATTTTTAGTTCTTTTGCGAACTCTGAACAAAGTCAGAAAGAAAAAAGAAACAGGACAACTAGCGGCATGTGCGCAGTGGTGAGGAAAAAAAAGAATTAACGACTCTATGTAGAATGGCAGCTGCCATTGTATCGGCCTTATAGTGAAATAAAGGCGCAAGGGGTTTACGCGGGCTCGGCTTAAGAAGTACACTTTTGAAGCACAAAATTAGAAAGGTGATGGTATATGCGATGATGTGCGGAAACACAAAAAGCACACGTAAATGAAAGGCGCAGCTTTATTGCTTGTAATCGTTCCTTACAATTTGCTTGTCCAGTGAAACTAAGACTCAGGCGGCACAAAAAAATATTACACGAAATATTTATACTGTTATCTCGTCGACGACACGTGCAAATGTGGACGCTTTGCTTCGAATAATAATAATAGTGTTATATTGACATAATATTTTTACATGATTGTTACAACGCGTGAACTGCGATCGGGCAGACATAACTCATAACACTTTATTGCGTCTGAAGTTGTGTCGCTTCAAAATAACTATAAGAACTCATAGGGTCCCTTATGCAATCACCTAAGACGACTCGAGGGCGAAAGCGATGTTCTTATTCATGTTTTTCTGCTGAGTCGATGTATTGATCAGCCGGGGGATGGAACCCGCGTTTCCCGAGTTAATCACTGCGTTACGCGAACTCCTAAGAAACCACGGCGGATGCCACCGAAACTAGTATGAACTATCAGCGGATGCGATAAGAAATTGTCCGTTCGCCAGCCAGTTTTCCAATCGGCGTGACAATCGCCTACGCATCGTCCATGTAGTCTGGCCACCTGTACGCGCGCACCGTCGTATCTTCAGACGTCTTTGTAGTACGACAATGCGAATTCTACAGACGGACATTCCGCCGTCGGCAGGCTTATGAACAGCGAACAGACCAGTGTTCCTGTAATGGAGAACAATATACGTTCGAATATCGCGTCTTATCTTTGATTGCAAGTCCTTCTGCTTTGTTTAAGTTGTCATTCTCGGTGTTCTCTCTATGCGATTAACACGGGAAAGACTCCCACACCGCAGCCGCGACGCCGTAGCGGTTGCGATAAGCCACTCGGTGCACCGATTTCTAGTACGCGCGCAGTGAGAAATGAACCGGAACGTCGTAACATAGGGACCTTCTTATCGGAAGCCCCTATTCTTTCGCGACTGCATCGACGCAGTCACAATGCGCGCGTAGCGAAATCTGAGGAAACCAGCTCCGCGCAAACAAAATCTGTGCGGAGATAACCGAGCCCAGAGTATGTCATATGATCGAAAGTTTGCATGATGTGAAGTTTATCGCAGACCGGAAAGTTCGGGCATGTTTTCCGTTGCAACATTTCGAACTATACTGCGAGTTTACAGCAGCCCAGCGGGTTGTTAAAATTGCACGGTGGTGAATGGATGCCTTTTGACGTTGTTGTTGCCATTGTTGTCGTCCACGCCTTGGCTGTGTCCTGTTTATTCGCCACCATGCATGCAACATATCCGCTTACGTTGTGCCGTACAAGGAGAGCTGCGTGTGCAGATAGCCATGCGGTCTGAAGTTGCAGGTAACTTTCAACGGCGTTTAGCCGCTAGTCCTAAGTTCTCGGGTTCAATACAGGGCATTTCTATGCGGCGAAAATAAAAAGAAATAATTGTCAACTTTACTTCCCATGCACGTTAGATTAGCGGTAATAAAATACTGCGAAAATATACTTCACTATAATATATATATATATTTTTTTCAGGCAGTGAAGATAACAAAAACACGAAAAACAAAGGAACGATTGCAATTCTCAAGCAAAGTGAAACGCGTAACCCTATCTTCGTCATGAGGCGAAAAACCTCGCAGTTGGATTAAGTTAAGTGTTCGATCGTTAGACTTCAAAGTTGTCAATCTCATTTGTTTACGCGTTTCTATTTTGTATTCTTTCTTTTTAATCTGCAATCACCTTAGTGTGACAATACAATGCTGAAAAGCGTCATTGGGTGAGTACTGTGTCAACAAAAGAAGAATAAAAAAAACGCCAGGCCTGCGCTGAAACCGCAGCACAGTCACAGCGAAAGCTGGAAGAGCGGCGTTTCTAGAGCCCGTTAAGCTCTCTTGGGGCTATAATAAAAGTACACTAGAAAGGTACCCACTACGCCATAAATCACAATTTTTGTGAAGTTGGGAAGCACCTACTAAGCCATTATTCGTCATTCTGCGGAGAAGCGATGCACCAGCTACACGTCTGTAAGGCATTATGTGCACTTTGTTGACGCGACGACTGATGACGATGAAGAATTATGGCTCAGCCCTTTGTAATGGGTTGGAATCTTTAAACGGCCCACCAGTTATGTAATTTGCATTGGGTGACGCCCGGTCGCTATTTCCCTCTCCCATCATGCTGTATAACATACGTTGACGTGGGAGAAAGGGGGGGGGGGCGAAGAACTTTACTGAGACACCGAGGAAATGGATCATGCGCTTATGGGCTTCCTTGGCAACCAATACAAGTGCACTTGCGAGGAACCCACCAGGCTACAAATCATTGTAATTTTACTGAGACCCCGAGGAAGTGGATCATGCGCTTATGTAGTACTTCCTTGGCAGCCAATACAAGTGCACTTGCGAGGAACCCACTATGCTATAAATCGTTGTAATTTTTGAGAAGT
Source organism: Rhipicephalus sanguineus (assembly GCF_013339695.2). Lineage (NCBI taxonomy): Eukaryota > Metazoa > Arthropoda > Arachnida > Ixodida > Ixodidae > Rhipicephalus > Rhipicephalus sanguineus. Next base: position 55,346,444 of record NC_051185.1, read on the forward strand.
AGGGCAGCAGGACACTGTGCCATTTTTCGTCATTCTACGGAGAGTGTTGGTACCTGCTAAACGCATGTAAGGCATTATGCGCACTTTGTTGATGCTGTGCCTGACAACGATGAAGAATTATGGCAGAGCCCTTTGTAATGGGTTGGAAGCATTCAACAACCTACTCGTTGCGCAGTTCGCATTGTGTGACGCCTGGTTACAGAATTCGCGTTGTGCGACGCTTGGTGCTTATTTTACTCTTCTACCACGCTATATTGCATATGCTAATGTGGTTCCTTCCCGACATGAAGCCTGTATAGGACCTTTTTGCAAAGCAGTTTCAAGCGCCGGCATGGCTCAGAGGTTGAATACTGGGCTCCCACGCAGAGGGCCCAGGTTCGAACCTCGTTCCATCCTGGAATTTTTTTCTTATTTCGTTTTTTTTTCTTATTTCGAGCGATACTGGTTACGGACACCGGCGGCGGCGGCGGGGGCGGACAACTACGGCGCCAAAAACGGGCGGTGAAATGATCTCATAACAGCTTTCGCTGTAAAACAGCATTTGATCAGTTGTCCCAAACTCTGAATAACCACGCGCCCAAAGCCAAATATGGCGCTGCACCTTCAAAAGGCAGCGACGTGCATGCGTGTATATATATATATATATATATATATATATATATATATATATATATATATATATATATATATATATATATATATATATATATATACACGGTCACCGGAATTTTTTTTCTAACGTTCCACTGTTCAAAGAAATGCATAGCACGGGTAGGTTTATTAATTGTTCGGTTTTTTTTTACATTTTAACTTTTCAAGATTGCACATAACTAACGTCTGTTCCCAAGGACTTGCTGTTGTCGTAGTTGCAACGATGCATACAAAGATGCAAATAACATGACTGCTCAACGGACACACTCCTTATCGCCTGTGCTGCCGATCTCCAGAGTGCTGGTCAAACTCCAGGCCACGGCGGCCGCATTCAGGTTTGGCTGAAATGCAAAAATGCCGTCGTGTTTAGATTTGGGTGCGCGTTAGAGAATCCCAGGTCGCCCAAATAAATCGCGAGTCAGACACTATTACCATGTCCCATAGAATCATGTCGTGGTTTTGGCGCGCAGAACTCTGCAACTTCTTTATAAGTAACAAGCCTGAAGCTATTAGATGACCTATAAACGCCTACAGTTCATCTTACCATGGATAGCGAAAATTAGTAGCAGCTTTCTTTTTTTCAGGGACTCCCTGAAAGGGCCGCTTGTCACTTCGTCGACTGAATCTCCGATTAGGCAGAGTTATAATTAGCTAAGAAAAATGTTTCCAGAAAAAAATTAGGCTAAGTTCCCCCCATTTTTTTTACTGTGGCCGATAGCTTCCTGCTTCCGCTTATCCCTTGGTTAACCTCTCAATTTTCAACAGTATTATTCCAAAGACAATGCAATTTTTCATCGCACTTTTTTCATCCCAAGTCCTTGGTGATAATTATGCTACGAAATATGAAACATGCGCGCATGGAAGAGGGATGGGTAATTACTTTCTGACATTTGGGGTTCCTTAGGCTGGCTCGTTAATTACGGAGAATATATTCTTTCAAGGAAGACAAACCAAGTTTTTTTCTAAAGCGAAAATGTTCAACAGCCCATCAAGAAGAATCGTGCGTATGTTTCGTTTGCCTGTTTTTCATATCCGTTTCCTATGCAGAAAGAATAGGTGTGCTATTCTCTTAGAGCCATTTAGCAATAGCGTAAAGTTTCCGAAAACTGTTTCATTAACCATATAATATCGAATCCTACCGTTTTAACGTTTACGTCTCATTCTTGGACACTTTAACAGGAGAAAAAGGATTTTTTTTACAAACATCATAATTTATTAAATGCGAAGCATTTCTTAGCGAGCCTTTGGCACTCTGAGTATTTCTATCTATCTATCTATCTATCTATCTATCTATCTATCTATCTATCTATCTATCTATCTATCTATCTATCTATCTATCTATCTATCTATCTATCTATCTATCTATCTATCTATCTATCTATCTATCTATCTATCTATCTATCTATCTATCTATCTATCTAGCCGCCTACGTTTGGATGCTCTCGTGATCGCCTCTCTAACTTGGTGTAGACCAAAATTAACGGGGGACGGTAAGGGGATTTGACGAATATGACTGTCAGATCATGACATGAATAACGTGAAAATCCTGTCGCAAACCCTTTCCTCCAGACACGTGTGGTACATACCCGTTTACCACGGGCCGTGGTATACGGGTATGCGCCACTGGTGATTGAAAGTTCATATTTACCAACGAACGGCGACAGCAGACATTGGTAAAAACCGACACCTGCAGCGTTGACCCGACGAATGCAAAGAATAAAAATCAGGGATCACAGCAGGAATTCAACCCAAGCAATTCTGCGTGGCGGTCACGTATTCTTCCACCGAGCCATGCCAAGTCTGAAAACTGCTTTGGAAAAACACCCTATGCAAGCGTAAATGTCGGTGCAACGTCAATTGTGGTTATGGTGCTGGTTATCTAATTTGATAACAAAGCAATAAGAGCTACATATGTACACCTATGACGCAGGCGTCATGTCAAGTTACCGTCTGTGGTTCCAGTGCTGGCTGCGCTTTTAAAGCAGTCTAATAAACATTACATTTGTATTCCTGTGATTCAGCAAGCCATATTCATGCGTCCCTCAACCCCGGATGAATACGCTAACAAAAGTTGCTTACGATATTCACATCATCGCGAATCAAAGTACACTTCGTTTCGATAATACTGACGTATGTGCTTTAACGTTACTGCTGACGTTGCGTCAGGCCATAAGCTACCCTTTAAACGCCAGTGTAGTCGACGTGCCTGGTAAGCCGGCGATGTGCACACAACTACTACACTTACTAAAACACGTCGATCCACCTCATAACGCTTGACTCAAAGCAAAAAAAAACAAAATGCGGCATAGAACTACTCGCTGAGTGCTTCGCATGAAACCGATTCCCACGAGGTGTGGGATCTGCCGAATTTTTTATGTAATGTATCCTCAAGCTAAGTGCATTTGTACATTGCAGGGAGGTACGCAAATGTAGGTCGCACAGGCAAGATGTAAAGTATGCTTTATTATATACACAAAAAAAAAACAAACATACGGTTGTGGAACGCAATATACAAAGCTGTGGAACGCCGAAGCGCATCTTACTTCTACAACCTCGCTACCATTTCACGGTGAGCATAATGGATGACGACGCTAAAATCTAATTGGCCAAGGAACACTATGCGAAATTTTTAGGTAAGTGTTGCACCGCCACTAGCAAACCCTTGATGCGAGTGTTCCTCATATGACGTCATTTCGGGAGCGCTGTAATTAACACTAAAGCCCCGACCGAGTGGACTATGACAGTTCTGGAATAGCATCATGGCTCAAGCCTGCAAAAGCTTTCCGCGCTAAACCATGCTAACTTAAATGTTACCGAGATCAAATCTAACAAGAGTATGCACCAGATCCCGTAATAGGGACGACGAAATAATCTCCAGAAACGGCATTCCCAAGTGCTTCATTCTCGTTTACAACTAAGGGCTCATGCTAAATGGAGTAGCCATGTTTCCATGTGCATAAACGTCTCCACAGCAAGAGAGCTAAAACAGATAGAAGCAGAGGGCTCATGTTGACGTTTCGCTCGGGTATGAGATGCTGCAGACCGTAGTTGCTAACGTATACCTAGCCCGTGTTGCCATCCGCTACGAACATTAGTCCTATCTACACCACTGTTTCGCACGTATTAGTCAACTCTATCCAAAATTACCCAGTGCTAACCAGTGCTGGCGGTAATTGAGTAAAAGCGGTGTTTAAGTTAACTTAGAAATCGTGACTGGTGCCTTCAAATCCCGCTATAAAAAGCTAAGCAAGCATGAGTCAAAAGAAAGTAAAACCGCCCTGTAAAGCGTGCTCTGCCTTTATGCGATTCTACTTGCGGCAAAGCATCCATCGACTAAAGCACTGTAGTGTCGTTTCTCCTACGTCCTTGTCTGCTAGAACTGAGTATCTTTTCAAATGGAGTTTAGCCAACACGCCCGCAAAATGGCGGCCGTCGATGTCGTGAGTGACTTAATAACGGAAATATTTCGCTTCACCAATCACCAGTCTTCGTCCAAATGTCAATTTAACACTGTAGGGAAACCAGTGACTTCATCTTTGAAGGCGTCTCGGTAAAACATATATCCGCTTTCAATACACATAATCGATCAGGCTCGCGCGCGTGCGTGCGTATGCCGAATGAACCCGAACCCGCAGACTGAATAGACCATTTTCAGAATCGTACAGCTAGCTTTCCTGCGATGCAGTTAGCTCAACTAATGGTGACTACTTACTTCTGCGAGCAGCGTGTTCAAGCGAAGTTTGCTTGCGCCATGACGCGGAAAGTGTAGAGTCAGCTGTCGTGATATAGCAGGCATAATAGATAAGCGCCATTAGTAGGGCGAATGTGCAGCGCAGGGAAGCACACTTGCAGATTATGAAAAGGGTCTATTGCAACAATTATCACACAGACGTAATTAGAGCTCGGGTTACCGAAATAGACACGTTGGGCTGTTGCTAGCACGAACACGTTGACACAGGGCGAGATGGGCACTGTGGGTGGACTGGCAGCCCGAACATTTTGCTGTTTATATTGACAATAGTAGTAGTGGTAGCAGTAGTAGTAGCAGTTGTAGTAGTAATAGTAGGAGTAGTCATAGCAGCAGTAGAAGTAGTAGTGGTAGTTGATGAATTCTAGTGGATCGCCTTATTCCACCGACTTGGCTTCCAACATTTACAAAGGACATTGTGTGCGACATCCGCGCATGCACACCGAAAGCATGCAGTCGCACCACGTTTTTTGCCTAAGTCGAACTTAAAAAAATATACCCGAAAGAACTGAAGAAACTGCTGAAACGACTTTCATCAAACGTCCACAAAAGCGGATAAACATATTTAGTGTCAACCAAAAACATCTCCTCTTCTTTTTTGAAGTGTAAGGCGCGACCGACGACAACGGACACAAGAAAGGGTACACACACGCGGAGCGTCTGTGTACCCTTGAAGTCTGCCAATCTTACCTCTTCTTTTTCCGTGCCATATTAGCGAGCTTGCAAAATAAGAAAATGAAAAGAACGATTTGAATATTTCTGTCTATCAGCGGCGCTCTGTGTCCGTGCATGAAAATGGAGTTGTATTAAGCCTAAAGCAGACCTATCCTTAACAAGAGTCCCTCGAGAGTAACGATTCGCAAGAACGCGCCACTTTAGGACAGGTACCTTGAGAGACGCCCAGTGAGCCAGCCAACCAACCAGCCGCGCTCAGCCAACCAACCGCCCCTGTAGGGACAAGTCAGCTGTGTCTAAGCTCGACCAGCTCCAACGCTCGTTAACGCTACGACTCCTCCGCCGACTGAGCCTATCGGTTTCGAAGCCGGAAGGCCAACTCAGAGGCGTGCAGTGAAGACCCACTCTTGAGCTGCAATCAACCTAGATGCATGTCAACTCCACCCAGTCCGTGCACATGCATACAGCCCTAACTCCATTGGAGATTCCGGACCATCCATTTAATACACACAGACCTCCCATCGCCGTCCCCACTATGACGATCAACACTCCTTGGAGTGGAGAAACCGTGACAACGACTCTGGTTGTAGGTCTTGATATGAAAGACACTTATATATGACTATGTCGCATAGAACTGCTCGCAAGAGCAGATGTCGCTCGTTTATCCTGTTGGGACTTCTGCCTAAGATGGTCATGTCAATGGTTCAACAGCGCCGACAGGAAGCGACCTCTGTGAGAGTACTGGAATGGACACAAGACAATAAAAATAAACGCTACATTACGTTGTTTTTGTATATACGTATCCGCGCTTCCAATCTAGGACGCGCTTACGAAATGCTGTAGACAATAACCTTGTCGTTTTATCTGTCTAGGCGCGGCCCTGCGCCTGCAACAAAGCATACGCCGCCTATATAGCACACTCCTTTCACAGTAGCGTACCCCAGTTTGACGAACAGTACGACATCATAGGCCGTCCAGAGCAACCTGAAGATGGCCGTCTTCGCGCGATAACGCTAACACGCCGGACGATGCATGTGATGCTGTTTGCGAAGTCGCGTTAAATGCCAGTCGACACGATTCCCAGCCTGACCGAAGCTAAAATTCTAGTGGAATCATGAACAACTGTTCTGGCTGGCGCGACATTTCTGCGGACATGAGCGCAGAAGTAGTACGTCAAAAAAATTAAAGAAAGAGGTGTAAATATAATGACAACGCTTACCTGTCCGCACCTCTTCTTTCCATACTACTTAAGCATTCATCTTGGCACTCTCATACTGCCATTTCAGCTAAATGTATATGTGATCGTGGGAACTAGGGATCAACGTCTCATGTAGACTTGGAAACTGAACAAAGTCTATTTATGCGTTTACTGTGTTCCCTCTCTCTCCAAAGGCGATATAAAAACAATGACCTATTCGCGTGGCTGTTTAACGGGGTTCTGATAGTCCCGTAATATTCATGCAAGATAACTATACGTTTACTGATTGTGTAGGCGGGCTCCGCTGATTCGAAGAGAAAAATGTTTTCTCCTTTCATATCCCACTGTTTTTTTTATTAAAACGTGGTAAAGTAATAAGTAATTCTTTCCAACTTCGTTTGTCTCACGACTTCGACGCGCTCAAACGACACCCCTCTCCCCCCCCGCCCCCCCCCCCCTCCCCCCAAATGGCGAGAGGCGTCGCTACGTCTGCCCATTGGGGCGAAACTATGCCAACGTGGAAAACCGTCGATCTTCAATAATGAATCGCTCGGAGGCACCGCGGCAGTTTACGGCATGAGCAGTACGAAGACAGACATAACTACATCCCCAAAGAAAACAAGAAAAAGAAACAAGAATCAAAAGCGATAGCGTCGCCTTCATCGCGTGCTGCTTTCACGTTTCTATTCAGCGTACGCGTGCTGTGCCTCGGTTTTTTGAAAAAAGCTTTGCTGCTGCTGCGCCAGCGGGCCCGAAACCTTTCGCCTCCGGGAGCAACAGGCCACGTTTCTCCGCGCTGGCTGCCCGCGCCCGATAAGCAACCACCACAAAAAGAAGTATGGTCGCTTAGACCGAGAAAGAGAGAGAGGGGGCGGGGGTGTTAGGGGGAAGAGGGGGAGTGCTAACGAACTACACGGCCTGGTGGCTATAAGTCTTTTGTTTTAATCCACGCTTTCGCACTGTTCTCAGAGTCCATGTGGTATTCGCCTCGCGCTCTTTCGTACCGGGACGCAGTTGGTGTTGAGCCGAGAACAAACGGAGATCCTCGAAGGCACGAACTCTCCAGTCGGGCACGTCTCGCATGATAAAGCGGTGAAGCCGACTTGCCAGGCCGAAAATGCGACGTGCAACGAGATAAGCAACCAGAAAATGAAAAAGAAGGAATGAGTGTGCCCGTGAGGGAAATCGCTTTTGCTGCGGTTTCCCGTTATTCTTACCGCGGTCGGCGTGGGAGATTGGCAGTGGACTGCGAGATGCGAAAGATTGGTGCTGCGAAGCGCAGCGACACGTGGTGGGCACCTAAATACATGCATCGCTCGAGATAATGGCTTTAAAATGTGTTATCTCGGTAATGAGCGTGTGCTTCGTTGCGGTTAAATAGTTTTAATTACTCTGCCACTAATTGTTAGACGAGCAGAAGAGACGTGGCTGCGCCTGCCGGTTTGTTACAGCGTAGCACACGAAAATATCTCTTAGATGCGAAAGAAAGCGGGTTCATCTATTAAGAACATTCCTGACATTGTGACACTCTAGAGTGGAAGAGGTTCGGGGCTTTTTCAGACGACTGGGCAAAACACCGGGCGTGGGGCAAGCCTTGGATTTGTTTTCTTCCGGCGGAAGTTCGTGCGACGGTTTCAGATCGTTTAAAGATGACCGTGAACTTCACCCAAGTCTTGTAAGCCGGCTTCTTGTTATTCCATGATTAGCGCAGAAGTGCTATAATCCCCGATAAAACTTTCACAGACGTAAGAAAAAAGTAATCTAAGTACCACACAGATGAGCCCTGGATGTTCGATGTTCTGGTTTCAGGCGTGATATTGATCAAGCATGGGAGGTGCGCTTGGCGGGCGAAAAAAACATGTAACATATAAAAGGATATCATGCCGCAGCAAAGACAGAGGTGAGGTGTCAACCGTGAAGGGAAGCCTGGCGAGCTAATCATAAGGCGATGCGTACGGCGCTCGATCACACTATCGCGTTCCGCTCAAAATGCCAAGCTTAAGCCTTCTCTAAGCGTTTGTCTAGGCAGTGCCTAGGCATAACCTAACTTTAATTAATGTTAATGCGCCCATCATACATCTCCTACCGCTTTGGGAAACATTGTATGGCAAGCCGTTTCAGGACATTATTGCACAGGACGCTTTATTGCCATTCAGCGACGGGTTCATTACATTTATCGGAGCTTTAGGGCCACGTCTACAGTCTTGACCTATTTATTTAAATGGACACACAACCGCTCACAACATGCAATGTGATAACGCCACTAATGGAAAGATGCTCAACTGTATTCACTAGAATGACCCCTATTTTTATTGCGATAGCAGTTACATGGACACCCTCGGCGGGTTTTTGCTGTCGCCGTCGCGTTCCGTAAATATACAGGGTGTTTCAGCTAAAAAGCACCAAGTATTTAAAAATCAAACATAGATGCTACGCATCTCGAATTAGCGCACTGTTGTTCTGAGCCATATAGAACACGTCAGAATATTTTTTCCAATCCGTAAACCTTGGTAATTTACGAAGATTGCTTAATGAACTTTTTAAATAGTAACTCTAGAGAAAAATCTTCGATGCAAAAGTTATAGCACTTGTTCAGAAACAGCGATATTTTTAATCTATGCTTAGATAACTGCCCTGCTTAAATTTTTCCAGACTTTTTTCTAAAGCGCGCGAATTATAAAATAAAAATACCACGTGACTGCCGCCTAACGCTTAGCGCCCTCAAATATAAGTTGAACGAATTATCAAAGGCTGCTCCGCGCACGAAGGTCGATTGAGCAGGCTACCGGTGACTCTGGATAGCACAATTTTGAGAGCGAAGCAGTTTAATTTGACAGCAAAGCAGCCTTTAATTTATGCGCAGGTTAGTCAATTTTCTATCTCTCCCTTAATTTTCATTTTTTCAATGCATCTTATGTTTCTTGTTCGTTTTTTGTTTGTTTGTTTTTGTATATAGCACGATCTCGTTATTTTGTATATTCTCGTCTTGCATTGTGTAAACGCACATCGCTTTGATTCATCTGTGTGTTCCCCTGCGCAATACCTCTTCGGGGGCCTTTAGGAGCATTATGACATAAAATTTTAAAAATAATAATATAAAATAAAAGCTGTCGGTACCCTGTGCTACGTCGTAAAAGACTATCATCATCATGAACCAGCACGCGTTCTCTTCATTCTCTTTAGCGTGAAGATGTTTAAGATATCGTCACAGCTATCGGGACATGAATTCTGTCTCCTTCGGAATAAGGTTGAATGTCGTCAAGGTGTTGTGTACAAGATTCCACCTACTTGCTGGCGTTATTATGTCGGTCAAACGAGGCGGTGCGCTAATGAGCGCATGCGCAAGCATTCGAAGAAGCATCGTAAACAAGCTACAGATAGTAATCTTTTCATTGTAACAATTACGGTTACCATACATCTTTTAAAAATACCACATTCCTGTCAAAACACCATGAAGAACGCGCGCGTCTCATTTCAGCAGCTTACAGCATCCACAACAGCGGCGAGGCTCCCCTCAATTTCCCCCCTTCCGAAGGAGACAGAATTCATGTCCCATTGAGCGCCTCACTGCCTCTGCGCAGGCTGAGTCTCCAATTTCCTGTAGTCTCATTGCGATAGTGATGAAGTAAATTTATGCTGATTGAAGGAATGAAACACATTTGGTTGTTAGTCAGCGCCGTGGTCTCGTGTCCTTTCTTGTCCCGTCTTTTGAGCGCGGTTTTTCACTTCGTAATCATGAATCAACCAGCCCAAATGCGTACCCTACCACTATTGCGAAGCTGCCATAATATTTTGTCCTTTGATGCGTATCAACGAGATAACACCAGAACAAATTTGTTGATAACGAGCCATTGGACGTGCATTCGCACACAACGCATTTTCCTGCATGCCCTTATGTAATATCGTAGCGATAATCGGAAGGAGAATGAGAGGTACCTATTACTCGTGGCAGTCTACCACCTTGCACCGGCGAACGCAATCACATTTCCTGGCCCAACGCATTCACATTGCTGGATATCGGATACACGTGATATCGGAGCGTAAGTTTACTTAGGATAACAGCCAATTAAAAGTGAGGATCATAAAATAGAATTACTTCAGTGAGTTCATTGAAAGATCAGACAGTTTTCTTGTGAGCAGGTAGGATCCTTGCGCCCTGGCGGAGGAGTTCTCAACCACGCCCGTGGCCTCTCAGCAGTGTGACGAGAAGCAAAGTTAACCCAAGGACTACACCAACGCCGATGTGCGATGCCACTATCAGACACCTAAGTGAAGGCTTCGAGTCGCCTTTAATTTTCAGATGCGAAGCAGCTCTTTGACTAGCCTGTGTAACGCTGTCCCTCCGTCCGCACAAACGCGAGGCAACGCGCTTCCCTCGGAGCAGGTGTTGGAGCGGTGCCAAGTAGGTCACGCCGCAGCTGGGCGTTGACGTCACGCACCCCTCGCACGATTCCCTCGCAGGTACGCGCGTACGCCACTCTCTACCTCACCCGCCGGAGCGCCCGCAGCTGCCGGTTCCAACGCCCTCTTGTCTCCCGTGTCTGCGTTTCAAACAAATGTTTACACTAGCAAACGCTACACCGAGTTTCGCTTCAAACGAATCTTCCAGCACTCACCGCAGCACCCGCGTTAGCGCCGTTCAACCCGTGACGCCACCCGTGCGCAACGCTGCTGCTTCGCATCCCATCAGGGTTCCCTTCGGGGAGATGGTCCAATTTTTATTCGTACTACCTCACCCTATCCACCAATTTACGCGCGCATTCTACAACCGTTTATTGCCCTATCTCGTTAAGTCGAAACGGATGGTCCAGGACAACGTTTCTTTCGTTTTAAATCGTAAAAGTCATTCGTAGCGCAATTTTGATAGAACCTGTGGTTTGTTTTCCAAATGCGTTTGCCCGTACGAAAGCCTCTTGAAAGAAAACGCGCGCTGTTCGGCCGGGTGATGAGGGTCCGTTGGCTGTAATTGTTCTCTAATACGCGTTTTCATCCTCGCTGCCGTAGTTTAACAGGTCACAAGGTTTGCAACTACTGTAGTGTTGGAGCCGCTGACCTTCGCCCATGGTCGGATATGGAAAGAACGCATTTGCACAATCGACCCGTTTCAGATTTCAACAGACGTTAACTGCGATAGTGCTAAAGAAAAGCGAGCTGTCCATTCACGTTATGCGTGCTTTTTATCGGATCTTAATTAATGAAAGTTCAATCTGCGTCTCCTCGCATGAAACAACAAAGCAAAGAGTGGGGAGAGCAGACAGGGGCGTAGTCAAGGGGGGCGGGGGTTGGGGAGGTTCAACCCCCCCCCCCCTGAAAATGTTCAATTTTGCTTGCGTATATATACACCCAGCACACACAAACGCACGCACGTAACATGCATAACGTATGGTTGAACACCCCCCCCCCCTTGAAAAAAGTTTCTGGCTACGCCCCTGAGAGCAGATACTGCGTTAACGCCGTTTTAGGGCTGTCAGTAAGCTTGGTACGACAAACGCCGCCGTGCAGGTAAAGCAATAGCAGGTAAAACACGAAAGGTGGGCAGACATTATTTGCGTAAAACACGCTACCAAATTTACTGATTGCCGCACAGGTGGAGTATATGAAGTTCCTTTTAGCGGCGGCCGCTTCTATGTATGGCAGACGGACCGCTGTGTTAATCAGAGCGTAACGGAGCATAAAATGTTTGGAATCGGAGGCTCACCGTTTAATCTTTCTTTACATTGTCGAGAGTGTAAACTCGCGTCATAATTCGACGAATGCGCAGTGTTACATAGTCACAAGAATGAAGAAACTCGTTTGATAGTTGGGTCCTGGCAAATCATATGCATTGCGGAGGGCGCTTGCATATATTAAAGATCAGAACCCGACTCTTGGGTGATATTCTCCGATTCACGAGCCGCACTGCAGTCCCTGAAATCTCCACGTACGCAAGACCAACTAGTCCTAGACATCAGGCGCCTAGGCAATAATGCTCATCAACTACACCACGATGTAGTACTGCAGTGGCTGCCCGCTCACTGCGGCATTCGAAGGGAATGTTCGAGCTGACTCCGCTGCCAGATGCTGCGCATGACACGGCATCTGAGAAAATCCAAATTCCTTTTTCAAGAAAAGACGCAGCGATTTGGTATCTGCGTCCGCGCGGAATCTGCAGAGAACAATATGGAGCGATGCAAATAACCAGTACGGACCACTGCACAGAATATACCCGACGTGTAGCTTTCACATGCCACAGGGACTAACAAGACAAGATGAAACTTGCATTCACCGGCTGAGACTCGACGTTGTCTATACGAAATACTTCAAGCACAAGATCCGGCAGTCGGGCTCACCCATTTGCACCACATGTAACACTCGGGAAGACCTAAAGCACGTACTCTGCGACTGTTCCAATTACGACGCAGAACGACAGATTCTGAAGGCAGGCACTTCATTTGCAACGCGGCTCGAGCTTGGAGCTGCGGCACCTTCTCGGCCCGTGCAAGACAGCAGTTGTGCGATGCGCAGCACAAAAGCGGTGTTGGCGTTCTTGGGGAACACTCAGCTTAACTAGAGCTTGTGAAGGACTCTTCTTATGTTATATGCGTGTTTGTGACTGCATGTACTATTTGTGTGTATATGGTGTATATGTGATCATTGCATATACCATAGTCATCACCCGACACCTGGAGTAGCAAGCCAGGCGACAAACCAGGCTAACCTCTCCGGGCATTTCATTAAAGAATCTTATCTCTCTCTCTCTCTGGCAAATCGACAGTAGTGGAAGCACATACGTGACAGAGACTTTAATTAACTGATATAGGCGAGAAACGAAATGCCTGAACAGTTTACTTTCACTGTACAACTCCACGCGTAACTGACAGGTTGCGCTACCATGCCCGCTAACGCGCAGATGAGTTTTTGTGACTACTTTCTTTGCCGCCGCTAGTGTGCCATTTCATTTGATAGCCATGTTCTCCTCTGTTGCGCCTATGTGTGCACGCCTTACCTTTTTTAACGCCGATTTTTCCCGAGCCTGCGGTCATCTTGCTAATGCAAGGAAAGAGCAAACTCATAGCGGTGTTTGCCAAAGTAAAAAGAGAATGGCGAAAGATAAGCGCCGAAATTTTCGGTAAGACAGTAGTGGGGACACATTCAGGTTCCCACGTGAGATTAAGGGCTGGAACGACGAGAGGAAGGAACGAACAGATTGCAGCAGTAGTGTGAGCAAACAGTCCTTATGTCTCCAACACGTACTCTATCCATTAGCCTTGCTTTAGTGTTGCAGCAAAACGAAGAGCGAGACCGCGAACGTTTATACGACGCGCTTATGAAGCGACGTATAATTACGAAGCGCGTCGTCACATGCGTTGTTCCCTGAAACGTGCTGAACAAACAGAACGAATTTGGCGACGCGGAAACGCAAGCCCTGAGGCCGCACTGATTCGTTCTGGCGCATCAGCAGTACCTCTCGGGACGTTGCGAACACACGCGTTGTGTGACTGTGTGCATTTCGTTTGTTGACAGGGCACCTCTGATTGTTGGCGTTGACAACGCCGCTGAAGGAATAGAACGTGACGAGTTGTTTGCGTGCGCGTTGACCCTATGGGGACTCTTGAAGCATCCGCGCATGCGCGCCTAACCGGAGGAACAAACAGCGAGTAGGATGGTGTGTTTCCAGCCAAATGCACTGACGACGACACCGAAAGAAAGACGACACACCGCTGGACTAACAGATACAGCATAACAGCAACTAGAAGAATAGTGCGCGTGTTTCGAGGTGGTTTAGATTTATTACGGAGAAACATGTTTCTCCGTAATAAATCTAAACCACCTCGAAACACGCGCACTATTCTTTTAGTTGCTGTTATGCTGTATATGTTAGTGCACTGCAGCAAACGAGGCGAAACAGCGCGGATGACGGCAGGGGTGAAGAAAGACAAGTGCATTGTCTCGTCTGTTTCACCCAACTCTTCCTATGCGAGTCCTTGTGTCGTGATAACGAAGAATAGCGCAGTCCTTCGCATTATGAACGGAAAGGTTAAGCATGGTTTTGCCGATACCTGTGTATCACATTAATGAGATGCGGCCTCGAACGAATGCACTTCGGATGTCATTTGCTCGGACAAGATCTGTACGAAGGCGGTAGGATTCTTTTTTGCTGACAAATTAATCAAAGTCATACGTAGATCATCGAAGCTCCATGAATCATCTCTTGGGTCACCAGTTATCGTGAACTTTTAGAACATGTACCACCAGTATTACGTGATGTCATCTTGTGCGCCGAGACTTCAATGAAACAACGTCTAGATGACAGGATCCGACGTACGTTCGAAGAGTGCCTTAGTTTTTTCGAATAACTAGCATTCCTTTTGAACGTCTTATGTCGTGTCCTTATTTTGAATGAATAAAAACATACGCAGCTGTCACACATGCAAATAGACAGTCTGAATGCGCCTACGTGTGACCAAGCGACGGTGTCCTTTGATCGCGTGACGACGTCATCGTGACGTCTTGATGACGTCATAAATTATGTAAATCTGTTACGTTATCGCTCGGAGAAAGTCACGCATTTATTTTGCACGGAGTCTTGCGAGAGCTTACGAGACCTTTGTGAGCGCCTACAGTCTCGTAAAGTCTCGTGAGGCCTCGTGCAAGTCTCGCAAACGGGAGTGCCAAAATAGCCACTTAGGCTTCCGTCTTAAAGGGACACTAAAGAACAAAACGATTTTTCTCGTATTAGAAAACTACTCTTTCACGATACCAAAACACTACGCTTGCTGCGAGAAGACACTTTGTAAGCGAGAAATCACGCAAAAAAAATGTGGGCGGCGAGGCTACCTTGAAGTTTCCGCACAATTCATCGTGACGTCACATATTTTGACGGCACCTACTAGGGCCTACGTTGTTGCTAAACGCTAAAAGTGAAGTACACTGTCCTATGAGGGGGTCACAGAGTTACCATACCAAGTTTGAGGAAATTTTGTTGAACCAATGGCACCAAAATACTATAAGTACTCTTTGAAATCCATGACCTCACGCGTGGAGATTTTGGCGCGAAATTTAAAAATGAAACATCGAACTTCATTTTCGCCTTTTTTATTACACCTATGATGGTGCAATTAACGACATTGTAGTTGTCAAAGTACAACGTATAAATATAAACCGATTCATTGTTTTTCTTCAGTGTCCCTTTAAAAAGAACAGCAAGGACATCAGCAATACCCGGAAGGAAAAATACAACACTTTCTGCATAACGAGGGACACGGACCGAAAGAGCACGTTTTCTTCGTGTGCATAGTCAACATAGGCAGATAGACAGACAATGAACTTTATTAAGATAGTCCTGAGGAGCACCGCAGCCGTTCAGGGCGGCAGCGCCGCGGGCCGCTCCCACGTGGGGACGGGGAGGCCAAGCCTCACCGCCGCGTCGTGGGCCCTCTGGACGGCCCTTAATTGGTGTAGTAGATTCGAGCTCCTTAGCTCGGAGCACCACTCTTCTTCAGTGAGGCGTTGAGGGCCCCGTAAGGAGGGACACCGCCAGAGCATGTGATCTAAACTGCTTCTCGCGCCACAATCGGGACAGTCCGGTTCAAAAGCATCCGTGTAAGAACTTAGGGTTGATAGACTAGGATAAGACATGGTCTGCAGCATGCGAAGCGTGGCAGCCTGAGGCCTGGAGAGTTTCTCGTGCGGAAGAGGAAACGTTCGCCTAGACAGCTGGTAGTGCTTACAAACCTCGTGGAACGTGAATAAAGGATCTCGAAAAACCTCCCGACCAGTCCCCGAGGTACCGCCACCGTCCAACCCGGCGCGGTGGGTTAGCTCGCGTGCGCGGGTGTGGGCGACCTCGTTGAGGTTAGTCAGAGAGGATAAGTGCGACCCGAGATGAGCCGGAAACCACGTGATGGTGTGTGAGGAAATGACTCTGTCACCTAGGATGTGTGCGACCTCGGCGCAAACGGAACCTGATGCAAAGGCTCTGACAGCCGCGCGAGAGTCGGTGTAGATTTGATGCCTATTCTCGTCAAGTAAAGCGAGAGCCACCGCGGCCTGCTCGGCTCTAGCCGGGGTGGTATTCATGAGAGATGCAGAGTTGAGAACTGCGCCACTGTGGTCCACTAGGACGGCCGTGAAGTTTGCCGATCTGCCGTACTGCGCGGCGTCCACAAAGCATGCGGAGTGCGGGTCATCGCGAACTTGTTTTAGTAAGGCCTCCCCTCTGGCCCTTCGCCTGCCTGCATTGTGCTGTGGGTGCATGTTGCGGGGAAGCGGGAAAACAGTTATACTGGCTCGCTGCTCCCTAGTAAGGCTAAACTTGCATTCTTCCTCAAGAGATGGATTACAACCCAAAACCGCCAGAATCTCCCTGCCAGCGGGCGAAGTAGACAGCCTGGCAACCTGAGCCGTGTGCTGCGCCTCGATAATTTCCTCTAACGTGTTGTGAACCCCGAGCTGCATTAGTCTCGCTGTGCTGGCATTCATCGGAATACCCAGCACCCGTTTGATGCTTTTTCGAATGAGTATATTAAGCTTCGCCTTTTCGTGATTCTGCCAGGAGTGCATGGCGGCCACGTATATGACGTGACTCATCAAGAACGCGTGGAATAGCTTCAAGAGATTGTCCTCCCTGATTCCACCTCGACTGTTCGAGACCCGAGTAATTAGCCGTACCATGCTGTTCATCTTCGCGGTAATTTTGGCGATGGTATGCCCGTTGCATCCGTTGGATTCGATGAGCATACCGAGAACCCTGATAACCTCAACTCTGGGAATGGAGTGTCCTTCGCTGGTGTGGAGTACAATGTTGACCTCCGACAGGGGGACCCAGCCCTTAGGCTTAACCCCCCTTCTACTAGGTCTGTACAGAAGGAGCTCCGACTTGCTCGAGGAGAGGCGGAGCCCCGTCCCTACGAGGAAATCCTCTGTGCGATCCAGCGCTTCCTGAAGGGCTTCCTCCACCCTACCCTCGCTGCCTCCGACACACCATACGGTGATGTCGTCTGCGTAGAGGGTGTGATTGATGCCCTCGACCTCCGAAAGCCTCTGAGACAATTTGTACATGGCGATGTTGAACAGGAGCGGGGATACCACCGAGCCCTGCGGTGTGCCCCTCGAGCCGAGCTCGATGGGCCCTGACCGGAGGTCCCCAATATTTAGTGCAGCCTTTCTGTGTCTGAGGAACGAGCCGACAAATGCGTGGAAGTTCTGTCCTAGACCGAGGTCTGAGATGCAATCGAGTATGTGGGCGTGCGAGACATTATCGAAAGCCTTCTCTAGATCTAAACCCAGAATGGCCCTGACGTCCCTCGTGTTTCTATCGATGATCTGACATTTTATCATCTTCATGGCGTCCTGAGTGGAAAGGGAGTGTCGAAACCCAATCATATTATACGGAAAAAGACCGCGGTCTCAACATAGGCAAGAAAAAAAAAAGAAGCTTCGGTACAGTTTCGCGAGATCAAACGAAATTGAGCAGGTATTGAGACAACAATGCGCGTACACAAATACGAGATTATACTCTGCTTTTCCTGTAGCATGAACGTATGTGGCTGAACAAACCTTTCGGAAGGCTCCTTCATTATTTTTCGTTAGCGTGTTCCGGCAATCAGGTAAACTCTTAAAGCTTCAAGTTCTCTCAGGTGTTAATTAGGAACTAAGTATGTTCGAGGGCACGCCTCAAGAAGAAATCCTCTTGTCATAATCGGCGCTGGAAGGAGAGCGAATCGAGGGTTTTGGGCCGTCCCTGAATACTTCGGTGTGTAAATTAAAATAGGAGGGGTTTATGATCGAAACTTCGATTAAGGTAATTATTACTTCACGTGCGAGTGAGTACCCAGTTATGTTTGTTTTTCCTCTATCAATTCGCTGTAATGCACGCAAAGTGTGCACGTTGAAAGAGCACGCTACACTGCAAACATTTACAGACAATAACTAAATCAGATCAATACGATTGATGGCATTGTTATTATTAGCAGGTGCTCTCGGTTAGATTTTTGTTGTATTTCGTGTTTGCATATCACCCTTAATCAGGTCCTGGCTAAATGCTGGCTATATCAGGGGAACCAGACGAAAGATGTCCGGTTTCCTGGCTATATTTAACCCTTTAAGCAGATCCTGATTAAGCTGTCATTTGTGTCCGCGCACATGACTGTTGTACTTAAATTATGGCAATCAGGTGAAACCTAATTTGCAAGAGCCCAACATCTGCTGCAGTGAACATCTTCGTTTTATCGTGCAATCGAAGTCGCCGAAGCCAAAGTTACGTCAGTGAGGCTTGTGGTCCCTGACAAAAGAAATTTTCTCATCTGAACATTGGCTACTGCACAGTTTCTTGTTTCACATGACATGAAATGACATGACATGACATGACATGACATGACAGGAAAAGAACTTTACTGAAGTCCTGAAGAGCTCAAGTCCGGGGTGACCCGGGATGACAAACCTAGGTAAAATGAAAAACAAAAGAACCAACGCAGCTCCTAAACGCATGCAACCAAATCAAGGGGTGATAACGAGGCACTTTATGGTTGCTTTTCCGGCGAAGTGGTGCTAACGCCGTTTACCTGCTGTTTTCAAAACCACCGCTTCATGTCAACAACATGTATTTTCTCTTAGGCTTAGTAAGGATTTTTGTACCCCGCGTTTAGATCACTTTTATTTGGTTTCCCTTTAGCCAAGTGCTAATTTGACACGCTCGGCCACGCTCTGAATGTATACGGCCTCGGTCGGAAACCTAGAACGATCACCTGCCACACAACGCGGGAGTTACACGTCAGTATTTCTTGAATCGCCGTTGTCAATTCTTTTATGCGTTGACCGCCTTGGCGGCCTGGAGGTGAGGTAGAAGTTAGGTCATGATTGGAAAACTTGGCCTCTCTATGTAACGTTTAATCACATGTAAGAAAGTAATCATAGCACCCACAGCTATAAAGGTCCGTACTTTCGGTGAGCCCCAAATACATTTGATGCCCCTTCTCGAACCCTCTTTAGGCGTGTAACATTTCGACGCGGACAAAGTGATGGGTATGTAGCAACTGAGACTACTAAAGCTACATGACGTCATTAGAAAGACAGGCAAAGGAAAAACAAGCAAACAGCAATAACCACCCAGGAGTAAAAAATGTTTTCAATATATCAGAGAGAAGATAAAATAAAATATATATGACCAGTAGTTGTGGAATTTCATGTTTTGGGCCCATATTTAACGGGCCCTCTGGCACTGGTACCATGCATGTGTGTGAATGTGTGTGGCTGTGCATAGGCGCGAGTGTGTCATGCGAGTTCTTCCGTGCTTGCACTTCAAGAGTTAATCCGCCGTATTTCTTAGCAATAATCTCAAAAACAAAGAAATCAGCTTTTTTGATTGCGTCAAAGTAGAAAAAAGTACGAAATAGGCTGCTTGCTACCAGTCCAACAGCACCTTATCCGCGCGATGACATTATATAAGGAAAACACGAGATGGGCAACAGCGGCAGCATGAAGAACTCAAAGCTGTTGTGCACATTGTAAACTGGAGCGTACGTGCTCAAAACGCGGCGCCGTGATGGATGGGAATTACGAGAAAAGTTTACCCTCCTAATACAAACAACATTGAAGTTATGTACCACGCTGTGAATTTTCGCTGTGCAGACATGAAACCTGTATATTATAGTAAGAAAACAAATGGAAAGGGCAAGGGGTTAACTTTATGGGAGTACTAGGTTTGCAACGCATTCCTGGAATAGAGGGAAGGAGGGAGGGGGTAAGAGGTAAGAATTGCAGAGGTAGACTTACACAATGAAGGTTAGTATAAGAAACAACAAAGGCACTGTGAATTGACATCTTTAAGCGCGCTTTCTCAATAGTACATTGAAAAAATGTGCTCGCGGGATTTAAACAAAAGGAAACGCAACAAATTCTGGAACTACTGCACACATTGAACAACGCTTGCAGTTTCAACGTTCAGTTTCGTTGAAATATTTCTGCAAAAGTTTTTTGCTAAACCGCGAAGAATTTTATTACTTTTGTAGAGAGAGAGGCACAAAGGTAGGTTACACCCTCTGAACGGCAGGAACATTAACAAGAAAAAAAACTCACAGGGTCTCTTATGCACTCACTTAAGACGGCTGGAAGGCAAAAACCATGTTCGTTGTCTTCAGTCAATGTATTGATCATGCCCCGCCACCCTCCGAAGGCATTCTGCACCTAACCTGGTTTTCCACAGCCTCTAAGGTCGCAGACACCTGACCTGGTTTTGCTCTGCCTCCGTGATCGGCATACATTTGAACAAGCTACGATGTCATGCGATGACGTCTTGGCGTGACGTTACGTCACGTGACGGCACGATGGCGTCATAGTGGGGTCACGAATTTCGGCGATCTGTGACATCGTGATGATGTCGTATGGTGACGTCATCCCGTGTTGATGATTTTTTTTTATCACTCGTGTTGACGCCGCCGACGTGGGCCGCCGACGTGGGCCGCCGACGTGGGCCGCCGGTTCATTTTCGCGTTTAATGCGGAATCAAAGGCTTTCGCCTTAAAAAGATGCGTCTGTCTTTACACATCCTTCCTGAACGACTTGACTTGTCGGAGCTGATAGGACATGATTGAACTGAACATCAACCTCGAGCATACAAGTTATGCAAGCCGTGTGAAAAATATCACACTTCAGTTTTAGCGGCGAAGCACCTTAAGGTCGAAGCTTCTCCGTCCGTCCACGTTCTCATCTGTGCTTACACACCTACTCGACCACTCATCATCATTCACTTCGTGGAGATGCGGTGATTTTTTTATTCGAAACAACAGCCTTTAGGAATGCGCAGACTTATAAATTAATTGTATTGACTACCGCGGTCCACCCGCTTGGCTTCTCACAATTATTGACCACATTTCGTGCGAAGTCTACACGTGCACGTGCAGAACGGGAAGGGAATGCGTAGCAAATGACGGAGACTACAGCTGACAGAGTCGATGCACTGTATAAAATATACCAATACGAAGGCTAGTAAGCGCTGATGCTACTTTGATTAGACATTCAAGAATCCGGAAACACAGATGGGTTAAGAGCGTAAACTAGTAATATACGCTGTTCATTTTTCTACGTAATATTACGTCTCAAAAAAGAACATGCAAGAAGATGCGCACTACAAATATCTTCCCTCTCTCCAACAGCTGCGCGTTACTCTCTCCACTTCTCTACCAGCACCTGCTTGCGCTTCTCCTGCGTTCTCGCTTCTGCTCTCACGGTGTATACGCTACTCTCCTCTTCTAGTCTCCTCTCCTTCAAGTGGTAGAGCGCTGCGCGCGTTCATACAGCGCTTGCCTCGGTTGGCTGCTCTTAAATGCGGGCTCGACATGCCGAAATTCTCTCCTGCGCAACGCCGCGATGAGGGCCAGCACATGCGCACCCCTCCCCTCTCTCTCCTCTCCTACGCTGCCTCTCTCTCGCGCGCCTGTCGACCGCGTTCCCCGCACGCCCTGTGAGAATTAACGGCCAGGCTAGAGAGAAGACACGACGCGCGTAGTGTTCTTCGCGTTCCACGACGCGAGGTCGGTAGCATGCCCAGCGAACGCCAACGGAACGCTATCGTGCAAGTGCTCCGGCTTCGCATCGCCTCATGGTCCCCTTTAGCGGGAGATGGTGTAATTTTTTAACATACTTTTATGCCGACTATAATGATTGAACTGCTGAGGTGTACTATGTGCCTCCTATATAATGCGGGGAACAAGCGGAGACAAAGGCCTCGCTTATCTACCATCCGTCTCAATAAAGCCATCGGCAATACCACAAGGATAAATCATACGCGCAAAGTCGTAATCTATGTCTGGTTCATCGAAAACACCAACTACATGCACTAAGCTACGAAGAATGTTAAATAAGCAGCTATAACAGCGCACGCTATGCACTGTCATACTAAGCATACTACCTAAGCATACTACGTAATGATCACATGTTCACTGTTTTCTTTACCCGGTCGCTCTCGCTTGAGTGATTCCGAGATGCGATGGTGTTCACGTGCGTAAAATCTGGCTTGTTTTTCTTAGTGAAAGTATTTCACGCCACTGATGCGTGGGTTGCATTCAATATTGAGCGAACGACGAGCGGTCGCTGTATCTGCCAGTGTAAAACAAATGCTCAGGTTGTTTGCTTTGAGTTGTCGACATTGCTCTTCCGGGGAAATAAAATCAGCGGCTTATGCGACCCTCGGTCTTCACTGTGCAGTCGGATGCGCAGCGTTGGGTTACCGGCGTTCTCAGCAGCTCGCTCTGGTTGCTACGAGTCGAATGCAAGTTCAGATTAATGGGTGCTGAACATGCAACTACCACCGTTCGACAGCTCCGTCATGTATTTCAAAGTGCTTTTTTTTCGTATTTTGGCCTCGTTGGCTCAGCATTATTTTCTCAAACTTATGTTAAGTTTCTGGCTTGCTCATTACGCAACGTAAACGCTTTTTAGCGTGGTTACCGTTAAACCCTTGGAGACGCCGTCAAAGTCTATGCCGTCATGGACATGTCGGTGCTGAAACGTCAACATCGCCGGCGTCACCTTCATTTTCTTTCTGCGTGTTTACTAGTTTACAAAGCCTCTTTCAGTGGCAGCAGTGTTGTTTTGCTTTTCTTCAAGCTGTAATTCCATTTAGTGTCCTTTTAAATAGACCACTTTTTTTTCTAACAACAATTTTTCACATAAAATTCCGAGAAGGCTTTCTAAAGTTACGTAAAAAAATAGAAATTAAAGCGCATAAGCCAAGTGAATAATAGCGCACGAGTGATACAGCCTTCGCCTCAGTATAACCGCTCTGGGTTGATCGACCGGTAATCTTACTTGTACAGGAACTAGCGAAACGAAAGAAACATGAAAAAAAGAGAAGTAGAAATGACGTACCTAAGGCAACAGAAGTAAGCTTCGCCCCCTACCGCCTGTTTTATTTTTTTTCTTCGTTTCTGTTTTATCTTTTGTCACACCGGTAGGCGCTGAACTACTGAAATGAGATTGTCCGCGTGAGCGGAGCTCTTCACATTGAAACTAAAATATGGGACAGCGATTCGTAGTGATTCCATTAGGTGCGGTACGTCTGCCGACATTCGATTGTTACGGCGATCACCGAGATTACGTTTGATTTATCTTGACTGGAATTTCAGGGCAGGCGCCTTCTCTTCTCTTCGTTGTTTGCTGTATATCTGGTTCCCGGAGTTCGGGAACGTTCTGAAATTGCGCCGTAAAGGAAGAACATCGTTTCCTCAATGAGACAGGGTCGACATCGGTTCAGTGTCGCGTTGCAGGTCCAGAGGAGTTCTCTGTATCTCTAACCTTCGTAGCAAGAAAAGTGGAAGTACTCTCAAAGAAGCGAAAACGAAGGAATGAAATCTAAGGAAAACTTCGAGAAGTTTGTCTTTAAGAGCGGCCACAATCTGAAGGAACACGATTGGGATGGGCAGTCTGAAGAATTGCCCTGGGACAGTGGGACTTCCGATTAGGAGCGGTTCCGTGCGGCAGTGTTTCGTCCCTTGTCACTGGCCATTGCTGTTTCTTCCTGTTCAAGAATCCCGGCGTCTCTTTCCCTCTTTTCGCGCAGAATCATTTGCTGACGACGAAGTGTTCTTTCTTTTTCTTGCTGCCTGACGTCAACTTAGGAAAAATGTACTTGGTGTTTACCGAATAAACCGTCTACTCCAGCCTGACATGCGTTTAATGGTTTCAGGCAATTCAACTGTATTACCCACAAGCCAAAACAGCTGTCTTGACTCCTGGCGAAAGCTAGCAGCTCCCAATCTCCTGGGGCACGCTAGCAGCGGTGACTCACAATAAACTATGCAATGACACAACATTTCTGGGCGTACGAGGCACGCGTGTTACAGTGAAATATATCCACAGCATACATTATTGATTCAGTGTTGTGAATAACCGACTGTACCATAATAATTGTTCCAGATGGAGTTCATGGCTTGGAACTCGCACTGTCACTGTAATGGGTGTTCTGCTATCTGACTTTTGGGAAAACAGTGTTCATAGCATAGGGACAGACACATAGCAGACCCAACGGGCGCTGGCTTACAACTAGAGCTCCATGTTTTCGGATAATTCCGGAAATATCCGATGATAAACATTGGCCGTTAAAATTTTTGACAACTCGGATTTTTCCTATAAACTCCGATTTGAATAGAAAGTCCACGTTCCAAGCGGTCATTGATAAATCGGCCGGTGTGGCTCATCTAAGCTTTACCTAACGTCAACAGTATTTCGTTGACCGCACCCATCACACGTTTACCAAAGGGCTTGTCACGCACGCAGCGAGAGACGTCAACATTTGTAGGGCCCCAGGCAGCGCAAGAAAGCATCTTGATATACGGTCCTTCGGCAGCACTGGGGCGCGCCAGGCGACATCGAAAATACGGACCTCGTGAAGTATATCTGCGTCTATTACAACAGGCTTTAAGGTTGTAATACGCAAGAACATAGGTGTTTTGTATTCAAGTATTTGTGTTCGTTTTATATGTACGAGTTAGTACGTTGAAGCCTTCCAGACAACCAAAATACGCTTCGTGTGCTGTGATGTCTACGTGTTCAGATATCACTTCATGTTAAATAATGCAAAATTAAACTTCGAATTTCGGAGAACGGGGGATTTACGAAAAATTAAACACCCTCCGATTTTCAAGAAAAATGAACGCCAAAAACACGGAGCTCTAGTTACAACCCATATTTATTGCCATAGCCCATGCAAATGTGTCTACTATGTGTAGCTGTCCCTGTACTTTTAGCGCTGCTTTCCCAAAATTTCGACCAAGAAACAACAAGCCCAAACCAATGTTTTACCTCTTTTGTGCGGTTCTCACTTCCTAAGACTCCAAATAATGTTATTTCTCCAAATTCCCCGTAACGCTCTGTTAACTAATCATAGTGCTGGCTTTCTTTTTTCTCTAATCCAACAAACTTTGCAAATTTCCATTTTAATGCTCAGTGTTTGGTCCTCAAATTCTTCTCGCATTCGTTCGTCGTTCCTCGAGTTCTCAATACTCGGCTATAAGTTGTTACGCACTCATGTCTTCAGAGTGTATTACCTTCAAGGTTGAAAATATTAGGACCTATGCTGCCTGTGTAGCTAGGAGCCGTTGCCGTCTTCTCTTTCTTTATTTTTCTTTTTTTTTTTTTGAAGCTGATAACTGGGCAGCTGCTGCTTCTCTGTCCTTGAAACTACGCATGTCGCTCGCAAATCTCCATTTTACGTCTAGGGTATCCACCAGTAGCAGAATATCGCAAGCGATAGCAACTGCAGTCTGACACACATATCGGAACATATACGTTTTAGTACATGGGCACTCGGACGTACAAGGAGGCGCGTCCTGTAAACGTGCGTGTGTACGTACCATTCTAAAAGCAAGTCTCGTTTTTTAATGGACTGTTGCTCCTTTCAACTCAGGACGGCGCAACAGTGAACAATCGTTGCGAACGTGTACCGTTACTACAAGGCATCCGGTGCATGCTGACCATATGTCTGCCTTCCCGAACTCGAGGTTCTGCAATGTGTCCGAAGCGCTCACGTTGCGGACTGCCCGTCGTTCGTCGCACCGGCTGACGTCCTTATTGCATCGCGCTCGGCTGAACATGAAGAGCGAGAAGCGAAGAAGTGCAGAGGTCTGTCGACAGGACGCGAACTGGGCAGTACGTAAAGAGAATGGAAGAAAAAGAGGAAAAAGAGAAGTCGCGAAGTCAGAAAGTGGCGTTAAACCAACCGCGACGAAGGGATCTAACAGGTGTTGGCGGCAGATTTGCGACCTGCTTCACTTCGTCTGAGCCGCAACGCGTACTGTACCTTTATTCTCTCGCCGCTCGCGCTGACCAGGCTTTGCCGCCTCACATGCATGCTGTCGAGATGTCAAATGTGCGCGACGACTGCCGGGTGGGGATCAATGAGTTTACGCGATGAAAATGTAAATGGTTTTGAGGGAGTCGAGAATCTGCCTTGAAATGGTCAGGATAGAGCGTAAAAATAAAGTCACATAAAGATTACACACTTTCGGTATTCGTGAATGGAATGCAACTTCTTCCTTTCTTTCTTTCTTTGTTTTTTCCTTCTTTGTTTCTTTCCTTCTTTCTTTCTTCCTCTTTCTTTCCTTCATTCTTTCTTTTTTCCTTTCTTTCTTGTTTTCTCTCCTTTCTTTCTTATCTTATTTCTATCTATCTTTCTGTCTTTCCTCCTTTCCTTCTTTCTATCTCTCTTCCCTTCTTTCTTTCTTGCTTTCCTTTGTTTCCTTCCTTCCCTCTTTCTCTCTTTCTTTCCTTCTCTCTTTCTGCCTGTCTTTCCATCTTTTTTTCTTTCCATATTTCTTTCCTTCCTTATTTCTTTTTTCGATGGAGGCGAAAAGGTTTGAGGCCCGTGTACTTAGATTTAGGTGCACGTTAAAGGACCCCTCACCAGGCCACATAGCAAGTTATAGTTAGGCACTGGAAGTTGTGTGCCGAATGAAGAGCAGTATGCCGCAAGATTTTTTCAAATCGGTTCATTGCGAGCTGTGAAAAACAATAATTTGTAGAGGCGCGAAACCATGATGCGAGGAGGCGAGTTTCAAACTCTTGCCACTCGCCCCGTGTAGCCTTAGCAAGCCCTTCCCTGCCCTCTTCACTTGACACATACGCATGAACACGTCATGCGCATGCATTGTCACGTGCGCGTGACGTGCCCGAGCCAGCCCGACCACGCGAGCGGCGTTGCACGGCCGCTACCTTTTTTTAAAGACGATAGTCTTTCTTGGGGAACTTAAACGCAGAATTTTGGTCTGTCTTTCTGTCTGTCTTTCTGTTTGTCGGCACGTCACCCGATTCAGCCAACCCGCCAAAGTTGAACCACTTGCTTACCGCCCACCCATCTTGAACTGGTACGGCTGTTCATACTTGTGAACGTTGTCGATCAAAAATATTACGCATATCTGAGGCGTAACATCATTAGGTAAGTATTAGGTGGTGTGTTCCTTTAATAGAAAAATACATAGATACGAGATTTTAAAGACATTGATGGTATGCGTTTAACGTTGAGACAGTAACGCGTTTATTAAAAGATTGCCACAGCTGAAGCGATCAGCGGTCCAAGCCGAGCAAGCGCGAGCGCCAACAACAACCGTCTTCGTCTTCTTCTTTCGCAGGCGTTCTTGTCTGCGCCCTACCGTGTTACAAATCACTCCCCCGCGGAAAAGGAGCCATCCTGGCAACCTAAGGAACAGGTACAACTGGTGGGTCATAATGCGGCTTCAGTCGATCGACGTGAACAGTCTCGCGGCCGCGACGACGGCGGTCCGTAGATGATTCAACAGGCTCAATCATATAGTTAACTGGGGATGCTTGACGTAGGACGCGGTAGGGGCCTTCGTACTTAGGCAGTAGCTTTGTGGAAAGGCCAGGAGCGGAGGAGGGAACGCGAAGCCACATCAACGTTCCAGGCGAATACCACTGAGGAGGCAGGTTTTCGTCGTGACGGTCCTTCTGGCCCTACTCGCCCTACAATGTTACAACCCTAGTTTATTAAGGTGCGCTGAAAATGCGACTGCGCTGAAACTTGTCTTCCTCCGTGCCCTCTGCACAAGCTCATGTTGTGTTTCGGTTTCGGTTCAGTATTGCATTGTACGAATGACAGGGGGCGCCGCTCTGGCATTCCTGTTTTACCCAGGCGACGTGTAAGTAAGAGTGTTTGTGGAGAGTACTCGTTGAGTGCGGACGTTTCTTCTCCTTCGGCGCATCGCGCCAAACAGCGTGTTCGGGCTGGCCGGCGTCCCCACCGGTCGCGTTCGTCACCGCCGGTCTTCGCCTGCCGCTGCGCCGAACTACCAGCCCGCAACACAACACTCATGTTTCCCGACGTATTGCCAGATGGCGTCCATATCTCACGCAGCGCCTCTTCTATCGTCTTTAGACGACATTTGCAGCGAAGCACGCAGATACGCGGCCAATTTTTTTATGTAGCGGCCGTGGGCGTTTTGTCGGCGTTCTCTGAGGTGTACTGCCTGTTTCTGCGGGACGGGCATGAAAGTTGAGACCATTTTACGGGCCCGAGAGCGGCGGTATCATAAGCCAGTGCCGTATTAACGTTTACTTGGACGCGGTAGAATAAATGAGAGTAATGAGTGCTCGAACGCCTCAGAACATTACTTTCGTTTCCAGGGCTGGCGTCTGCTCGATGCGCTAACCGCGGGGACATGAACGCATGGGAAAGGGAGGCACATCAGCCCCGCATCTCGCTGCAATTCAAGAAAAAAAAGGAAAAAGACGCACACATTCCCTTTGTGTGTCTCATTATTTCTCTCAAGTTTTCTTATTCTATTCAAGCAAATAATTACACAAACTACACATGTCGTGTCAAATAATTACCGCAGTGTCACGTGCTACTGTTAGCGACGTCAGAGCACAGTCGTCTACGTAGAGAAGCGACGTCACAGCACTACCACCTACGTAGGGCCATTTTCTCATGTACGTCATCCCCTCATTCTCTAAAGCGCGCGCCCGCGAGAGGAAGGGCAAGCAGCGTTCACCTTGAAATTTGATCCATTTCCGCGGCGCGCAGCGTTGCAAATTTTGGCAGACGTGATCGTGAACGCCCAGTGTATGCATTGCGCTCGTTAGCTCAAAATTGTCAAACCTGGTGGCAATATGTAAAGAATCCCAGGTGGTCGAAATTTCCGGAGCTCTCCACTACGGCGTCTCTCATAATCATATCGTGGTTTTGGAACGTTAAACCCCTGATAATATTATTATTGTTATCCATCTTTCTTTCCCTGCTTCTTTCCTTGTTTCTTTCCTTCCTTCTTTCATTCCTTCCTTATTTCTTTCCTTCTTCCTTTCTTTCTTTCCTTCTATCTCTCTTTCTTCCTTTCCTTCTTTCTTGCTTTCCTCCTTTCTCTCTCTCTTTCCTTCTTTCTTTTCATCTGTCCTTCTTTCCTTCTTTTTTCTTTGTTATCTTCTTTCTGGCTCTCTTCCTTTCTTTCCTTCCTTTCCTCTTTCTTTCTTTCTACACTTCGCTCGCGTCATGCAACAGCAATGGCCAAGCGTCAAATAATACCACAGCACCATGGTAAAGAATGCGCTGACGGTAACCTTTCGGAGCTAAATATTTCTGTTCCTACGTTTACTCCTGATTTCAAGAAACCACCACTGTGTCCGTGCTTCGATGGTAGACACGCGGCAGAATTGTATCGGCAATATGTAATTAGAACATTAACTCAAGAAAGCCTTCAAGAAATCTTTTTACACTGATTATGACTTTTAGTTCAATGCATGTAAACTTTTGAAAGGAACGCAACTAGCGTTCTAGTAGCAACCTGTGCGTAGTCATACTGATCCTTCCAGAACAAAAGTAAGATGCGGCAAAGAAGTTGAAGCTTAATAGACAGATTTAGTTGAGCGTCCGCAACAGCTCTGGGGACGCAGCCTGCCATTGGGAATGGCTGGCAGGCTGCGTCCGTAGAGCAGCTGCGGACGCACAACTAAACCTGTCCAATCGCACATTTGAAACGAACAGCAGAGAGAGCTGCGGAGGAACAGGTAAAATAGAAGATGTCGGAATTGCTTTGTGGACATCATAAAGCTTTAGTAAAGCTGATTACACATCGAAGATTTAGGAACCTGCCAAGCAGACTGATGAAAGCAAGACGCCGGTGTTTGTTTAAAGTGCAAAGTACACAAGCGTAGTATAATTAAAGCAGCATTTTATTTACCAGAAAAAAAGAATGGCGTAAAATGAATAAGCAATGACATTGCAGAGAAGAAGAATTGTAAAGTATCAAAATAAGGGTTAGAACTAGACATATTCCTAAAATTAGTAGCTGCCGGAAGCGCGAGAAACAGAGTTAGTTAGGCATATTAGTGTAACACTTCGTAAATCGGTGGTGACGTGAGTGGCTCTAAGATAGATAATGACTCTGAAGGAAGTTTATATCCACTCTCGAGAAAAGTCATCGAAAATTAATTGTAATAACGTATCGCATTTTGAGTATATATGCAAGAAGCTTCGTTATTGGGCGGGCGCCTTACATTGTGGATTTTTTTTTCCTCGTTTAGCGACCTCAGAAATTTGTAGTGTTCGCCTTAAATACATTGCCTGTGTTTGAGAGAAACTAGCACGTGGATGCTTCGCGCGTCATGTTGCCGTTGTTAGTGGACTGCTGTGCTGCATTCAACTCTTGGTTTCAGCATTCAACTGAAGCGACCTTCCATGCAGCCCGGCGGCCCTTTCCTCGAAAAAAGACAGCTCCACATGTACATAGCGAGAGCGATGCAGAAGTCTTTCGCCCCAACAGGCATTAACATTACACGTGTTCAGCTGCTTCACGACAGGCTAAGAATCTGTGTGCGTTGCCTGTTCTTGGATGAAACTATGATGTGCATGCCATTATGTAATGGCAAAAAGATTCCAGAAACACTTCCATCCACAGCCAACGGCTTCCGACGTTGTAGAAGCCCTGTCCGAGACGAATGGTTCATAAATATTGGACGTATAGTTCAGTAGCCGGACAGTTGAGGTCGCGCTGTTTGTTGACACCCCTGAACACTGTTCGCTCTACTCGTAAATGATGTACAACCTTTAGGATGATGGTGAAATCTTCGGGGAGTTTCGATATATTCGACTTTCACCTCGCTTTTTGAAGCTCTGCATTACTGCTGTAAGGGAACAGCGTGTCTTTATACCCTCGAGCACCTCTGAAATCCTCTCTAATGCCCCAAGCCAAGTGCAACGGCCCTCACCTCGGACGGGGCTTGACGCTTAATCCCGGGAGATAAGAGACGGCCGCGGACTCTTCGGAGTGGTCGACTTTTCGCTTTAACATATATTGTAGGCTTTGCATGTTTTTTTCCTTGTTTTTTTCTATGTCAGCCTTCACAGAGAGTAGCGCTTGAGCGCTTGCCTACGCGTGGTTGCAGCACAGACGTCATGCCAGCCGACGTCGAGTTTCTTTTAAAATGGAGGGAACGCGTTGTTCTCAACAACCTCTTGGGACGTTCTTGGCGCAGCGAAAAGCCATGAAATTTGGCGTACATTTACTGTATTTTTCTTTCTCCCTCTCTCTCTTGTATGCATGTTTAGATTCTCAATCTGCGGCGAGTGTCAGAGAGCCAAGTAGCAATATAGATATATATGCAAATCATCCTGGCCTTTCACACAGCAAGAAAATAAAATGCGATTTTTAGGCTGCGCGAAAAATTCTGTCCGATAGAAAATATATCCTTTTTTTCTACGCGGAAAATGGGGGAGAACGCCGCGACTTTATACTTTAGGAAAATTTAGTATATCGTAAAACCTTTACGACTAAACGCTAACGCTAACGTATGCGGCACTGACATAGGCTGCAAAACTAGTCTTTCAGAATAGCACAACCAGTAAAATGGGAGGAGTGAATGAATTTTTATTGAAACGAAATGGGAGTGCGAATGGGGGAGTCAAGCTGACGTTAACGGCAAACACATACGGTGCCATCTTGACGCGAAAATACTAAGTACTGTCAAGCCCCATCCGTCCGACTGCGATTCTGTTTCTTTTGCCGCGCAAAAAGTCCCACATTTCGACGGATTTGTGGCCGTATCTTCCGAAACGCGCAAATGAACGAAAAACTAAATACGGGCAGTGGCGCCATCTCAGTACGGCCAGGGCAACACGGCCTTGTGCGCTTAACGAGATAGTGTCTCGAAAACAGGTCTATTTTAGATACGAAGCAGCTTTTGCTCGGGGCTGTATCCGTTCTTCCATTGGCGACCGTCCGCTCGGGAACCATGTGTGCTGGCACGCGCTAGCGCGTTCGGGCCTGTGTAAGGGGCTGGGTAAGACGCTGTGGCCTCTCCCCCTTACACTCTCTCAGCAATCATGTGATGGCATCGGGGAACGAGATTCTGACCTCAGGCGAAGAACCAACGCGTTGTATCCTTGTCAGAATGCGCTGGCACGCGCAAGCGTCTTCGGGCCTGTGTAAGGGGCTGGGTAAGATGCTGTGTCCTCTCCCCTTACACTCTCTCAGCAATCACGTGATGGCCTCTTGGTACAAGATTCTGCAGACGCGCGATGAACCCGCGTGGCGTGCTCCAACAAGAGTTCGGGACGAGTAACAGCAACAGCAACTACAGTGAATTCATGGGGTGCTCCACTTGCAAGGACGCGTTAACATCGGGCAAGTGCCCCTGATGAACGGAACTTTAAGTAGACCCATGCACTGCTTCGCATCCTCACATGGCTCCCTTTGGTAGGAGATGGTGTATCTATTTATGACCTGTACGGGTTTTGCGAAGCATCATTACTGGAACCCAACGCAAACACTGTGATAGTGAGGAAATAATGAGCTGGACAGTGGAGGCCAAGGTCTCTACAGATCCGAAGCGGATGGCACTCCCTTCGATAGCGGCCGCCATGTTGACCTACGTACGGGTCTCTGCGCGCCATACGCAGAAGACCCGTTGCTCTATCTCGTTGTTCCATTTAGTTGCACGTCTACATGAGCGATTCTATTGTGCAAACAATAAAAGTTACCCATTGAAGCCATATCGACCAAAATATACAACGAGGCACGTTAAGGAAAGTTGTTATTGTTATACGTATGTATGCTTAATGACACATTTAAAGCGAGAACAGGGATAACTACAGAGGATAAGCTAACGATAACCCTTGTGATCTCATTTTACTGCATTCGCATTGCCTTATCTCAAAGGATAATTTGTGGCTTTTGTTCAGTTTTCTTCTCAGTGACTTCTCTGTACTACTTTCAGCGCTTATTAATTTTTTCTATTGCGAAAGGAGCACGCAGCGTTGCCCAATTGCTGAATCGTCTTTTCATGTTCCGTACTATTAACTGCTTTTGAGCCTAGGCTAAACGAAGTGAAGGAAAATATCAGAGCAGATATATACACACACGTGGCTACACTTCAGTTGTGAGACGCCGCTTGTGTACGTGTGGTCTTTCGTCTTTTCGTCTTCCTTGTTGCGCCGTTCTGAAGCCATGCATCTGTACCAACTTGCCCAATTGTCAGTGCTACTCAAGGAAAATCTAATTCAACAAAAAGACTTGGGCTATTCGCTGTTCGAGGCTGAGACCAATGCCAACTGCTGGTCACCCGGAAAGCGTATACGCGCGCGTAGTCTAATGTTCCGTGAAAGTATTTAAGTGAGCGAATAAGTTTTTGTGTGTTTCCTTTATTTTTTCAACCACGTTGTGTCCTGATCAAATGACGATAGATGTCCTTCATAGATCATGAAAGCTTCCCCTATAGACGCAAAAGGTAATTTAGATATACTTGAGCTTTCAGGGAAGATGCGGACCGATCAGTCGACATATGAAGTTCTTCAGGTCATAAAAACATAATGCCGCACTACTGCAATTTTGTGAAGCGCACAGTTTCCTCTTGGATTGGTTTTTAGAGACGATAAGAACGAAGCCAATGGTGGCATATTCAGTAATATCGGCAATGTCGTACTCACGTAGAAGTGACCGATATACATAAATAACAAATTTCTTTTAGCGTGCATGCTTATTTAGTACAAGACTTGATAGATCTCTATGTTGGTTGAATAAAAAGTGTGTGGCGGTGATTTTATCATAAATACAGTTCAGGTAAACTACTGGTATTGGCCTCACAAGCAACTATCAACATACGAAGGGCTAAATGCTTTGCTTCTGATGTGGTGAAGTGGTCGTTAATGACAATGCTGAAATTACCCGCCGTGGTAGCTTAGAGGCAGAGATGCTGCACTGCTAAGCTCAAGACGCGGGTCCGAATTCCAGCCACGGTGGCAGCATTACAACGCAACTATGTGGAAAGGGGTAGCCGTCACCAAGCAATGGTGACAATAACTCCTTCATTTATTTTCTATTTGAATAAAAAAAAACTATAGGGGCGAAATGCAAACACACCCCTGTACTGTAAATTGAGGCGAACGAAAAAGAAGCAGAGGTGGTGCAAATTAATCAGGAGTCCCTACTACCGCGTGTCTCATGATGGTATGTTAGTTTTGGCATGTAAAACTACGGAATATAACTTCCAAACGCTAAAATGTACAGTGCACTATAGTTCAGAGGCAAAGAACACCCGTTGTGGGCCTCGACGTGCCCGCACCGCGGCTCACTTTCAGTGACAGCACTGAAAGCGAGTAGCGCGTTCAAAGAAAACAATAAAACAAAGTGCTCAAGGTCATGACGCGCACTGACGTACGAGCGTAGCCTCTTGTCCCATTGTCATCCCCCTTTGTGTAGCTTTCAGTGTGCTAGCTGGGACGAAAGGAAAGAGAAAGCGCTCAGAGCATGCGACAAATCCCTGCAATTCCGGTCGTATTAATCGGATTCTAAAATATGCCGCAACCGATTCTTGAGGCGTTAAACTACGATAGCGAAGTCATTCGATGATTACTTGGAAAAGTGTTGCCTCCCCCCCCCCCCCCTCTAGGACCCTTTTAAATATATAATCAGGTAAAACTTCCGAAATCTCGGCTGCGAGACAGGCATTTCATCCGGGCCGAAAAGAGACGTTCAGAAGCTTTCGCTTGCGTGTCTGTGCAACTTGTCAAACCAATAAATTTCAGAAACAAAACATGCCTATTATGTGCTATTCCTTCACATGTCTTGTTTCACCTCAGTCTTGCTAGTGATGTGTAGTATTCCTTCACATGTCTTGTTTCTCAGTAATTCCGCGCATACTTTGTGTACAGTGAAAGCACCATTCTTTCGCGTTGAAGCAAAAAGACAAGCTATATACCGAACACATGTTTGTGGCAGGATATGCCTCTGTCTATCGCAATATTGCTTTGCATATATGATGTATGCTAGTGAGGCAACGAAGAATTTGGAACAATGATCTCCTCAAAGTAACCATAGAAAAATGAAATATCTTTACATGCAAGAAAAACCGAGCTCTGAAAGCCCAAGTGGGCCGGAATAGGATGGCATTATGTGCATTATGGAGACCCGAAATTGCGGCGAATGCGCATATAACAACGCAAGCGCCGTACTAGAAGTGCGTTTCCAGTGCGGAGAATGATAACGTGCATAAAGTGCACGTATGCGAGAGAGAGAAGCGCCGTTCTGGAGCACCCGCATTTCGTTCTTGCGTTAGAACGCATAGTAGCGCATAGGGTAGCAGCGCACAAGTGCGCGTCATTGCAATTTGGCGGGCGACGTTGAATCTGAAGATCTCTGAATGCAAGGAAACGTCTCGAGAAACAAGGGACTATATCTTGTAAATATGAAAGAGAAGAGATGAACGAAGCAAAATACACTCGGGGTTCAATGGTTATCATCGAATATAGCGTTGTTTCAGAGAAGCTCGAAGTCGAATGTCGTAAAGGCAATTGCTTAGCGGCTACTCAATTATAACACGATGATTATTGCGAACCAGTGGCGTAGCCGGGGGGGGGGGGGGGGGCTGAAATTTTCTCGGAATTGCACGCATACATACAAACACACGCGCGAACATAAAGTATGGTCGAATCTGCCCACCCCTCATACCCCGAAAAAGTTTCTGGCTATCCTACTGTTCTAAGTAAAATTTTGTTCGTTAGGCTCGGGCGTCCACTGCAAGCCTTGGCTACCTGGAATAAGGAAGTCATCCACCTCTGCGTGAAGAGAACGCGCACCTGGTCGTACATTAAAGTTTAATTCTCTCTGACTTAGTTTTATAAAGCGGGACAATCAGAGACTCTAGTTTTTTTATATTAGATGTTTACCTCAATGTGTGTTTACGTAACACACAGCAAATCACCGGCTCACACACCTGAGTCACGTGACTTCACGTACGCTCGCTGTAGAGGTCACGGGACTTGCACTGTGACTGTTGCTCAGTTTAGTGCCGCTGAATTTTTCAGGGACTTGTCGAGCGGCAAAAAAAGGTGCTTTAATGTAATTCCTGTTTTATGCGCCAGAACACGTATGGTTATGAGGCTGGCCGTACTAGGGGACTCCGGATTATTTTAGACACACCGTGGGTTCTTCACAGTGCATATTAGTCTACGCACAACGATATTTTTGTACTTCGCCCGCATAAAAATGCGGCCGCCGCGGCCGGCAATCGAACCCGAGTCCGCGAGCTTCAAAGCACTACGCCTTAGCAGCAAAAATACCTCGACGGGTAAGTACTTCCGTCTCCAACTGGTGCTGTTCACGTCAGTGCGAACTTTGTAAAGTCAGTGCGAAAACAAATGAGAACCTCAGAGCGCTTCGTTATCCTTCGTTTCTGCGAGTGTAATGCAAGAAGGCTATGGGATTATTTTTAGTAATAATCAATCTTAGTCCACCAAAACTTTCTTACGTCTAAACTTTCTTACGCCTGGTCGTGCACCGGGTGCATATTTCTAGGGAAAGGAGTTGTCTTAATTAGCCCTCTTACGCTATCTTTTAGCTCTACTGTGTCATCACCTAAGTCTCTGGATTCGATTGGGTACCATCCTACCTCTTCAAGTATTGCTCTACCTGGCCTTGTTCCAGAGAGCCTGTCTCTGTGGGTAATTTGCTGAGCTTCAGTTATCTCGGCTATTGTGTTGGGGAGCCAAAGTTTCATTAATTTATCATCTGGTGTACCAACCGGCAATCCCACTGTTATTTTGACAATCCTTTTAATTAATCGGTTCAAGATGTTTATTTTTGTCTGTGTCCATGTAAGCATACCACCTACATAGGAGAAGTGACACGAGGCGAAAGCGTGGACAAGCCTCATGGCGCTGTCCTCTCCCAACCATCTATGTCTGTTAGTAATTCTTCTTAGGAGTCTTATTACCTCCTCAGTCTTGCTAGTGACGTGTAGTATTGTTCCTCCATTTGTGCCGTTCGCCTCCAGGAGTAACCCTGACTCTAATGGAATCGACTTGCTTAATGGATTTTCCAGCCTTTGTGGTTAGTACTAACCTGGGTTCTTCTTCAGGAACATATCCCCGCGGTTTTCTACCCCTTCTCCTGTTATTGAGCACTAGGAGTTTATACTTTCAGCAGAGCATTTGAGTCTCATGTCGTCTAAAATGAACTCTACCTGATAAATTGCTTTCCACCTGTCCCATACTTCCTTCAGCGCTCCATATGTCACATCGTTGGCATAAATTGTGCATAGGTGGGAATCAAACGCAGGCCGCCTGCGTGGCAGGCAGATGTTCTACCGCAGAGCCACGCCCGTGCTCGAAGTTCTTTCGGTAAAAACAGTGGTGGGCAGTATCGAAGATACACGTATCTTAGATACTATCTTAGATACTCTTTGAGTATCTTGTATCTGTATCGCGATACATCTCGCAAAACGAGTATCTGTATCTGTATCTCCGATACATTCGGCAATGTATCGTGTATCTTAAGATGCAAGATACTGCCATAGAAGAACCACCGTGCGAAACAAACGTCGGCCGGAATTCCGGTTCTCAAGCTGATATTGCTGCCTGTCGCGGACGCCAGAATAATTGTCACTTGTCCCGTTAATGGGGATGGCAATCGCCGGGCGGATTCTAAGGGCTGGCGTCACGTCCCTCCGAAAACGCACCACGAAAGCGCGGACAATTTAGAGTTGGTCCTTTGGTGCGCCAGCGAACGCCGGCTGTGGTCCAAAGACCGAGTCATAGCCGAGAGTCAATAACACAAACAAAAACGAAATATATTCTCAGTTAAGGCAATACATATAATACAAACACATGCACACTCGGCTGGTACCAGTTACAACTTCACAATATAATTCAGATGGTGTTTACACAACGGGAGCTGAACCGACAGATCACACGCTACAAATACAATCGCATGCATTACAACTATTCAACGACAGTTAAAGTCCTGAATAGACAATGACGTATCCAGTCCACAATACTTGGACGGTAATCGAATGCTTCTCTTCAAGGAAACACTCACGCCAGCTCCAGCGTTGATCGTCGTAGCTCAACCGTCGTCGTGACTTGTCACGGCTCACACGGTGTCGTCATCGGATTCTTCCAGATCGACGATCGACTGACCGCACACCATCATAAACACGTCTTCTTGCGGCCAACGGTGCCACACTTAGCATAACTTCACCATCACCGGGCCGACTGACTAGCTCACTCCTTCACTTCTTCACTCACTCCTTCCCTGACCGTCTCGACCGTCGCACGCTTTCATCCCTTCTCCCCCGGTTTCTAGAAGCGTCGGGAGTGTTCTCCGGCGCGCAGTACACCTAAGCCTGGAGAAAGGGCGAGAGCTTTCTCGTAGGTTAGAATCGCGGCGGCATCATCGGCGATGAGTCACCCTTTCCTTCTAGAAGCGTCCAGGCTTTGCCAGGCGTTTGATCGCGTTGTCTGTGTCTGGCTCCAGTGGGTGAGGAGGATGCGGCGCGCCGGCGTCTTTTGATGCTTGTTTTTTCGCAGCCGTTTGAAAGCGGCCACGCGCGCGCTTTATAACGCGATCGTTTGTGACACTGCCATATATAAGCCACCTGAATAAAACTAACGACAGTGACATTCGTGTATATTTCCGCCACAGCGCTCCAGCGAGCACAGGTGATGAGGTTTAAGCGTCCCTATTGGTGGAGCAGAGTCACGTGATGGAGCTCGAGCCATCAGACAAAAACAAGCGTGCGAACGTCTACGCGCAGCCTACCTTTTTTTAGATGTTTTCTTTCTTTTTAGTTGTGTTGATGTCATGACACTTGTTCATATCCACTGCACTATGCTGCGTACTCCAACGCGTGCGGCGTCTTTTGCACATATTCTGATGCCGCTATACTGTCGCTATCGAAGATTTTCTTGCATGGTGCTTCGTTGCAAAGTTTCAAGAATGCAAGAATGGGGCTGCTTTGCGTCTCGCGGCTTTCACATATCAGCGATTTGAATGATCTCGTGGATGTAAGCTTCACTTACATAGGTACAATGAGATCGTCTTACATGCAAAGGAGATTCTAACAACCGTCCCACTATCGGTACCGACGTTAGATGCAATAGAACAAGCATTTACGTAACAGGAAATATTCTGACGTACCGTGTCTTTATTCTTCCTGCTAAATTCTTAGGGAAGTTCTTTCAATGACAATTTGATTGTTAGCACAAGTGCTTTCTTTGCTGTCCTCCGTTTGCATCCCATACATTACCTTCTTCTGCATAGATTTAACAGCGAAGCTGGTTAGCAAATCATTCCTTTTCCGACGAATAAAAAAATTATTACCATCATAAACGGGTATGTGCCACAGAAATTTGGTATATTCTCCTACTCAGCACTGGTCCACTAAAAATGAAGAAGGCAACACTTAGCCCAACAAACGGCTGCGAAGTGACGGCGGCGAGCCGAAGACCCCGAATACGTACAACGAGAGAATATTAGGTAAAAGGAAAGGCAACAGCGGCTTCGAGAAGACCCCGAACCGTTGGAAGGCCTACGCCAACGACGATGGAAGGCGCCCGATGCCGTCCGGCACTTCTACTCGAAAGACGAAGACTGGTCCTAGCCATAAGCTGATCGGTCTCATGCGCCGTAACAGCAAAGTTCATCCCCGCTACAGCCAAGTTCAAACAACAGTTCAAGCCTAGTTAAAGCAAAAGTTCA
This sequence comes from Rhipicephalus sanguineus, assembly GCF_013339695.2. Taxonomy (NCBI): domain Eukaryota; kingdom Metazoa; phylum Arthropoda; class Arachnida; order Ixodida; family Ixodidae; genus Rhipicephalus; species Rhipicephalus sanguineus. The sequence continues at coordinate 55,386,171 of NC_051185.1, forward strand.
ACAATGTTACAGCCAAGTTCAAGCCAAGTTCAACCTCGCTACTGCCAAGTTCTGCCTAGATACGGCAATAAATAAGCATGAACCGATCAGCTTCGCTGTGTATAGAGCTGTGCGCTTCTATAGTGCAAGCTTTGAGCCATCTTTTTCGCCCGTCTGCTTATTGTAATATGTCATTTGTAATCTGCTGCTAAAATACGTTCTCTGCTCTATTCTTATTTTTAACTGTCTGCGAACGTGGTTTGATTTCATATTTCGCAGGCTTTCTTTAAAAGCTCGAAAATATTTACCACGCAGCATGTACGCTGCGAAAAAAAAAATGGATCGGTCGTTTTTAAATGCGCTCTACGATGTGTCGAAGCGCAGTTGGCACTAAGGTGGATAATAAAAATTTCGCAGTATTGACCTTATTTATTTACCAGCTAAGCTTAGCGCAAAACATGCCATAACGAGCGTCATATGACGGTAAACCTTTGGTTTCATTCAGCGGCGGTTAACCACTTGCTTTTCTTTTTTTAATATTTGGTTCTACTTACTTTGATTGTTCAGTACGGAACCACCTTACTATTTGACTCAGATATATTGTTTTTTTTTGTTTAGGTCACCTTAAAGCATTCTTATTGTTTCAAATCTGCAGGTAAGCAGAGCCAGAAGTGGCAATAGTGTGAATAGCAGTGATAACCTGCGGCGCTTTGTGCCTCTAGAACACGTCTGAGACGTTTCCTGGCGGCTCAGGTTCTGTCGGAGAAGAAACGGTAAAAGATTGCACGTTAGTGAACATGTTCCCAGGGAACGCTTTACGCCAGCAGATAAGCAAAATATGAAAAATCACTGAAGTTTTATGTCCTCAATTAATTGTGAGCGCCGACTGTGTAGTTCATCGTCTTCACACGATGCGTCACAAACAATGTCGCTACCAACGTTGTTGCTGCTCTACACCTATCGGTGGATGCGGTGTTATGAAAACAAAAATACGCTTGCGGACAAGGTCAGACTGCGCAGCGGTATTTGCGCCATCGTGCGGAGGCATCTTATTAAGGTTCTTGCAAGTAGATGGCAACCTGCTAGCTGGTCGCGAAGTAGAGCCGCAACACCCATAAATTACAGAAGTGTCAAGCAAAAACCACTAACAGCGCAGCGGTTAAAGAGCTGTCAACAGCCGAACAAATCCCCATAAGTTGTTTAGGAATGAAACTAATGTACCTTGAGCAAGAAATAATGTATCTTGTGATACAAACAGGTATTTTGTTAAAATTAAACAAAATTGGTCGCAGGTAAGAAATTTTAAAGTAAACACATTTCTACACAGGCCTTTGCTGCTTCATTATATAGATCTATAATAGCAAATTTGTAAATGTATCGAAGTATCTTAAGATACAATTGGGAAGTATCGTATCGGATACAATTATTCCGGAAGTATCTTGTATCTGTATCTCAAATACTCCTTGCCCGAGTATCTTGTATCGTATCGCGATACAATTTCAAAGTATCTTTGCCCAGCCCTGGGTAAAAAATACTATATGAAGGCTATTTAGTGGAAGGAGTGTCATTAACGCCTGTCATAATGCGTGGCTAAAGCGTACGATTGCCGCAGGCGGCAAAACATGTGAATTGCGCAAAACGTGATTGGTTTAAGGGCCCACAAATTCCAAAGCGCACCGGCCTAATTAATAATAATTATCAGCAAGAGCATCAAGAAAGTGTGCAGCTGTGCGGGTGCGCGCGTTGCCTTACGGACACGTAGCGGGCCTTTCGCTGATTCGCAGGAGAGAGAGAATTGAACTTAATTGCCCGACCAGGCGCGCGTTCTTATTTATTTATTTATTTAGAGATACTGCAATCACCATTTGGTGATTTTAGCAGGGTGGTACATCAAGTTAGTTATGAACAATTGGCAAGTACAATGACATATATATATACATGTTATACAATGAATACAGGGAGAAAAAAAATACTTCAACGGGCAAGAACATACAATAAAAAATACAAGAATACATTTAACAATCATGTACAGTAGTATGTACTACGATTCAACTGATTAGTGCACTTTCTAATTTCGATGAAAACAATGCCAATGAGGGTGCTGAAACAATTGCATTAGTTAATTTATTCTACTCGACTATGGTGCGAGGAAAGAATGATTACTTAAAGCAATTATTGCGTGTGGGAAAGGGGGTTATGGTGAGGTCATGTCTCTGCCTGGTAGAGTAGCCAGAAGAAAAAGAAAAAATATCAGCTATGTCTACTTGATAATGGCCGTTAATCAGTGAATACAAAAACTTAAGCCTTGAGTTAGGGTGTCTTAATGATAAAGGTGAAAGTTGAGCTCTGGTTAATAGGTCCGTAACAGAAGTCCTTGAAAAATTATTGTAAATAAAACGCGCTGCTCGTTTTTTCACTTTTTCTAATTTGTTAATGTCAGTCTTAGTAAACGGATCCCATATTATAACGGCGTAATCTAATATTGGTAAAACAATTGATTGGTACGCTAAAAGGCGGACAGAAGGAGTGGATAGCTTCAGCGAACGACGTAGAAAAAACAGTTTGTAAGTTGCATTCGTCGTTATGTGTGTAATGTGTTTGTTCCAGCAGAGATCATTCGATATGTAAAGCCCCAAGTACTTATAATTAGTGACTTCAGACAACAAAGTGTTGTTAGCATTGTATCTGAAATGCAAAGGACTTTTCTTGTGTGTAGTTTGCATAAAAACAGTTTTATCAAAGTTAATGACCATCTGCCATTCCTCGCACCAGGAGGCTACTTTAGCGCCCAGAAGTGGGTTACTTCCGTATTCCAGTTAGTCATGGCTTACAGCTGATGCCCGGGCCCTGTCCACCAGCCTGAGCTGGTCCTCAGGGTTTAGTGACGACAGCAACGCCTCCCAATTGTCTTCCGGATTTTCTTGAATGCTCTGTTCGTCTATGTGCGCGATACTTGGGTTGTTTCGGCATCCCCATACCATGTGTCGTAAAGGGTGTTAGCACTCTCCGGGCAGTATCTGCAGTTCCTACTGAAGTTGCTGTGGTGCGTTGCGTGTAGTGTACCAAAGACAAGAAATATGTCGTCGTGGACGCTTCGCAACTGCACTTGCAGTGGGCACTCTAGTATAGTTTGAAAAAACTGTAGTGGCTTAGCTCGTCTATGCCAGGATATGCGTAGCGTGAGCTAAGGTTCAGCTGAATATTCTTAGCTCTCCTCGTTGTCTAGGATTAGATTCATTGTCGTGCTTACTGCTGCTTCATTGACACACACATGGTGTACACATTATGTGACACATGTATATTTATTTTTCGCTCAACGTCATTTCTCTATTGCCACAAAGAGTGGTCAGTGTAGTAACGCGCTGCCGTCTCTATGGCTCCAACGCACTACGCAGCGCCGGCGTTTGGGCCATAGAGACGGCAGCGTCTCCATGGCAGCGTCTCGTGCCCGGTCCCAACGCCCGCCGCATTGGTCACTTCTCGCGCATGCGCAGCACGGCTCTCGGACGTACACGCGAAACTGCTCGAGCTCGGCCATTGTAGCTACAAAAGCCGTTGTTACGCGCACAGACGTTCATTTCCTTGCGACACGGTGTCCTCTAAGAAGCGCAGCTAGGCTGCCGATTGAGTAGGCGATGCGAATGTGGCTCAATTACGCTAATGTGTTCTGCTCTTGAAGGCGAAGCTCAAGCGTCATCCAAGATATTATCGCTGTTTTCAGTGAGGCTGAATGAACCTCAACAAGTTCTGGGTAGTTATTTATTGAATGGTAGTTTCAACAATATATTTCAAAGAAAATTTCGTCATATGCTCTTCAATTTACCTGTGAAGCAACGGTGGTTCTTCAAAGTGAGAAGTAACTGCACGGTCACAGTAATTCCGTTCCATTTTCTATGTATCATTGTAGTTTCACGAACTCAAGTTTGTTTTGTCATTCTCGTAAACGTATGTCTAGCACAACCTTCTTGGTCAGCAATCAAATGTTGCGTTCAATTTTCATTGACGTTGACCGTCTGTGATAACGAATTTTAAAGACGATAGTCTTTCTTGGGGAACTTAAACGCAGAAATTTTGGTCTGTCTTTCTATTTGTCAGCACGTCACACGATTCAGCCACCCGGCCAAAGTTGAACCACTTGCTTACTGCCCATCCATCTTGAACTGGTACGGCTGTTCATACTTCTGAACGTTGTCGATCAAAAAGTAAATATTACGCATATCTCGAGGCACAACATCATTAGGTAAGTATTAGGTGGTGTGTTCCTTTAATAGAAAATACATAGATACGCAATTTTAAAGACACTAGTTTCTTAAGCTGCGCTGAAAATGCGACTGCGCTGAAACTTGTCTTCCTCCGTGCCCTCTGCACAAGCTCATGTTGTGTTTCGGTTTCGGTTCAGTATTGCATTGTACGAATGACAAGGGGCGCCGCTCTGGCATTCCTGTTTTACCCAGGCGACGTGTAAATAAGAGAGTTTGTGGAGCGTACTCGTTCAGTGCGGACGTTTCTTCTCCTTCGCCGCATCGCGCCAAACAGCGTGTTCGGGCTGGCCGGCGTCCCCACCGGTTGCGTTGGTCATCGTCGGTCTTCGCCTGCCGCTGCGCCGGGACTGCCAGCCCCCAACACAACACTCATGTTTCCCGACGTATTGCCAGATGGCGTCCATATCTCACGCAGCGCCCCTTCTATCGTCTTTAGACGACATTTGCAGCGAAGCACGCAGATACGCCGCCAATGTTTTCTAAACACGTTTCTTCTGAGCGTTGCTCTCGAGGCCGCCGCCCTGACCGCCGCCGAGTCCCAGGGGATTCCGGCTGACGGCTAGGGGGATGAACGGGGGCAGAGGCCAAAGCCTCCTCCCCCGTCATTTCGACCGGTGTAAATAAACGTTATCTCTCTCTCTCTCGCGAGGCAGCTTCGCGTGCCTTCTCATTATCGCCACCGCTTTTTCTCTCTGGCGAAACCGCTGCGGGGCGGTTGCAGCAAGCCGTCGCCTGCGCGCTCTCTTCCCGATCATGGAGCGACTGTACTCGGAACTTCTATCTGTTCTGTCGGAGGAGCTCTCCTTCCTCGGTGAGGACGAATTCCTTCGGCACTGGTCTTGCCCCTTTGTGTGGGTCTGTGACAGACGCGTGAAGCTTGTCATTCATCCTGCCTGGTATTGGCTGGATCATGTCACGGTTGGTATCGGCAGAAGCGCCATGTAAATACGCAAAATGTACATATTCACGTTTTATTTGTGCTTTCTGTTTTACCATGTAATGTCCATATGTATGTATATATATACATATATATATATATATATATATATATCTGACATGTTATTTGTATGTGCGTGTAAATGCGCGAAACATCAATTCTACATGATGTCTCCGCGTCGTTTCATGTCTTGATCTATGTCCATGTCACATAAGTCTGTTTTGTCATTCTCGTGAACGTATGTCTAGCAAGTAAATGTTCAATTGTTATTTATGTTAAGCGCCTGTGATATAATAAATTTTCTTTTCTAAACAAAATGCGCTGCAAAGGCGGCGAAAGCCACACGCGTTTTCCACGCGGAATCAATGCCTATTAGGGAGAACTTAAAGCTCTCCCATAGTCGAGCATATAGCGTTATTAATCGTCTCCATTTTCTCTATGCACAAAGGGGGCAGGTAATTTTAATTGTTGGGGTCTTACGTGCCAAAACGACACTATGACTATGAGAGACACCGGAGTAGAGGGATTCATTATCTGGGAGTTCATTAACCTTCACATAAACTTAAACACGCGGGTGTTCCTTCAACGGCGATTCCACAGTCGAAAGAGCCTGAAATATTTCAAAACGGCGCATACACAGACGCATGCGACTGGCGTACCTCAAGGCCCGCTAGCGCAACGTCTATTCTATTGTCTCAAGCGCCAACATTCTAAATGCCAACGTTCTATTGTCTCGAACGACAACACCTTCGAGACAATAGCGGATTCGCTTGAAAAACAAAGAAAAGTACCGTCACGCACGCACCCACCAAGCTTCGCTTGCCCCCATTTTCCCGATAGGGAAAGGCTCCTGAATCATTTTGGACATAGCGTAGCTGCGTCCTAAGCACTAATATAGCTTGCATGCTGCGTCACGCCAAGTTACCTCATGCACACACGGTTAGTATAAATCCCGAAGCATACTCGGGGACAACTTTCTGTGGCAATGCAGTTAAGGCTACAGAGCATGAATAGAATTCATACAATTGTATTCATTGTCATGAATACAATTCAGGTAAACTGCTGACATTTACGTCACATACAACAATCAACATCCGAAGGGAGAAATGCTTTGCTCCTGGTGTAGTGAAGTGCTCGTTAATGACAATGCTGAAACTACCCGCCGTGGTAGCTGAGAGGCAGAGGTGGGGCACTGCTACGTTCAACGACGCGGATTCGAATCCCAGCCTCGGTGGCAGCATTACGATGGGGGCGAAATGCAGAAACATCCCTGTAATGTAAATTTAGGCGAACGAACGTGAACCACACGTGATCCAAATTAAGCAGAAGTCCCCACTATGGCGTGTCATAATAGTATGGGACTTCTGGCATGTAAAACTATAGAATATACCTTCGAAACGCTAAAATGTACACTGCACTATAGTTCAGAGTTAAAGTGCGTCCGTGGTGTGCCGCGACGTGCCAGCGCCATGGCTCACATTCAGTGAAAACACTGAAAGCGAGTAGCCCGTCCAAAGAAAACAATAAAACAAAGTGCTCAAGGTCACGACGCGCACTCACGTACGGACGTAGCTTCTTCCCCATTGTCGTCCCCCCTTGTGTAGTTTTCAGTGCGCCAGCTGGGACGAAAGGAAAGAAAAAGCGCTCAGAGCGTGCGACAAATCCCTGCAATTCCGGTCGTACTAATCGGATTCTCAAATTTTGCCTGAGGCAATAAACTGAGGCAATAATAATAATATCTGGGGTTTAACGTCCCAAAACCACGATATGATTATGAGAGACGCCGTAGTGGACGGCTCCGGAAATTTCGACCACCTGGGTTTTTTTAACGTGCACCTAAATCTAAGTACACGGGCCTCAAACATTTTCGCCTCCATCGAAAATGCAGCCGCCGCGGCCGGGATTCGATCCCGCGACCTTCGGGTCAGCAGTCAAACGCCATAGCCACTAGACCACCGTGGCGGGGCATAAACTACGATAGCGAAGTCAGTAGATGATTACCTGGAAAAGTGTTGCAGGGCCCTTTTAAATATATTGTCACGCTGCATGAGTTCGCTGGAGCCTAGAAGAAGAGGAGGCAGAAGGGCGCACGAGCAGCGATCAGTGGTGGGGCTGACCGTCCTGTCCCTGGCGCTGCACTAAGCATATCTCACTAGTCTCACCCTGTAAATAAATCCATGCCATCGTTACAGTTTTGGTGGAGGTGCGGGGTGGAGGTGCGGAGGCACCATGACACAGCCTCAAGTGACGACTTTTACGCGTCGACAGGACGTGCCGCCTCGTCGAGTGTCTTCCGAGTACGTAATGCCCAGGAGACCTGTGTCCTACAACAATGAGAACCACCGCAACCCACCTGTCTGCTTCAATTGCGGTGTTCAGGGACACATCTCGAGGTACTGCAGACGTCGTCCGCAACGCACTGCAGGACATCGTGCGTATCCGCTTCGCATGCAAGACGCCGCACCCTGGCAACCATCTGCCCCAGCTACCCCTTTTCGTCTGCCACCGCGGGAATACATGCCCAGGAATTCGTCTCCGGTGTCTGACCGCAGCCTGACTCCGCCACCAACCCGGACGCGTCGATCGCCATCACCGCGCCGCCCGCCTACACCACCCCAGCTGGGAAACTAGCTGGTGCGACCGATGGAGGTGAGGTCGCAGGACGGTCATCTTCGCAAATTCCTCCGCCTGTCGTCATGTCAAAGAACAAAGTGTGTGTTTGTATTGAGGGTGTTAGTACTGTTGCCTTAGTAGATACTGGTGCTTCCGTGTCTGTGATGTCCCTTTCTTTCAAGAATCGCCTAGGACAGAAAGTGATGTTTGCCTGGGACGGGAAGTCCACATTTCGTGGAGTTGGCGGCGAACTGTTGCGACCTGTTGGAGTCTGTTCAGTTTTGGTTACCGTGGGTGAACAGGCGTTTCGAACTGAATTCACCGTACTAGCATGCGCTACTCATGACGTAATTCTTGGCATCGACTTTTTGCGAGACTGTGGAGCGACATTAGACTGCAGAGCTGGTGAAATATCCCTGAGAACTGATATCCTACCGCATGATTGTGACGAAATGCCATCTGATCGAGTTGAGGTATTTTCCGTGTCCAGTGATGTGCTTTTGCCTGCGCAAACAGCAAAATTTGTTCCGGTTACTTTATCTCGCCCACGTGAAGGTTTGTCCTGTGGACTGATTGAGCCCGACTATTCTAACACGCTAAAGAAGAGCCTTATAGTCCCTCGTTCACTTGTCCAACTCGTAGACGGTTCTACTCACGTGTGGACGGTGAACGTGTCCTCCGAGTCCGTTATTTTACCTGCTGGGTTGAAGCTAGCGTACTTTGAAGAAGATACCGCTGTGAGTATTCGTGCAGTTGCTGTCAGTACCGACGAAACTTCGCCACTCTCTGGCCACTCGTCAAAGTTCGACGCCACGATCAACAAGTCGCTCCCCTCGACCGACCGACGCGCGCTCCACGAGCTTCTTGTGCGCTATACTTCCGTCTTTGACTTTGCACAACCTGAGCGTCTGCCTTCACCACCGCAGTCCCGCGTGCACCACTGCATCAATACTGGGGCCGCGGCCCCCATTCGACAGAAGCCGTACCGCGTCTCTCCCACCGAGAGGAAGGTGATCGACGACCAAGTTAAGGACATGCTACAGAAAGGTGTCATACAAGAGTCCTCTAGTCCTTGGGCAGCTCCCGTTATACTGGTCAAGAAAAAAGATGATTCGTGGCGATTCTGCGTCGACTATAGACGCCTAAACGCAGTAACGAAAAAGGATGTCTATCCGCTTCCACGAATAGACGATGCCATAGACTGCCTACATTCCGCTTCGTATTTTTCATCTGTCGACTTGCGCTCAGGCTACTGGCAAATACCTATGAACCCACAAGACAAAGAGAAGACCGCTTTTATTACGCCGGATGGCCTCTTTGAGTTTAATGTAATGCCCTTTGGCTTGTGTAATGCTCCGGCAACCTTCGAGCGATTCATGGACACGATCCTTCGCGGCCTCCGATGGGAAATATGCATGTGCTACCTTGACGACGTGGTCATTTACGGTAAGACATTCCACGAGCACAATCAACGCCTTGAAGTTGTTCTCGACTGCATCCGCCGTGCGGGACTGATTCTTAACTCGAAAAAGTGTCACTTTGGTGAGCGTCAAACGCTTGTCCTTGGTTTTCTTGTCGACAAGGAAGGTATCCGTCCCGACCCTCAGAAGCTTGCCGCCGTCCGTGAATTCGAGCAACCGAAGACAGTCAAAGACCTCCGCAGCTTCCTTGGACTGTGCTCGTATTTCCGCCGTTTCATTAAGGACTTTGCACGTCTAGCTCATCCACTCACGTCTCTGCTTCACAAGGACACACCCTTCGCATGGACTGCTGAGTGCGAATCTGCGTTCAGTGAGCTAAAGTTTTTACTTACCTCTGCTCCAATTTTACGCCATTTTGATCCGGAGGCACCAACTGAGCTTCACACCGATGCTAGTGGTGTGGGCATTGGAGCGGTACTTGTACAGATACACAGTGGACGCCAACAAGTTATCGCCTATGCAAGCCGTACACTCACAAAGGCGGAACGGAATTATACCGTCACCGAAATGGAATGCCTCGCGGTAGTGTTTGCCATTCAGAAGTTTCGACCATACTTGTACGGCCGTCCCTTCAGGATAGTCACCGACCACCATTCACTTTGCTGGTTGGTTGGACTACGCGACCCCACCAGCCGGTTAGCTCGCTGGTCATTACGGCTGCAAGAATACGACTTTTCCGTCACATACAAGACCGGTCGCTGTCACACCGATGCTGACTGTTTATCTAGACTTCCGTCAGCAAGTACCCGAGATGGGGAGGATGACTTGGACGAATATCTTCTCGGAATATCCACACAGTTTCCCGATGCCGCCGCCTTCAAGCGTGAACAGGAGCAAGACCCTTCCGTAAGGACTCTTCTTGATGCCGCTCGGTCAGCAGCATGGAGTTCACCTTTCACCATATCCGCAGGCTTATTGTACAAGAAGAACTATTTCGCTGAAGGGGCTCCACTCCTTCTCGTCGTGCCCCAGAATCTTAGACCCGAGATCCTTCGTGCCATGCACGATGACATCACATCAGGTCACCTAGGCTTTGCTCGGACGCTGCACCGTGTGCGTCAGCGTTTCTTCTGGCCCAAGCTCTGGAAGACAACAAAACAGTACGTTGCCAGCTGTGCTATTTGTCAACGCCACAAACAACCAACAACACCTCCGGTGGGTGCCTTGCAACCAACCCTTCCCTTTGAAAAGATCGGCGTTGACTTGCTTGGCCCCTTCCCTAAGTCATCTGCTGGGTGTCGCTGGATTATAGTGTGTGGTGACTACCTGACGCGATATACTGAGACGGCAGCGCTCACTTCCGCTACAGCAGCTGACGTCCCATTCTTCCTGCTCCACTCTGTCATTCTTCGTCACGGTGCTCCGCGTATTGTGATTAGTGACCGAGGACGACAGTTTACAGCGGATGTTGTTAAAGAACTACTACGCCTTTGTGGGTCTGACTATCGGCACTCGTCCCCCTACCACCCTCAAACAAACGGCCTGACTGAGCGCACGAATCGCACCTTGACCAACATGCTTTCCATGTATGTGTCCAATGACCACAAGAATTGGGACTCTGTTTTGCCATTTGTTACGTACGCATACAACACGGCGAAGCACGAAGTCACCGGGTATGCGCCTTTCTTCTTGCTGTACGCTCGCCATCCCCAAAGCTTTATCGACACGATACTTCCCTGGTCTCCACACGAAGACTTCTCAGTAGCCCGGACTTTATGTCGCGCTGAAGAAGCTCGTCGACTGGCTCGCCTCAGGACTATTTCGTCACAAGACCGAGCCAAAACTCGCTATGACGCTCGACACACGCCTGTCACATTTGCTCCTGGAGACTTTGTTTTGCTTTGGACGCCTGTGCGGAAAAAAGGATTATGCACGAAGTTTTTGTGCAGGTATACCGGTCCATACGTCATATTGAGACGTTTGAGTGACGTCACGTTCGTCATCGCCAAAGTGTCTTCTGACAACCGGCGGTCACGTATAACCCAAGCAGTACATGTTGCCCGCCTGAAGCATTACCACCATCGGGCTACGTAACTCGCTCGGAGAGCTTCGTCTGCACCCGGGGAAATTGTCACGCTGCATGAGTTCGCTGGAGCCTAGAAGAAAGAGGAGGCAGAAGGGCGCACGAGCAGCGATCAGTTGTGGGGCTGACCGTCCTGTCCCTGGCGCTGCACTAAGCATATCTCACTAGTCTCACCCTGTAAATAAATCCATACCATCGTTACAATATAATCAGGTAAAACTTCCCAAATCTTCCATTAAACTTTCCAAAACTTCCCAAAGGGGGATTCGATCCGGGCCAAAAAGAGACGTTCAGAAGCTTTCGCTTGTGCTTCTGTGCAGCTTGTCAACCCAATAAATTTCAGAAACAAAACATGCCTATTACGCGCTATACCTTCGGTTGTCTTGTTTCTCAGGAGTTACGCGCCGGCTTTCGTGTACAGTAAAAGCACCATTCTTTTGCATTGGAGCAAAAAGACAAGCTATATGCCGAACAAATGTTTGTGCCAGCATATGCCTCTGTCTATCGCAATATCGCTTTGCATTTGTGATGAATGCTAGTGAGGCAACGAAGAATTTAGAACAATAAGGTTCTCCAAGTAACCATAGAAAAATGAAATATCCTTACATGCAAGAAAAACCGAGCTCTGAAAGCGGCACTTGGCCGGAATATGATGGCATTAGGTGCATTATGGAGACCCGAAATTGTGGCGAATGCGTATATAACAACGCAAGCTCCGTACTAGATGTGGGTTTCCAGTGTGGAGAATGATGACGTGCTTAAAATGCACGTATGCGAGACAGAGAAGCGCCGTTCATACTCCCGAGAGAAATCGCTCTGTATTCGAGCGAGCACTGCGTTTGGAGCATCCGCATCTTGTTCTTGCGTTCGAACACTTAGTGGCGTATAGGGTAGCAGCGCACAAGTGCGCGCCGTTGCAATTTGACTGGCGACGTCGAATCTGAAGGTCACTGAATTCAAAGAAACTTCGCTAGAATGTAAATGTGAACGAGAAGAGATGAATGAAGCAAAATACGCTCCGGGTTCAGTGGTTATCACCGAATATAGCGTCTTTTCGTAGAAGCTCGAAGTCGAATGTCGTGAAGGCAACGTGTTAAAGGCAGCTCAATTATATCACGAAGATTATTGCGAACCAGTGGCGTAGCCAATAAGGGGGGGGGTTGAAATTCCCTGAGACGTTCGCGCATACATACAAACGCACGCGCGAACATACATAAAGTATGGTTGAATCTGCCTACTCCCCTCCCCCTACCCCGTAACAGTTTCTGGTTACGCTACTGTTCTATTTAAAATTTTGTTCGTTAGGCTCGGATGTCCACTGCAAGCCTTGGATAAGGAAGTCATCCACCTCTGCGTGAAGAGTACGCGCACCTGGTCGTGTACATTCAAGTTTATTTCTCTCTAAGTTAGCATTATAAAGCGGGACAATCAGAGACTCGAGTTGTTTGATATTAGATGTTTACCTCAATATGTGTTGAAGTAACACACAGCAAATCACCGGCTCACACAGCTCAGTAAAACTTCTTTTGGGCCTAGTTGGTTCATAATCCTAGAGGTACATTTACAGCGCAAACGTAAAGACGCACCACAAAGAAAGAAACGACACACACAAGCGCTGACTATCAACTGACTTTATTAAGGCGATTGTCAATGCATTTTATACCTCCAAGGCAGCCTTACCGCACATGCGCCACCCAATCAACATAAAAACAAAACTATAACAAGGTGGAAACAAAGAATCGGTGTATTACATACGCGATGAAATGAAATCAAATTCAGATGAGTGCAGAGACAGAGACGTGTCGCTTATGCAAAGATGAGCCCTTTTTCTGATATGATAGGCTTCTAATGCCAGCCGCGCATGCTCATTGTGGCTCCTGCCAAGGATCGACGTCCCTTCAAATCGTGCCTCACAATTGCAGCAAGCGTTAATGTGAGCCACAAGATGGGCTCCTTTATCTGCATTCTTGTTAATCTTTTGCGCGTGTTCCCTGAGCCGCTCGTTGACGCATCTTCCAGTTTGACCGGCATAGGTCTTACCACACGAGAGCGGGATGGCATAAAGCACGCCGACGGCACACGGGACGTAGGTCACACCGTGTCGTATTTGGCATCCTTCTCTGCTCAAACCGCAGGAGCGGGAGCTTAGCTTGGAAAGCTTGTTCGGGGCAGACAACGCCATAGAGACAGCATGCCTGCCTGCCACTTTCTTGAGCTGATGGGTGATCCGGTGCATATACGGGACCACCACAGGCCTCACTTTGTCCCGAACGGCTTCCGCCCTCTTGGTGGTTTTCCTTTTCTGGATTAGCGTTTCAGCCACTGCAGTCAAAAGCGACTTGGGGAACCCTGCAGCCAAAAGTCGGCTGATCTGATTAGTGAAGCTATCTTGCATCTTGTGAGTGCACGATTTTCTAAGAGCCGATTCCATAGCAGACATCGCAATTCCTCTTTTTACAATTTTAGAATGAGCAGACTTAAAAGGTAAAAGGTCCTTATTAGCCCGTGGTTGATAAGACCAACACACATGGTGTTCACAAAGTTCAAGCCTTAGTACTAAAAACTGTAAAACACCATTCCTCGGGAGCTCAAATGTAAAAACAAGACCTCGTCCGTGTCGGTTAAAATCATCTAAAATCTTAGTCACCGAGTCCTGGTAGGAGGAGTCTAGAGATAATAAAACCAAAAAATCGTCGACGTACCTAAAAACCTTTAAAATCTTCTTCGTGCTAAAACCTTTGCTTAAGGAGCATCCCACGTTTGCCAAAAAAATATCTACAAGGATAGGAGCAAGACAGGAACCGATACATATGCCATTACGCTGCAAATATGGCTGGTCATTAAAAACGATAAAAGTGACCTTAAGATAAAACTCTAAAAGGCTCAAAAAATTGCTCACAGAAACACCGACAAAATTCTGGAAAGGCACAACCCCATAGCCCTCGATACATGCTTGTACTGAAGACATAAGTTCATGCTGGGGTACGGAATAAAACAAATCTTCTATGTCGACTGAGAAACCATATCTCACATTAGTTTCCGCGCGCAAGAACTGCACCACATCATCTGAATTTTTTTGTACGAAAGGGATCACTGTACACTAGCGACTTCAACTTTTTCTGTAAAAACGTGCTAACATTGTGTTGCCAGCACCCTGATTCGCTCACGATGGTTCTAAAAGGCACTTCTGTCTTGTGGGTCTTGGCCGTGAAAAACACTGTCAACGACTTGCGGGAGGTTCGAGTCAAATCAAAGTTTGTAGAGTTTTGTAAAAAATTGGAATTAACGACGCTTGCGAAAAGCATAGAAAACAGCAGAGGCAAGTCGTTGACAGTGTTTTTCACGGCCAAGACCCACAAGACAGAAGTGCCTTTTAGAACCATCGTGAGCGAATCAGGGTGCTGGCAACACAATGTTAGCACGTTTTTACAGAAAAAGTTGAAGTCGCTAGTGTACAGTGATCCCTTTCGTACAAAAAATTCAGATGATGTGGTGCAGTTCTTGCGCGCGGAAACTAATGTGAGATATGGTTTCTCAGTCGACATAGAAGATTTGTTTTATTCCGTACCCCAGCATGAACTTATGTCTTCAGTACAAGCATGTATGAGGGCTATGGGGTTGTGCCTTTCCAGAATTTTGTCGGTGTTTCTGTGAGCAATTTTTTGAGCCTTTTAGAGTTTTATCTTAAGGTCACTTTTATCGTTTTTAATGACCAGCCATATTTGCAGCGTAATGGCATATGTATCGGTTCCTGTCTTGCTCCTATCCTTGTAGATATTTTTTTGGCAAACGTGGGATGCTCCTTAAGCAAAGGTTTTAGCACGAAGAAGATTTTAAAGGTTTTTAGATACGTCGACGATTTTTTGGTTTTATTATCTCTAGACTCCTCCTACCAGGACTCGGAGACTAAGATTTTAGATGATTTTAACCGACACGGACGAGGTCTTGTTTGTACATTTGAGCTCCCGAGGAATGGTGTTTTACAGTTTTTAGAACTAAGGCTTGAATTTTGTGAACACCATGTGTGTTGGTCTTATCAACCACGGGCTAATAAGGACCTTTTACCTTTTAAGTCTGCTCATTCTAAAATTGTAAAAAGAGGAATTGCGATGTCTGCTATGGAATCGGCTCTTAGAAAATCGTGCACTCACAAGATGCTTCACTAATCAGATCAGCCGACTTTTGGCTGCAGGGTTCCCCAAGTCGCTTTTGACTGCAGTGGCTGAAACGCTAATCCAGAAAAGGAAAACCACCAAGAGGGCGGAAGCCGTTCGGGACAAAGTGAGGCCTGTGGTGGTCCCGTATATGCACCCATCAGCTCAAGAAAGTGGCAGGCAGGCATGGTGTCTCTATGGCGTTGTCTGCCCCGAACAAGCTGTCCAAGCTATGCTCCCGCTCCTGCGGTTTGAGCAGAGAAGGATGCCAAATACGACACGGTGTGACCTACGTCCCGTGTACCGTCGGCGTGGTTTATGCCATCCCGCTCTCGTGTGGTAAGACCTATGTCGGTCAAACTGGAAGATGCGTCAACGAGCGGCTCAGGGAACACGCGCAAAAGATTAACAAGAATGCAGATAAAGGAGCCCATCTTGTGGCTCACATTAACGCTTGCTGCAATTGTGAGGCACGATTTGAAGGGACGTCGATCCTTGGCAGGAGCCACAATGAGCATGCGCGGCTGGCATTAGAAGCCTATCATATCAGAAAAATGGCTCATCTTTGCATAAGCGACACGTCTCTGTCTTTGCACTCATCTGAATTTGATTTCATTTCATCGCGTATGTAATACACCGATTCTTTGTTTCCACCTTGTTATAGTTTTGTTTTTATGTTGATTGCGTGGCGCATGTGCGGTAAGGCTGCCTTGGAGGTATAAAATGCATTGACAATCACCTTAATAAAGTCAGTTGATAGTCAGCGCTTGTGTGTGTCGTTTCTTTCTTTGTGGTGCGTCTTTACGTTTGCGCTGTAAATGTACCACACAGCTCAGTCACGTTACTTCACGTACGGTGGCTTTAGAAGTCACGTGACTTGTACTGCGACTGTTGCTCAGTTTAGTGCTGCTGACTTTTTCAGGGACTTGTCCAGCGGCAAAAAAGTGCTTTAATGTAATTCCTGTTTTTATGCGCCAAAACACGTAGGGTTACGAGGCAGGCCGTACTAGGGGACTCCGGATTATTTTAGACACACCGTGGGTTCTTCACAGTGCATATTATTCTATGCACAAGGATATTTTTGTACCGCCCGCATAAAAATGTGGCCGCCGCGGCCGGCAATCGAACCCAATTCCGCTAGGTTCAGAGCACTACGCCTTAGCAGCCAAAATACCTCGACGGGTGTACTTCCGTCTCCAACTGGTGCTGTTCACGTCAGTGCGAACTTTGTAAAGTCAGTGCGAAAACAAATGAGAACCTCAGAGCTCTTCGTTATCCTTTCGTTTCTGCGAGTGTAATGCAAGAAGGCTATGGGATTCTTTTTAGTAATAATTAATCTTAATCCACATAAACTTTCTTACACCTAAACTTTCTTACACCTGGTCTTGCACCGGGTGCGTATTTCTAGGGAAAGGAGTTGTCTTAATTAGCTCTCTTACGCTATCTTTTAGCTCTACTGTGTCCTCACCTGAAGCTCTGGAATAGGTTGGGTACCACCCTACCTCTTCAAGTATTGCTCTACCTGACCTTGTTCCAGAGAGCCTTTCTCTGTGGGCAATTTGCTGAGCTTCAGTTATCTCGGCTATTGTGTTGTGGAGCCAAAGTTTCATTAATTTATCATCTGGTGTACCAGCCGGCAATCCCACTGTTATTTTGACAAGCCTTTTAATTAATCGGTTCAACTTGATTATTTTTGTCTGTGTGCATGTAAGCATACCAGCTACATAGGATAAGTGACACGAGGCGAAAGCGTGGACTAGTCTCACGACGCTGTCCTCTCCCAACCCTCCATGTGTGTTAGTAATTCTTTTTAGGAGTCTTATCACCTCCTCAGTCTTGCTAGTGATGTTAGTATCGTTCCTCCATTTGTGCCGTTCGCCTCCAGGAATATCCCTAAGACTCTAATGGAATGGACTTGCTTAATGGATTTGCCAGCCTTTGTGGTTAGTACTAACCTGTGTTCTTCTTCAGGAACATATCCCCGCTGTTTTCTACCCCTTCTTCTGTTATTGAGCACTAGGAGTTTAGACTTGTCAGCACAGCATTTGAGTCTCATGTCGTCTAAAATGGACTCTACCTCATAAATGCTCTCCTGAAGTCTTCTTATTATTATTATTATTAAATAATAAAAATGTTCCGTTCCGGTGGGAATCGAACGCAGGCCGCCTGCGTGGCAGGAAGATGTTCTACCACAGAGCCACGCCCGTGCTCGAAGTTGTTTCGGTAAAAAATACTATATAAAGGCTATGTAGTGGAAGGAGTGTCATTAACGCCTGTCATAATGCGTAGCTAAAGAATAGAATTGCACCAGGCGTCAAAACGTGAATCGCGCAAAACGTGATTAGTTTAAGGGCCCACAAATTCCAAAGCGCACCGGCATAATTAATAAAAAAAATTGGGGGACGCTTAAGCTTCGTCTTTAAGAGTTGAACGCGATAGCAATATCCTGCCCCTAGTGCGCATTTCGAACACTACGAGTGTTTAACAGAATGCGCGCAATAAGGTGTGTGCCTTATGTAATGGGTAGCATGCCTTAAACCAGGAGCAATTATGCGCGAGAACCTTTTTCGAAGCTGCGATGCACCCACTATGTTGTCTTAAGGGAATACGCGCAGTAATGTGTGTGCCTTTTGTAATGGGTGGCTGTCTTTAAACCACCAAGTCGTTATGATATTGACGTGGTGTGACGCCCGATGGCAATGTACGCTTGTGCCACGCAATATTACTGCCATATTACATCTCGTACTGTGACACCTGTATACAGGACGCGTATTTTTGGGAAGCATCAAAGTTACTTTCAGTGCAGCTCCAAGCAGAGGCATGGCTGTGTGGTAGAACACCTGCTTGCCACGCAGACGACCTGGGTTCGATTCTCACTCGAACTCAACATTTTTATTATTTATTTTATTTGCAGCTTTTTCGATTTTTCGGTCACGGACAAGATGATGATTTTTCGCTCACAACCAACGGTGCCGACGCCGACGACGGAATTTCTGCGATACAAGCTCTTTAACGCTATCGCGTTAAAATTATCAGCAAGAGCATCAAGAAAGTGTGCAGCTGTGCGGGTGCGCGCGTTGCCTTACGGACGCGTAGTGGGCCTTTCGCTGATTCGCAGGAGAGAGAGAATTAAACTTAATTGCCCGACCAAGTGCGCGTTCTTATCGCCCAGAGGTGGGTGACTTCCTTATTCCACGTAGTCATGGCTTGCAGCTGATGCCCGAGCCCTGTCCACCAGGCGGAGCTGGTCCTCAGGGTTTAGTGACGTCAGCAACGCCTCCCAATGGTCTTCCGGATTTTCTTGAATGCTCTGTTCGTCTATGTGCTGGATACTTCGGTTGTTTCGGCATCCCCATACCATGTGGTAAGGGGTGTTAGCACTATCCGGGCAGTATGTGCAGTTCCTACTGAAGTTGCTGTGGTACATTGCGTGGAGTAGTGTGCCAAAGACAAGAATTATGTCGTCGCGGACGCTTCGCAACTGCATTTGCAGTAGGCATTCTAGTATAGTTTGAAAAAACTGTAGTGGCTTAACTCGGCTATGCCAGGATATACGTAGCGTGAGCTAAGGTTCAGCTGAATATTCTTAGCTCTCCTCGTTGTCTAGGATTAGATTCATTATCATGCTTACTGCTTCTTCATTGACACACACATGGTGTACACATTAGGTGACACATGTATATTCATTTTTTGCTCAACGCCATTTCTTTATTGCTGCAAAAACGGCTCGGTGGTCAGTGTAGTAACACGCTGCCGGTCTCTATGGCCCCAACGCACGATGCAGCGCCGGCGTTTGGGCCATAAAGATGGCAGCGTCTCGTGCCCGCTCCCAACGCCCGGCGCATTGGTCACTTCTCGCGCATGCGCAGCACGGCTCTCGGACGTGCACGCGAAACTGCTCGACTTCGCCCAGTGTACCTACAAAAGCCGTTGTTACGTGCACAGGCGTTCCTTTCCTTGAGACACGGTGTCTTGCGAGAAGCGCAGCTAAGCTGACGAATGAGTAGGCGATGCGAATGTGGCTCAATTACGCTATTGTGTTCTGCTCTTGAAGGCGAAGCTCAAGCATCATCCAAGATTTTATCGCTGTTTTGAGTGAGGCTGAATGAACCTCAACAAGTTCTGGGTAGTTATTTATTGAATGGTAGTTTCAACAATATATCTCAAAGAAAATTTCGTCATATGCTCTTAATTTTACCTGTGAAGCAACGGTGGTTCTTCAAAGTGAGAAGTAACTGCACGGTCACAGTACTTCCGTTCCATTTTCTATGTATCATAACTGAACTGGTTTGTTTTGTCATTCTCGTAAACGTATGTCTAGCACAACCTCAGCAATCAAATGTTGCGTTGAATTCTTATTGATGTTGACCGCCTGTGATAACGAATTTTGCTAAACACGTTTCTTCTCAGCGTTGCTCTCGAGGCCGCCGCCCTGACCGCCGCCGAGCCCCAAGGGATTCCGGCTGATGGCTAGGGGGATGAACAGGTGCAGAGGCCAAAGCCTCCTCCCCCGTCATTCTCGACAGGTGTAAATAAACGTTCTCTCTCTCTCGAGGCCGCTTCGCGTGCCTTCTCATTGTTGCCACTGCGTTTTCTCTCTGGCGCAACCGCTGCGTGGAGGTTGCAGCAGGCCGTCGCCTTCGCGCTCTCTTCCCGATCATGGAGCGACTGTACTCGGAACTTCTATCTGTTCTGTCGGAGGAGCTCTTCTTCTTCGCTGAGGAGGAATTCCTTCGGCACTGGTGTTGCCCCTTTGTGTTGGTCTGTGACAGACGCGTGAAGCTGGTCATTCATCCTGCCTGGTATTGGCTGGATCATGTCACGGTCGGTATCGGCAGAAGCGCCATGTAAATACGCAAAGTGTACATACGTTTTATTTGTGCTTTCTGTTTTACCATGTAATGTCCATATGTATGTATATATATATATATATATATATATATATATATATATATATATATATATATATATATATATATATATATATACCCAGCCTTTTATGACATGTTATTGGTATGTGCGTGTATATGTGCGAAACATCAATTCTACATGATGCCTCCGCGTCGTTTCATGTCTTGATCTATGTCCCTGTTACATAAGTCTGTTTTGTCATTCTCGTGCACGTATGTCTAGCAAGCAAATATTCAATTGTTATTGATTTTAAGCGTCTGTGATATAATACATTTTTGTAAACACTAAGCGTTGCTAAGATGGCGAAACCACACGCGATTTTCATGCGGAATCACTGCCTATTAGGGAGAACTTAAAGCTCTCCCATAGTAGAGCACATAGCGTTATTAATCGTCTCAATTTTCTCTAAACGCAAAGGGGGCAGGTAATTTTAATTGTTGGGGTCTTACGTGCCAAAACGACACTATGACTATGAGAGACGCCGGAGTAGAGGGGTTCGTTATCTGGGAGTTCATTAACCTGCACTTAAACCTAAACACGCGGGTGTTCCTTCACCGGCGATCCCACAGTCGAAAGAGCCTCAAATATTTCAAAACGGCGCATACAAAGACGCATGCCACCGGCGTACCTCAAAGCCCGCGAGCGCAACGTCTACTCTATTGTCTCAAACGCCAACCTTCTAAATGCCAACGTTCTATTGTCTCGAAGGCCAACACCTTCGAGACAATAGCAGATTCGCTTGAAAAACAAAGAAAAATAGTACGTCACGCACGCACCCACCAAGCTTCGCTTGCCCCCATTTTCCCGATAGGGAAAGGCTCCTGAATCATTTTGGACATAGCGTAGCTGCGTCCTAAGCACTAATATAGCTTGCATGCTGCGTCACGCCAAGTTACCTCATGCACACCCGGTTAGTATAAATCCCGAAGCATACTCGGGGACAACTTTCTGTGGCAATGCAGTCAAGGCAACAGGGCCGAACCACGCAGTTTCGATAGTTTCGCTGCGCAGCTGGAAGTAGCCCCCCCACACACACACACACAAAAAGAAAATAATAATTTGATGTGTGCAACTTATGCATTTATAAAATATACAGTTCTTATTTTTTAGCCTCAAATTGATGATGCCACAAAATTATTAGCCTGGTTATGTGAAACAGCGTTATTTTATAGATTATCGATTCTTTTTTTTTGCGGCGTTCTCCACTGGCGTCGCATAAGTTCCCTTCAGCATAAAAAGAAGAAAACATGGCCTCTTCGTTGACGGCGCCTTTTTTCTCCAGTAGCTCGCCACTTCAATCGCAGCATAGTATTTTGAAGAAGCTTGACAACCAAAAGCTGTCAAAACAAATGAAGCAAGTTGTCTGCAATGTGCCTGCCCAATTCAGGCTGACGCAACCGTGACTCTCCGTCATTTCTGCATTTCATTCGGTTAGCAAGCTTACCGGCGTCAGCGAGCGTACTCTTGCACGGCTCAAGGTGGAGGTTCTGAGTGGTAGGCCTGGTTACGAGTAAATGAAGCGTAGGGAAGGAGTCGCCAATATATATGCCTGCATGCTCGGTGATCGTGGTTCAACGCACTCAACCACGGATCACATGGGAAAAAATTGGCCGCGTATCTGCGTGCTTCGCTGCAAATGTCGTGTAAAGACGATAGAAGAGGCGCTGTGTGAGATATGGACGCCATCTGGCAATACGTCGGGAAACATGAGTGCTGTGTTGCGTGCTGATAGTCCCGGCGCAGCAGCAGGCGATGACCGGCGGTGACCAAAGCGACCGGCGGGGACGCCAGCCAGCCCGAAAACGCGGTTTGGCGCGAAGCGCTGAAGCAGAGAAACGTCCGCACTCAACGAGTACTCTCCACACACTCTTTTATTTACACGTCGCCTGGGTAAAACAGGAACGCCAGAGCGGCGCCCACAACCGGCAGCCTGAAGGCCGCCCACAACGCTGCTTTTTCATTTTTTCAATACTTTTTTTCACCTTCTTGACCTTCTCAAAACTAAAGTTTTTCAACACCAACCCTTGGCATTCGTAGAGTGCAATACAGAACCGAAACCGAAACACAACAATGAGCTCGTGCGAAGGGCACGGACGAAGGCAAATTTCAGCGCAGTCGCATTTTCAGCTTTGTTGAAACAGCGCTCACTAGACGACGACGAAGTAAAAGAAGGCACAGGACAGGCAGCGCCTGTCCTGTGCCTTCTTTTACTTCGTCGTCGTCTAGTGAGCGCTGTTTCAACAAAGATGAAAGCATACCAACTCGCTCAAGCTTCCATTCTTCTGCATTTTCAGCGCAGCTTAAGAAACTAGGGTCCTTAAAGTTACGTATGTATGCATTTTCTATTAAAGGAACACGCCACCTAATACTTACCTAGTGATGTTGCACCTCAGATATGCATGATATTTACTTTTTGATCGACAACGTTCACAAGTATGAACAGCCGAACCAGTTCAAAACGGCTGGCCCTTGGGCAAGTGGTTCAACTTTGGCCGAGTGGCTGAATCGAGGGACGTGCCGACAAACAGAAAGACAGACAGACAGAAAGACAGACATTTTTAAAGACGATAGTCTTTCTTGGGGAACTTAAACGCAGAAATTTTGGTCTGTCTTTCTGTATGTCTGTCTTTCTGTTTGTCGGCACGTCCCTCGATTCAGCCACTCGGCCAAAGTTGAACCACTTGCCCAAGGGCCAGCCGTCTTGAACTGGTATGGCTGTTTATACTTGTGAACGTTGTCGATCAAAAAGGAAATATCATGCATATCTGAGGTGCAACATCACTAGGTAAGTATTAGGTGGCGTGTTCCTTTAATAGAAAATGCATACATACGTAATTTTAAGGACCCTAGTTTCTTAAGCTGCGTTGAAAATGCATAAGAATAGAAGCTTGCGCGAGTTGGTATGCGTTCATCTTTGTTGAAACAGCGCTCACTAGACGACGACGAAGTAAAAGAAGGCACAGGACAGGCGCTGCCTGTCCTGTGCCTTCTTTTACTTCGTCGTCTTATAGTGAGCGCTGTTTCAACAAAGCTGAAAATGCGACTGCGCTGAAATTTGCCTTCCTCCGTGCCCTTCGCACGAGCTCATTGTTGTGTTTCGGTTTCGGTTCTGTATTGCACTGTACGAATTCCATGGGTTGGTGTTGAAAAACTTTAGTTTTGAGAAGGCCAAGAAGGTGAAAAAAATATTTAAAAAATGAAAAAGCAGCGTTGTGGGCGGCCTTCAGGCTGCCGGTTGTGGGCGCCGCTCTGGCGTTCCTGTTTTACCCAGGCGACTTGTAAATAAAAGAGTGTGTGGAGAGTACTCGTTGAGTGCGGACGTTTCTCTGCTTCAGCGCTTCGCGCCAAACCGCGTTTTCGGGCTGGCTGGCGTCCCCGCCGGTCGCGTTGGTCACCGCCGGTCTTCGCCTGCTGCTGCGCCGGGACTACCAGCACGCAACACAGCACTCATGTTTCCCGACGTATTGCCAGATGGCGTCCATATCTCACACAGCGCCTCTTCTATCGTCTTTACACGACATTTGCAGCGAAGCACGCAGATACGCGGCCAATTTTTTGTAGCCAGGTCATCAGACAGAGCTTGATGAATGTATATAATATGTATGTATTTATTATTTCTGTGTGTGCATGTTCCCGTATTCGAGTGGGTTCTTGTATATTACATTTCATGCTACCATTATTCAATCTGTACATTGCCAACACCATAACATCTGCTGTACATATGTGCTTGCATGTTCATGAAGTCATGTATATCATGTGAAAATAAGATTGTTGTGAGTGTATGTTAGCCCACAGTAGCATGTGTTGAAGACGTCCTGTGGACTTGCACTTCTGTGTAAAAATGTTTCATGTATATAGTGCGCAGACACTTGTATATGCTACTGTCTTTGATTACGATACTGTACTGAACTGTTAGTAGCGTTCTGTGATGAAATAAACTTTTTCTAAACAGAAAGACAGACCAAAATTTCTGCGTTTAAGTTCCCCAAGAAAGACTATCGTCTTTAAAAATGAACTCTAGCAAATGCGTATGAGTCGGTCAAAACAGAAACTTACGGGATCGGCAGCCACGAGCGCGCCGATGGTAGAAGGGAACGAGGGACACGGGCACGCTCGCGGCTCGCGATCAGCGGCCGTTGTGGGTATGAGCCAATTTCTCCGAGGCGACAAAACAAAACAAGACAGTCAGTCGCGTCCAAGGCTTGGAATGATAAAGATTTGTTCCTTGGTGTCTCGGCCTCGTCTCTGAGGGTTTCTGAGCGGAGGCTGGCGCAGAACCCTACATCTGGCGCTCAACAGGATGGGCCCCGCCCTTGCAGCCTTGGACACCGCGGCTCGGCGGCTCCTCCGTCACTTCCTCGTCTATTCTCCCACCACCCTCGCCATTCCGTTCGTCGACGATATGGTTCTCGACGACGCTGCCACTCCGGCTTCTCTACCTGCAGCGACGAAGCAGCGTGCGGGGCTGACGTCGCGGAGAGCACGTAATGCGCTGAGAAGACGGCGGGCTGGAGCGACGAGGCCATACAGAAAAATTCGGCAGATCCCACGTACAGTGGGAACCAATGTTATGCGAAGCATGCGCGGGATGGAAACTGTGACGCAATTTTTCACATTATCCGAATTGTTACAGAATGACGCTAGAGAAATGTTGAAGAGTTGCATATGTAGTATATAACCAGTTGGTTACAGTTGCGTAACGATGCCAACAGCAACATGGGTGTTACCAACACCAGACGCGGTAAGCTGATATGCAGTGCTTATATTCTTCAATACTGAATAGCGCGAATCCTAACAGGACAAAGAAGGAACACAGATGCAGAGGACAGGCGTTACTCGCAAGTTAGCTACATTCAGGAAAGTTTCCCTAGATATTATACACAGCCGAGTGGCACGCGCAGGCGCACTGCACGTATACGTTACAGTCACAGCTGCAGTTAAGTTGCGCTACAGTTGTTAAACTTGTCCGTTATGACAGAGAAAGCACGCACATTTCACGAACCCGTGTGTACGTGTAGAAGGGGTTCTTGACAAGTCTTGAACAAGGTCATCATCACCGTGACCAGTGAGCACCAGCAGCTGGAGCGGACTTGTTAATCAGATCCGTTCGTGATCGCGGGGTCTAAGTGTAGAGAAGTGCGAGGTATAGTACAGCTGGTGGAAATCCTGGATGCCTCTTACATGAAATGACATATGATGCCTCCTGTCCTGAACGTGGCAGCGAGGTGTTTTGATGTCCTGTCCACATCCAAGGACCAGGCGTTAATAATAATAGTAATAATATCTAGGGTTTAACGTCCCAAAACCAGGATATGATTATGAGAGGCGCCGTAGTGGAGGGCTCCGGAAATTGCGACCACTTGGGGTTCTTTAACGTGCACCTAAATCTAAGTACACGGGCCTCAAACATTTTCGCCTCCATCGAAAATGCTGCCGCCGCGGCCGGGGTTCGATCCCGCGACTTTCGGGTCAGCAGTCAAGCGTTATAACCACTAGACCACCATGGCGGGGCGACCAGGCCTTGTTGGCTATTGATAAATAAATGTTGAAAATCACCGGTAATGATGAGAGGCCTGGTTTTCTCGGCAGATTTATTGTACGAAGCATTGATCCCGATTTTGCGTAACCCACGTGGTCCACGTTGCGGACCACATGGACGAGTGGATGGTAGTTTAGCGTCTTCCAGGGGTGTTCTGTCTTCAGCTTCCTCACTTTCCTTGCGTCCGCTGCGGTGGCGTATCGCCTACGGTGCTCGGCGGCTGGCCCGAAGGTCGCGGGTTCGATCCCGGCCGCGGCGGTCGAATTTCCATGGAGACAAAGTGCTAAATGCCCGTGTCCTGTGTGATCTCGCTACACGTTAAAGAATACCAGATGGGCAAAATTTCCGAAGCCCTTCGCTACGGCCTCTCTCATAATCATATCGTGGTTTTCGGATTTAAAGCCACAACTATTATCATTGTTATCACTTTCCTTGCGTGTCGTGTGTGTTCGCGGTTACTGTGATGAATGTGACTCTGTCTCTCTCTATTCTTTTTTCTCCCCTTCCCCCTTCCCCCGTGTAGGGTAGCAAACCGGGTACAACCTGCTTAACCTCCCTGCATTTCCTTCGCTTTTATCTCTCTCTCTCTGTGTCACCTGTGGCACATACCCGGATAAAATGAACTCTGGTATGCGGGTATGCGCCACACGTGACTGAGAGAAAGGGTTTCATGACGTACGCGACAGGTGTTTTGCGTTATTCATGTCATGCCCAGTGAATCGCGTTCGTCATACACTGATCCCCTGCTAGGCCAATCTTGGTATATTACAAGTTATGGAGACGACCAGGAGAGCGCCCAGACGTAGGCGGCTAGCTAGCTAGCTAGCTAGCTAGCTAGCTAGCTAGCTAGCTAGATAGATAGATAGATAGATAGATAGATAGATAGATAGATAGCTAGATAGATAGATAGATAGATAGTAGATAGATAGATAGGATAGATAGATAGATAGATAGATAGATAGATAGATAGATAGATAGATAGATAGATAGATAGATAGATAGATAGATAGATAGATAGATAGATAGATAGATAGATAGATAGATAGATAGATAGATAGATAGATAGATAGATAGATAGATAGATAGATAGATAGATAGATAGATAGATAGATAGATAGATAGATAGATAGATAGATAGAAACGGCCAAAGTGCCTGAGGTTCACTAATGAATGCTCCGCATTTGAAAAAAGGACGTCACTGAGATTTTCTTCTTTTCACTCTTGTTCTGCGAGGATGAACTCGGCGGCATACACTCGAATGTGTCTCTGTGGAGTGTCTTCAAGAATTTCAATTTTCCTTTTTTTTCTTCTTTTCTGACTCGCTCTTTAGGTCCAGACGCCGTACTGTGATGGTTGTCGTCGTGGCGGTTCTGGTCTTTGGGGGAATAACGTCTTCACCGCATGACGTGGCTGCTCCCGCCGCTGACGGCGTCGGCGCACAAATGACGTCAGTCAAAATGTCTTTGTGATGGCTCCGTCTCGAAGCCGCCATGGTACTTTTCTACGTCCACTTTTTTTTCACGTTTGACGTTGAACTATAAGGTTTTATTGCTGTTTCCTGACTTTCGCGCTCTAACCGGAGACCGAAGGACACAATGCTGTGAGAGCGATTTTCATGGATTATGCTTCGCGGGCGCCTGTAGAACTTTTCAAGCGAAGCTTGTCATCAGTTACATATTATTTCTTTGGTGGGGGTGTCGGTGCTGTGCACACGAATACCCGGCCCAGTCGAGTGTACAGAAATGTCGCCTTCGGAATACAGCCGGTCACATGCGTATTTTTAAGAGCCGCTTTCCAGTAATTGATGCTCTCTTTTCCAGTGATGCTCTCTTTTCCAGTAACTGATGCGATCAGGCGTTTCGGATATGGGAATCTGATTTTTCTATCGACGCGACTTGTCGTTCCAAGTTCCACATTTCATTGTTGCCTGGATATGAACGCATGGCGTTCGTTGTTGTCTGTATGAGCTGAAGTGTTGCGCAGCTAAGCACGCGAGGAAGATCCAATTCCCGCCATGGAGGAAACAAAAAGTTAGGAGGGAACATTGCGCAATGCGATAGAAAGAAAAGTGTGCAGTAGGTCAGGCATTCACACGCTATATAAGCTTGGCTTGTCCCCATTTTCCCTATAAGGGGAGGGCTTCTGATTTTTTTAGGTGCGCTCCTTTCGCTTTCCGGCTGTCCAAGACAAACGGGAAAAACTGTGGGACAGACCACAGCCTCCATGCTTATAGTTTGTATAAATATTTTGTACCGGAATAGGTGTCCCCCACCAGTAGTGCTTGAATGGGCGCTGTCGGTACCGGATAAGTTAAACTAATTAAATAATATTTAATATTTACTAACCTGTTCGAGTATTTCTAAGAACAGTTGATATAAGTGCCGACTAGCTTTGCTACGAAAATTTTGAATGCCACCATACAGCGAAATGAGAGTGGCACGCATACCCGCCAGTCGACGCTACGCCATGCGACTGCAAGCGTTTCTGTCAATGCCACAGTTACATTCCTACAGCATTTGTGCCCAAATGCGATAAGGTAAACACGTCCTTTATTACATGAGAGACAGAGAGAACTCTTTATTGAAAAGCTGAGAATTCAGCCGGCGTATGCAAATCGCTGACTTGATACTCTTCGTGGGGAAGGGGATTGGGAACCGAAAGACAGGAAAGAGAGAGAGAGAGAAATGACATAAAGAGCTAAGATAGAATAGAAATATAGGTAAAAAGACAGACTGAGTTTTTTTCTTGGGTGGGAACGTGCGCTGACATAGTCTGTCATTGCGTGGTTTCAAGGTGCAATCGAAGTTTGTCGAGCTGAATGATACTTTCTAAATATGTGAATAAAAGTTTCATCGCACGCCTCTGTTGCATGTTCTTGCTGTTTGTTCTACGTGTTTGAACGTAACTTATTTTCTTTGTTTTTCTACCCTGAGTGCCTGACTCATCTGCATCAGCTTACGTCTTCATTGCGCGCGATGATGGTTGCTGCATAACTCTCTGCTCACGTGCTCTGCATAAGCCTCTTACCGTGGCGACACTGATATTTTGTTCACCTGCAATTTCGCGCACCCGTTGGCGCCTGAGTTCACACTCCGCCACGCGCAGAATATTGGCTGAAGGCGCGGTGCATCGAGCAAAACTCCGGATGCAAGCACAACGTTGAAGCGAGCAGTCCTTTCCTCGCAAGCCTCCGCCAGCCTTCACCGCTTCGCCAAGTAGCGCTGTGGCGTAACAAGCGTGCGTTCTCCTTACAGAGTTATACGGCGACCCCTCTTCACGTGAAGTAAGCGGCCCCACGTGGGACTTCTTGATTTATATTGCTGTGGCTGCTGTATATATCGCCGCACCTGCCGTTGCGAGGTGCTGAAAACCGTGCATAACCATTAACGCGCTGTGCTAGCTGACGTAATAGCGCTGCAGGGAGAAGCAGCCCGTATCTTTACCACGGAATGATTCACTTGTGCACTTCCAACACTCTGCGAGTGAAGTGACCGTAGCACGCGCGAGTCTTGGGGTGTTCGCTCTGTGTAGGTACGTACAAGCCCATACAAACTTGCGTGCTGCGCTTCAGCGGTGTGCCACGTACAGACAGCCACAAAAGTTTGCAGACCACGCGAGCGCATCGAATCCCGGCCGCTCGCAGCGGCCGCACTTCGATGGAGACGAAATGCTAGAGGCCCGAGTAAATAGATTTAGATGCACGTTAAAGAATCCCAGGTGGTCGAAACGAACGAAGCTCTCCGCTACGGCATCCCTGATATCGTGGTTTTGGGACATCAAACCACAACACATATAACATACCACGCAAGCGCGTGTTAATCTCGCTACCGCGTCACCTACCGTCGAGCACAGCGCTGGGCCGAAAATGTGTCTTCTTGTTATTCCCTGGCATGTCCATTTTCCACTGCCGAGCACCACACTGCTAGATTGTTGTTCTCACGCAAAGCGTTTATCTGCGGTATAATCGTCACCCCGCTAGTTTCAAAGCAGAACGACAGCTCTCACGGCGTGCACCGAACGGTGCGTCGTTGGGTATATGCCACTTTGTGCAAAAGATTGCGACTGATAACAGTTATGTTGATAGACTTCTCTCACGACGGAAGCACGTAGCCACCGCTGCCGAAGAGCGCTAGCGTAAAAGTGCCAGAGGGTGCAAAATATTACTCCCAGTGTCAAAATATCCAGGCCATAGATTAAAGGGACACTAAAGAGAAACAATGAATTGGTTTAGATTGATAAAGTGTGCTCGGAGAACTCTTGTGTAGTTTATTTCACCCCCATATGTTTTTTATTAGAGGAGAAAACCAAGTTCAAAGTTTCATTTTTAAATTTCGCGCCGAACTTTGTAATTCGTGACGTAAAAGGTCTCAAAGAGCATTTAACGTATTTTGACGCCACTGGCTCGACGAAATTTCCACAAACTCGTTATGTCAAATCTCTGGCCCCCTCAGAGGACAATGTACTTCGATTTAACCGATTAGGAACTACGTAGGCCCAAGCAGGCGCCGTCAAAAATATGTGACGTCACGGCAAATGGTTCGGGAATTCCAAGGTGGCGTCGCCACCTGTCTTTTCTTTTTGCGCGTTTTCTCGCTTATTAAGCGTCTTCTCGCAGCAAGCGTGGTGTTTTTGGTATCGCAGAAGACTACTTTACTAATGCGAGAAAAATCGTTTTGCTCTTTAGTGTCCCTTTAAGGGAGGGAGGCGTCTTGGGCGTAGCGCTGCTGTCGATACTGCCGCTACGCCGGCATAGCGCCGCTGACGTTGCATAAATGTCGCGAAGAGGCTGTTGGCCACGTGCTCGCGTGGTCCGTAAAGTATTGTGGTTGACAGTACTTCATACAACGACCAATTTCTGAAATAATTGCTCGCTCTTTTCTCATAAACCAATATCCATGTTTGGCCCTGAGTACACAAGTCTGTGATCGACGTCGCTTCGCGTACACCCCACTCGTGTATACCGGCAAACCAAATCCTCAATGCTCCACTTAGAGGCATTTTATGGCGCCGGAGGAATAAGCGTATAGTGTGGAAGCCCTGGAGTCTGCCGAGACACGGTTGTTAATCGGCTGGCCTCAGGGAAGTATGCCGTATATCCTGACGTCTCGTAACAGTCCCATATGCAAGGTGTTCACGCTAGATTTTAGGCCATAGACACAACAAAACGCATAGAGCTGCGTCACCGATCATGTTGCAGACTTACTGGGACAAAGAAAACTGACGTCAGCTAAGGCGACAAAGAAATAAGGCTGTGCTTTTGAAAGGTGTTAAATTTCGTATATACGCTTATGTAACACTCATACCAGCACGTCCTGCAGCGATTTGCGGACGCCGCCAATATCGCTGCTGAATGTTAAGCTGAAGAGCAATCCCCGACCCTACCTTATTTCACGCAAACGTAGCAAATTACCTTAACGAGCGGTAAGCTTTTTTATTAATGCGAAAATAAATCACCATCATCGTCGTCAGCCTGACTGCACCCAATGCAGGGCATAAAGTGTTAGGACATCTTAGTCGAAATCAAGAAGAAGAAATGGGCTTGGGCACGGCACGTAGCGCGTAGGCAGGATAACCGCTGGTCATCTAGAGTTACAGAGTGGCAGGGGCGTAGCCAGAAATTTCTTTCGGGGGGGGGGGGGGGGGGGAGGGGAGGTTCAACCATACTTTATGTATCTTTGTGCGTGCGATTTTATGTGCGCGAGTATATATACGCAAGCAAAACTGAAAAATTTCGAGGAGGGTTCGAACCCCCCCAACCACACCTCCCCTTGCTACGCCCCTGCAGAGTGGATTCCAAGAGGAGGCAAACGCGCGGGGGGGGAGACAGAAAATTAGGTGGGCAGATGAGATTAAGGCAGTTCGCGGGTATACCGTGGCCGCAGAAAGCACAGGACCGGGTTGAGTGGCGGAACATGGGAGATGCGTTTGCGAAAATGAATATATATATATATATATATATATATATATATATATATATATATATATATATATATATATATATAATTCGATACAGTCGATACAATCTAACGAGTTATCAGCGCTGAAACGCGCACGTCAAGCTGCGCTGTTATGCATCCACGATAGTGATTCTCGCACGTGAGCAACTTTCAAGCAGCAATAAAGCTTTAGAGCAAAGCAAGCCCTTTGCACCATATAGTTAGTACAGACTATTTTTTCAGTGAGTCTCAGTTAGCCCCACTTTTTCTGCCGGCCTTTGCTCACAACTCAGTCAGAAGAAGCGCGATCAGCCGAGATCTCGAACACCACTGGATATGGTGGCGCCATCTAGCACGACTGCCTGCCAATGCACCCTGCTGCGCCGCGAGCCCGCGATCAGCAAATTGCCAAACAGCCTTGAAACTTCCCTAAAAATCGTCTAAATGAACATTAGACACTGCCCGCACGTATCCACTGTGTCAAAATGCCCGTCTTTGATTTGCATCGGTAGTATTACTGACATTAAATACTGCTAATTTTAACTGATCTGTAAATAATTGCAAATGCAACAATGCCAATGGTAGGGTATTTGCAGTGTCCTTGTGGTCGGCGCCTTTTCGGCCCAGTTATTCCTCTAGAATCTGCACTTACTATGCTCTGCACCAAACGCCAGTGTTAGCTGCAACGCCTGTTCAGTTCTGTGTTACTTGCGTCGAGGCAACAGTGTACAGGCTGTATCTGGCTCCGTCAAATATACAGAGAATACCTCCGGTGCAAAACAATACCGAAGTTGGGTCTTACCCAGGAATTACGGCAGCGTTGCACAGCAAGGACCACGGACAACCCAGCGACAGTCACAAAGCACTTCTTCACATGTTCAAGAAGCACGGAACAACTGGCCAGGCTGATAAGAACAGACAGACGCGGTGCGAGGCGGCACCGTGCCGTTTTCTATATATGGTCACCACAAAGGGATTTCGAACCGTCCTGTCGCAGATGACATAGACGGATCTACAGCCGTGCTGCGAGCCACTACGGTAAATAGATAGATATACAGTGTACTAGAGGGCGTACCATAATACACACGCGCTGCGTTAAGGGAGCCGTTCATTTAACAACTGCGCTAAAGTGACGGGAAGCAGTTATCACGCACGTTCGGCAGTCGGACCGTATGATGACGCAGCATTTCTTTTTGTGCCGTCACTATCCTGCCCGCGTCACTTCGGTGCACTTAAAGTACAGTTCGTCCACCATGCATGATCGAAAATTCTTGCTTCGTCACTGTAAAGTTCCAAGCTCCGTGGCTGTAGCGATTTCCTAATAAAAAATAACCGGTAGGGGGTCGAATGTTGCCTTATACGGAAGAGTGAAAGTGCCCTAGCTAGGCCGCGAAAGCGCCCGGGTGTCTGCTATTGGCTTCTTTGCGTTGGTCTATGATTGTGTTGCGAAGTTCATTTTCCTGAGCATATGTTAGCTTAGGTCGTAAATAGCAAATATTCAATAAAAAATAAGTATGGCAAGGTTCACCTTGCAATATGGTAATCTTTATGTTATCACCTATAATATACACAACTCAATGCACTCAGAAACTCGTTTCTCGTCGATATATTTTTTTTTCGTTATCTCGCATTGCGTGACTGAACGTCGGCGAGGCCTCAAATGCAGTGTGAATTCAAGAGGCGAACAAGCCTCTACTAGAACTCCCTTATCTTTTCGTAAAGCGCCGCCACTTGGTACCTATACCAGAGGCTAAATTACACAAAGCTCTTCGTTTTGTGGGTGCCGACGACCATCTTCGGTAACTAGCGCATCCAACTGACCGATTGGCTGGTATCTGCGAATACCAACAGTAGTTGATGCACATATGTAATCGCCTTTGGTCTACATGACTGTCACCAAAGCAGTTCTTGCGGCTTCTCCGCTCCGACAGCGATGATCGTCATAGTGATGACTGCGATGGGAGGTATGCGTGTAATAATTGTGTGGTCCCGAATCCAAAATTGGGTCAGGGTCCCTTACATATGCACAGACCGGAGTTTATATGCGTCCGGGTTGAGTGCAGCTCAACAGCGGGTATTGACTGTTCGGCTGCTGTGTTGGCTTTCCGGCTTCGAAACCGATAGGCTCAATTGGCAGAGGAGTCGTAGCGTGTAACGAGCGCTGCAAATGGCCGTGTTTAGACACAGTTGGCTTTCCCTACATAGGTGGTCGGCTGGTTGAGCACATCTGGTTGGTTGGTCGGCACACTGGGCGTACCACAAAGGCATCTGCCCTAAAGTGGCTCATCGTTGCACTCTAGAGGTTCTTAGGGGTACGCCCGCTTTAGGCTTAAAACAACTCCACTTTAAATAAACACACGCGGTCGCATATGAAATAGAGATGCAACTTTTCTTTTTTATGTTTGTAGATTCGTTAATACGACGTAATTTGGGAGCAAGTTGATGCAGCTGATACATGATACAAATGAGCTGATGAAGCGCAAGGTTTGACGAAATCACGTACCCAAATAGATGACAAAGGCAGCTTCTTAATTCCGAAGCTATAGAAACTGCTTTACCATCATTGCTGCCTTAGAGGTAAGCTGCACACTTAGCAGCCGGCGCTGCGAAAATTCACTCATCGTTTTACATTCATACATACATTCACTACCAGGGCCATTCTGGTGTAGCATAAAGATGTCGCTGAAATTCTCATGCAAAATTAAATTTATTACATATTAATGACAGCTGCCTAAGCTTGCGCAACTTTCTTTTATTGTGTGGGCGCACTCTATGCGTCCTACCGTCAATTGACCAATTACAAAATAGTTAGCGTCCCCTAGGCACACATTGTCACACCTGTAAATAGGCTTTCCTGCAACAATGTTTTCCGATCCGTGAAAGGCGTTGATCAGACATGAGGCTATAAATTTTACTTTTTCTCTTCTCTGCTTATAATGGGCTACTATTTGGAGCGACACTGTAGCATCAAAACCATACGTGTTTATGTGAAGGTCTGCCTCAGTGCTACACTAGTTAGTGTTCGGCTGCTGACGCAAAAGTCGCGGGTTCGATCCCGGCCACCGCGGACGCATTCCTGTGGAGGCGAAATGATGGAGGCTCGTGTACTGTGTAATCTCAGTGCACGTTAAATAACGCCAGATGGTCGAAATTTCCCGAGCCCTCTACTACGGCGTGCCTTATAATCATATGGTGGCGTTGACACGTAAAACATGTATCCGTGGTCTACCTGAAGCTTAGTATTCTTTATGGGGAAACCGCGAGGGGGGGGGGGATACGTGAAAGCAGACGTCAACGGCACTGTAACATAGATGGTGGCATTGAAAATGTTCAAGAGGTGGAAGGAGTCAGATATGAAGGCAATTATTTGTAACAAATTAACAAATTGCAAGTTGGTGTACACTTCGTATACAACATTTCTTGACTTGTTTCCATGTAAGATACGTCATGACTAGTCCGGGCGTTTGATTTCTACACTCCGCATCACACATAACATGCAACACTGTGTAGTCTAGCGAAGCTCATTGCAGTATCTGCAATGAAAGATTTGGGTGCTTTTACCTGCCATAACGTGATTATTTTTTTAATTGAAAATGAGTGATACATGGCAATGCTTTGAACTTCAAAAATAAACAAACCGTGCTATACGGTAGTCATCACGTTACTCTATATCATCTAACGTTTTATTTTTTGTTCTTTCGTTTTCTTGGTGAGACATTTCGACAACAGAACTATACCATTTTCAGAGCGTTGCACGCTATGTATCCATGGCCTCCGCGATTTGCTCCGGTGCGCTGTCGGAGCTGATCGCGGAGGCCACAATGTATGAAACGCAGCATGGAGCACTTCCATCGGACGGCGCTGTTCACTTATGATTATGAAGCAAAATCTGATTATCAGAATTGTGCTTTGTATCGGTTTTCCTGCTTCTGTCGAAAGCATTGAAATAAAGGACATGCTCTGCCAATGAAGTGTCTTGTGTGGCTCTGAGTGTATAAAACTGGTTCATTTGCGAACTATATCCGAAGAACATTTTCAAGTGACTCCTCAGAATAGGCAATGAGGACATATAAGCAGAATAATTCGCATCCACGGCCCTTGAAATGTGTCTCCGCGAACGGTACGCAGAATCTAGCGCTGCCTGGTGTTACCGAGTTAACAAGCAAATAATCATCACAAAAGAAGCCCAGAAAAGCGGCCCGACTCTCGCGAAGAAGCGGAAATGTAATGAATTTTCACCATCTTGAAAATATTTTTATTTGTAATTAAAAGACGTCACTTCAAATACGAAAAGGAAGTTCAAAAACTCACTTCATCTTGTACAGCAAAAATGTGCACGTCTTTGAACGAAAGCCCATATTTACTTTTAACATTGTCTGTAGGGTAGTATCTATTCGGTTGAATGCACATTTACCAGTGCATGATTAACATCATTTGTTGATTCTCCCAACGGATGCTTCAACACTCAACTACTAAAGGTCATCGACAAACGCGCTATTGCTGAACGTGACGATCACTAATATAACTACATGCGCTGGCAAAATGAAAATAAGCCCCAAAAGACGACAAGTGATTGGAAACCTCTACAAGCCACCCTCCTCGAAAAAAGAAGTCCCAATCCGCTTATTATAAGCCAACTGGCAACTCTGACCGAGTATGAAAGTTGCTTGACACCATAGAAATGTGTGTCGAGGTTCGCATATGAATGCGATGGTTACTTCTTTCCCCTAGTATACTGCACAGTGCTCTGAATCCTTTATTTTGACAGCGAAGCTGTTTAGCAAATCGTTCCTTGTCCGGCGAACCAAAAAAGTCACAGTTTCGCCGCAACGGCGAAGCAATGAATGCGATAGAAATAAATTGGAATGTAATGCGAAGAACGGAAAGCAGCTCGAAACTGCCAGCGCGACGCTCGAGCCCATAGGACGCACGAAAAGAACGCACATGGGACGAGCACGAACTATCATGCGTCGCAGCTCGACACTTGAAGCGCACTGCCCACACATAAAGCAGGACGCACGAAACGAACGAACAGGTACACACAGGACGAGCGCGAACTAACTGTCACAGTTGTTGCTTATTTCTGTTGGAACAGCGCGATCCTTTCGCAAACGCGGCGGCTCCAGCGAGCGAAGTGACCTTCGTACGCTCTGTACTTCAGCGCGGACATCGCGGGGAAAGCACAAGTTACAACCTCCCGTTCCACCCCCCACCGGCCGCCCCTTCTTTCCTCGCGATAAGCGCACGAAGGCAACTATGCCCTGTAGGGCGAAGAGTAACGTCGTTCGCAGGAGCGGGGCGGCGATCTTTAAAGCGCGCCCCGCATCACTTCGCGCCATCTCGGTGGTGACCAAGAAAGCATGCTGAAGTAAATGGTGTACATAAATAGCTCGCCGTTAGCAGACTGAAAGACGGTACTCTTCGTGGCCTAGCCGTCTAACGCCGCGCCTGGGAAGCGAGAGGTCGCCCGTTCGATTCCGCGCGTCGAAAAGTTTTCTGAATTATTTTTCTTTGTGGCTTTTATACACGCATACATATACGGTACATGACGACGGCAACGGCAAAAACCAGCCGAGACTGTCCATATAATTGCTATCGCAATAAAAACTACCATCATCATAAACGGGCATGTGACACAGAAATTGGGTAAATCCCACTACTCACCACTGGTGCACTAAAAATGAAGACGGCAACAGCTCAATAAATGGCTGCGAAGCGACTGTGGCGAGCCGAAGAGGCCGAGTACGTACGGCGAGAGAATACTAGGGAACGGGAAAGGAAACGGCGGGTGCGAGAACACCCCGAAGCGATGGAAGGCATACGCCAGCGACGACGTGCCCGTATATACATAGATGAGAGGTGCGAACGGCTGGTTTTAGACCGAGGTTCTGCATCTGCAGTTTGGATATTCGTGTCGTGTCTGTGACTGTCTGTGGTTTAACACGAACCTCTCTGCGCTGTCAATCAACGTAGAAACAACCTAGCGAAAGCCCATAGCAACGACCTAGAAGCAACCTGCATCACCTAGCGGATACGAGAAGACCCCGAGGTGACAGAAGGCCTTCGTCAGCGACGACGTGCCCGTATATATGAGAGGTGCGAACAGTTGGTTTCAGCCCGAGGTTCTGTATCTGCAGTTTGGACATTCTTGTCGTGCCTGTGAATGTCTGTGGTTTAACACGAACATCTTTGGGCTGTCAATCAACGTAGAAACAACCTAGCATCACCCATCTAAAGCCTAGCAACGACCTACAAGCAACCTATAAAAAACCTGCATCACCTAGCTAAGGTCTAAGAACAACCTAGAAGCACGCCAAACGTCGCTATCCGCCATTTTCCCGATTCAGGAAGGGCTCCTAAATTTTTTTAGCAAACTGCTTCGTTTGGATGACGCAATGTGATAAAAGCGTTTAAAAAAGAAAAGAAAGCTACAAGAATATTTAAAAGCAGCAACGCTTGGAACAGTGGTCTCAAACAGTCGTGTAGCCAGGGGGTGGAACACCGGACCCTTTCCCCGAAATTTTTTTCTCCCATGGGATAGATAGCACGAAATGACACTCGACCACACTTACCTACCCGGACCCTATGTCGGATCAAGGGTGTGCCCCAACCCTTTCCCGAAAAAAAATTTCTGTCTACGCCACTGGTCTCAAACACAAGGGCAGCGGGCTGCTTGCGGCCCGCGGACCGCACATTAGTGTGTTTGTCACATTGTTCTAGGGGCAAAGCTCCTCTTAGTCTAACGTTGTCACGTCTCCGTTGTCTGGCGTAACCACCTTTGCAAACTGCCCACTACTTCGTCTTTGCAAACATCCCACTACGACCCATCACCGATCTTTTGCAAACTGCCCAATACTTGGTCTTTGCAAAGATCCCACTACGATCCATCACCGATCCATCACTTCACCGACCATAAAGCCGTTATAATGAAGGAGAACGGAAGCCAAATCTAGCTACCAGTTACGATTAATAAAATTTCTTGTA
This sequence comes from Rhipicephalus sanguineus, assembly GCF_013339695.2. Taxonomy (NCBI): domain Eukaryota; kingdom Metazoa; phylum Arthropoda; class Arachnida; order Ixodida; family Ixodidae; genus Rhipicephalus; species Rhipicephalus sanguineus. Next base: position 55,424,990 of record NC_051185.1, read on the forward strand.
TAAATATATACAGTGTTTGTCACGTCTTTGATGATGTACTGGGCTATCGCTTTGATTACAGCTGGGCGAAACCACTGAAGATTTCACGGTGTAACCATGATTGCTTCAGGAGCTTCGCCCAAGCTCTTCATCATTCACCCCTGGATATGCTGTGAGTTTTTTTTTCTTAATAGGTAAGTTGATGAGCTACTCAGGCATGACTAGCCTAAAGCACTTTTTTTTCGTGAAGCACCCCCTGCGGTCACCATACGTTGATACATAACCATGAAAGAAAACTGTACGTTTCAGAACCAGCGTCCCGATTTTAGTTATTGGAGATAGGATCGATATGCTATTGGAATCATCGCGCAAAGTCCCCTTCAGAAATGACCAATACATGAGATATGGGAAAAGTCTGCTTTAAAATGGCGATGTTAGCTAGTATTTTGTACAACCTAGTTACGCCCCTCGCCCCCTTCTATCTTCGTCACTACCCTGGCTCATTCTGGAGTAAATTTTCGTGACTGCGGCCCATTAGCCGAGGTGAGTCTGAGATCCCTGGCTTAGAAGATTTGAGCACGAAGCATTTGAGCTAAGCTAAACGAAAAAACAAAACTAAATAAAAAGAAGGCTCTAATGAAATATGTTGAATGCAATTGGAAGGTATAGCAGAAACAAGATACTAAAGTACGAGACTGGACAGGTGTATACTTTTTCGGACAAGCGAGCAAAGTGCATTACTTAGAAGCTTTGACTCGCGAACAAAAAAACGAAGAAATCTATAAGGCGAGTGCACAGAAGGTCTTAAAGGGGTCATGAACCACTTTTCCAAGTAATGATCTAATGGCCTCAGTATCGGAGTGTACTGTCTCCCGAATCGATTGCCGCAAAAATTTCTCGAATCCGTCAAGAATCAGCGGAGTTACGGGGGTTTGGCGCACGCTCCCAGCGCTTTCTCTCTTTTCTCGCGCCGACGAGCGCGCTGGAAGCTAGACAGGGAGGGATGGCATGGGGGAAAGAAGTTACGCCAGCGCGCGTCATGAAACGCGATCGCTCTCCCGCTGTGATTCGCTTGCGCGAGTGCGGCTACCGTGTACTGAGGAGTGCGGCGCCGGCAAGTGGCGGCACCCCGCGGCAAGAAGCGCATCTGATCCGAACGCCGCTCTCGATTTACGTCGGCTATCGGCCAATAAGCATGCTATGTCTCTTGTGACGTACAGCGGACAGACGCCCCGCCCACCGACGAGAGTGAGAACCGGCCTCTGTTTGAAAAGAGGGTGCCTGGGGAAACGGCAACTTCGCGCTCCGCCTGTGGCCATTACGCGGCGCGCACGACTGTAATATTTGGCAGAGCAGTTCATAGCCGTGTCAGCTTTCCGCAGGATGTGTTTTTTCAACCAGCCCAAGGGGTGCTTCATGACCCCTTTAAGAATGCGCCTCCAAAAACTCCTTGCTTGCAGCAGCAGCGTCTACTGTTTGTTTTTGCATGCGCGGTCTTTCGTGATTTGGAGAGAAATAAACGGGCCAGGCGCCATGCAAGCGTCCGTTAAAAACAACAGCAATTTTCAGAAGATTCGTAGAGCGGCAAAAGGAAGGTTTGCAGTGCCAACAGGTATAGTTCTTCAGAGATTAGAAAAAGAACAGGCGAAGGAACTCCGAAAAAGAAAATGCTGAAGTGGGGAAAGAATGCCAGCGTAGGAAGCTAAAAAGAACATTGTTACGTTCTTCGAACATTTCTTTTTTTTTCGGATCTAAAGCATAGGTGGGGTTAAATGAAGCTTGAATGCAAACTAGGCGTGGCCTCAAAAACGTTGTTGCTCACAAATCATCAAGATGACGATGAACTTCTAAGCTAGATTCGCAACATTGTTCCGTCTTGCCTTTTTAAAAATCACTATCCGTACAAAATTTCATGATGTGGAACACGTGGCAAGTAGGAATGAAAGATAACGGCTTAGACAAAAGGGTGTGGAGAACAGTAAGCGATCTCCGACTCCTATCAGTTACGATGTCATCGCGAAGAGCGATAGCTTTCAAACCCGCAACTTTGAGGTGGGATTGTAAGGCGAAAGCCATGGATGCTTCATCAAACGTGAAAATTTTACCGGCGGTGGCGGTGGCGTCAACACAAATGATGCAAACAATCATAACGCAACGACGTCACCAAATGACGCAGTCATGACGTCGCGGATCGCCAAAATTAGTGGCACCATCATGACATCACATGGCATCACGCCAGGGGCGTAGCGAAGAGGGGGTTCAAACTCTCCCCGACAGTTCTCAATTTTGCTTTTGTATACATACACGCACACATACAAATGCACGCACGAACATACAAAAAAGCATGGTTGAACCCCCTCCCCGAAAAAAATTTCTGGCTACGCCCCCGCATGACGTCACATGATGACCTTATCACATGACATCGTCGCTTGGTCAAAGATGGGCGGATCACGGGGGCACTGCAAAATCACATGAGGTGCAGAAAGTGTCATTTTTCTCTGATCCCACAGGCAGTGCAAGAACACGTTAGGTGCAGAAAGATTAGCGAGGGGATCAATATAATCGACTGAGAAGAAAAAGAAGAGCTGCCTTTCGCTTTCGAGTCGTCTCAGGCAATTGCATAACATGCAGTGTGATCTTTTCGGTGCTCTAGCTTTCCGCGCGAAGTTTTAACAGTGAATAAGAAACTGTGAACAATTATTACTCTTTGCTCAGTTGGGAGGGAATGGAGAGGCAGGAAATGTGCAAAAGCATGCTACATATGGCTTACGCGAAAAATACACAGCATTGTAGTGTTCACTGACGTCGGCCATTATGTTATATTAACTCATCACTGCACATAAACAAAGCTGCTTTTATTGCCCATGAAACTGTGCTAAAAGCGGAGCGGGGCAGGAGCGGTAGCCGTCAGTGGTAGCGAGGCCGCGTCAGCCTGCTGCGAACGAGCTCTCCCTTACTGTCCTGCCCAGGATTGTCCCGTACATATCGGGAAAATACCTGTGACTAGCTGTGCGTGATGGAACAAATGATGCATAGCCAGAGTTTATGGCTGAAACAGTAAGTTCGTTACTCTAACCTTGTATTTAATATAGTATAGGGATAATGAAAATACAATGTATGGCTCCTATTCAATTGCACTAAAGATGAAAACATAGTAGGTACGCAAACTCAGTAGGGAATAGCAAAAAAAAAATCAATGCTAGCACGTTACTTTGCAACCTAAGGCCCAAAAGAAGAAATGGAAAGGAAACAATGCGGATCGGCCTAATTCAGCGTATATCGCTTAACAACAGTCGATTACGTTGGTACAAAAGATTACGATTAATTTGATGTAGCTGTTACATTTCGGTTGTGCTGGAGAGAGAGAAACGACTTTATTTATCCTGTCCTCAGAGAAAGGGGCTGCGAAAAGAAGGCGAGGGATCCTACCCGCAGTAGGCCTCCTCTACCACCTCAGCCTACCTCAAGATAGCCTCCTGATGTGCGGGTTTGTAGCAGCGCATGGCAGCCTCCCACAGCTCCCGACTATCTGCAAGGCATGGGGGTGGGGAGTGATGCTTACACTGCCACATAATGAGGTTAAGGTGCGCTCTGCTCACATAACAAAACTTGCGGGCCGAAGTAGGGCACGATCTGTCGCTTTGTGAAGTTTTTGCCTAAATCGCAGGGCACTCTTCCAGAATGACAATATAAGAAGACGCGGCGACTGCTCGTCGCAGTAAAAGTAAGATGGAGTAAAAGCCATGCGATCTGGGAATGTGGAATTTTATCTCCTCTGTGCTGAGAATCACGTTTGTTTTCGGGCGATCGCTCTTAACATGAAGTGAGGCATACACGATGTTGCACTGTTATCGTTTCATTTACTTTTGTTTGTCTTTTTTTTTTAACGCTAAAGCCTTAGGTACCTCATCAAACACGAAAATTGACCATCGGCGTCCCGCGTCGCCAACACGAGTGATGGACAAAATCACACGATGACATCACCATCGCGTCACAGATTGACAAAACTTTTGACGTCACTATGATGACATTCAACCTGACGTCATATGATGACGCCACCACATGACATGGTCACTTCGCATTGCCTCCGTGATCGGGGCCGATCACGGAGGCAATGTAAAAGCAGGTGACGTGCAGAAAGCTTGCAATGCTTTCGATCCTGTGGGCAGTCCGAAACCACGTTGTGTGCAGAAAGCTTTCGGAGAGGTGCTGGGAAGGATAAATGCATCGACTGACGAAAAAAACACAGCATATCCACGGAGTGAATGATGATGAGTGGGCGAAGCTGCGGAGGTTCATCGGTAAACCGTGAATCTTCCGTGAATTCTGCCCAGTACATCATCACCGACGTGAGATCGGGCGCCTTTACACTAAAGGTTCGATGAGTTATGACGACTTGCAGCTCACTTTAATTTTACATGTACGCTGTGAATTTTCATTGTTTAGAAAACCATTGCTTTAGAAAACATGTGGCGTCTTTCGTTAAGCAACTGGCGTCTTTTCGCTTTGCTTTAGAAACATCTGGCGTTCTTTCGTTTTGCTTTTACAAAACATCTGGCGTCTTTCGTTGGTTTATTTCATCAATCAACGGCGTTTTGAACAAAATTTTTATTGTTTAATCACGCACAGGAGAAATCTCACCAGGCACTACCTCGGTAAACAATGGCTGCTAATGGGAATGAGAGACAGAAGAAGTCGGCTTTTGGCTAACACTTACACTTCTACTTCTACTAACGTTTCCTACTGGAACATGCCAATGGCTGCTAATGGGGAATGAGAGACAGAAGAATTCGGCTTTTAGTTAACGCGCACGCTGCGAATTTTTTATTGTTCAACAACACACAGGAAAAATCTCCCACCGGCACCACCTTGGAGGTCAAAGCGTAAGACTTGTTACGCACTACGACTAGTACTACGACTACGAGGGACGAACGGGTGCCGCCTTCAGGAGCTTCGCCCCTAAAAGAAGAAGATGGCTTTCGTTTTCGAGTCGTCTCAGGCGAATGCATAAGGGACCGTGTTTTTTTTTTCACGTAAATTTTTCGCATACATTTTACCCATGCGGTCAGTTTTTCAACATGTACGGGTAAGTCTAACATGCTGGCATTGATAATGGTGACCACCACGTTTTTTATCACTTGACGGAAACAAATCGTCAGACACCACACATCGCCAGAATTATTTGTGGCTAAACAAAGCGGGTTTGCGCGCCACACACCATATTGTTATTGTTATTCGTCACGCAAATGGCAAGCATGTCAAGTTAGTGATGCCATGACCTGTCGGTTGTGTTAGGCATACTTACATTCTGCCCCTCCGTGCCAATTTTCGTGTATACCAAGTGAACGAGGAGCGAGTTACGCGAGTAATTTTTTACTTTTGGTACCGCGGCCACGCTTACTGACACATTCGGATTCGCATGAAATGGCTTGAAACAGCAGAGCGCGGGAAGCAGCCTTGTAAAACAAATCGAATGCACGAAACAAAAGATAGGATCTGAAGCGTGCGAACGCGTTAGCATGAGCTAGTTAGTACGTGCATATCTGCTACGTTCTCCTGGTTATCTCCACTTTATTCTCTCCTGCAGCAAGTTTACGTTCGTCATTCTACACGAAAGTAAGTTAGGCGCCTTCTCTCACGATGAAGTAGGCGCAGGATGCGTTCCTCAAACAGCCGCGAAGTGTGGACCAATGCGGCGACAAGCCAGCCGAAAGGACATATACAAAATCCTCGTTTCACAGCACACAGACACACAAACGCGTTCTCTGTGTGATGAGTCACGGCAATATTATGTTGCAGGGAAGCAGTAATAAATATTGCCCAATTTTGCACAATTTTAGATAATAGCGCCCAAAATATCAGGCGCGTAGCAGGCGCTCGCCGCTGAGAAAGCCCACGGGTCCGGCACGGCAGCTCCGCGGCGCGGTAGTTCATCGCAAAAGGCCCTCGCTCCTCCCATGTATTCGCGCGGCGCTTTGGACACTCCCCCCATTCTAGGTCACTCTACTGAAGTGGCGTGTCCTTGCGAATCGTCACCCTCTAGGGGTACTTGTTAAGGAGACGCCTGCTTTATGCTTACTACAACTCCACTTCAAACAAAGACATGAACGTCACATGCCGATCCGAGAGGCAGTGAAAAACAAGGTGAGGTGCACAAAGCTTACAGAAACCACGCTAGTTGCGGAAAGCTTTCGGAGAGGGGTGCGGGAGGTTGAATAAATTGACTTAGAAGAAAAAGATGACTTTCGCCTTCGAGTCGACTAAGGTGGGTGCATTAGGAACGATGTGTGTTTTCTGTATCGAGGCAGAGTGACAAAATTGAGATATTTCGTACCTTCGAAATAACCCAACCTCTCTACGACTGTTAATATCTTAATCCAGATAATATAACGTTTTGTTGCACTCGGTTTCCGGTGCTTCATGGTGATGACCAAGGAGGTTCAAAAAAAATTCTGGCGTGGATGCTCTCCCGACGCCTTGCCAGTAAAAGTGAAGCCAGCTTTTGCCCACGAAAGAGCTCGCAAACATGCTCGTTTCTGGCGGTGCCTACTTAGGGATCAAATGGCTTGATTGGTTAGTTGAAATACTACGTCATTTATAAAATAAAAGATCGTTGTTGCCGACAAAAGTAACAAAAGTAAAGTAAGAGGAGTATTGGTTATTGATCTCCAATAAATTTGCCATGACTTTGAGACTTACTAATGAAAACTAGTAACACAAACACACACTTGGAGCGGTATCTGACCCGTAAAATTTCCCATATGGGAACTCGTCTGGCGTGCATCGAAAACGTTCGCTTTCCTTCGCCAAACGCCGATGGTTTATCGTGCCCCTACTAAGATGGCGGGCGCAGCCGCTTTTGGTGGGCACGGCTTCACTCTTGCGCAATAATACCTACTCCAGCAATTTTTTTAACCTCCTTGGTGCTGACTGCGACACGCCTAGGGTGGTTTATAGGCTTCCCAAGCAACGCTTAGCGGCGCTGCTGCTCTTGACAGGCAGCGCCATCTCTGGCAGAAAAAGAGAAACTGGGGTGTAAGCAGCGAGCGTTTTCCCTTCTCTCCACCGCGTTGCCGCTCGCTTCTGTGCACATGCAGAGCTCTCGCGCGGCGCCTCACAATGTACCGCCTGCAGTGCGGGTTCAAAAAGATCTCACAGCTGTATAGCTGTAGAGCAGACGATCGACGACAACGACGCCTGACTCAAAGCGAAATGCATTTCCCAAGTCGCGATTACACCGTGTATTACTTATACCTCTTGGTAAGTCTAATTCTGTCATGTTAAAGATGAATAAAGGTTCACATGCACTCCGAAATGAAGCCGTACACGCTATGGATGTTCTGCTGTGTGGACTACGAATCATATGATTGTTGTTTTGATATGGCATGCTTAACAGTAGCAGCCGTGTACTTTCGTGAACAAACGTTTGCGGCGTGCGAAAAAAAGAAATTACACGGCCATGGCCCTGTTTCCTGAGAAGGTTAAAGTCAAGTCCTCCGTGCCGCTGGAGAATCACCCGCCGATTAAGACGCGAGGCAGCTAGCTGAGCTTTAACCACTGTGAAGCAAGATAAACTGCTGGCCTCGTTTTTTCGGCTCTCGGGTCATGCTTGCAATCTGTTTTTATGATATCGACTTGACAGGCGTATAAAACCTGCTGCGCGAACGCGGCTACAAAATCGCATAAAGTCAGAAGGTGACAGACGGTTACTTCAAGGTTACAGTTGCAAAGCATGTATTAAGTGCCAGTTATATTTAGCGGCTTAAATATATATCACACTAATAAAGTGACAAAAGCAAAGCAAACCTGCAGAACGATGTCAAAGCATGCTGAAAATGCACGGACCTCCGTTCCGGCGTGATAAAGCAGGCTTCCCGACGCGTGAATTGCAGGCGCCGAACTTCTGACAATGTGCCGAGTTCAGTTGAATTCAACCAACCGCGCAACGCTAACGGTATAGCGCGATTGTGAACGTTCAACAACGGCGGGTAGGTCTCACGAACACGGGGAATCAAAACACAAAGTTCTTTCACCTACAACCGTAACTAGACTTTCACAATGCGAAAAGACAGCGTGTAATCATTACTGTAGTCGCTGCGTGCATGCGCCGCGTTACTTACCGATTCAGGTAGTCGAAACGAACGAAAGCGATGAACTCAGACAACCAAAATAGAACGCGAGACAGCGCTCTCAGCTATCCACGCTGGCCGCCTTTATTTCTCGTGCGACACGACCGGGAAACGATACAGTTTCACACGTAAATCGCGTGCCTTGGTGTTGTCTGCACTGTTGTGGCAGCCCACGACACAGGAATACTTCCGATCTCACGTCCACTTCCGTGGGGTCGCTTCTGCCATCGCGGAAATACGCAGCTTCGCACAGCAAGCCTCTCGGTTCAACGTGCCGAGCTGACGGCCCCCCAGTTACCCGCACCGACAGAAGAACACGTGCGCTACCGCTACCGTGAAAGGGGCTGAGTCGGCCGCGCATAAGGTTCAGAGCTTTCCGACTGAGCCGCAGCGCGGCTGGTGCAGCGCTGTCGTCGCGCCGCAAACTTGACCTTGGGTTCCCTATTTCTTCAACCGAACTTTCTGAGCCGTTTCCGCAGCGTTGCACGCTATGCACGCGTGGCCGCTGCGATTAGCTCCGGCGACCAGCCGGAGCTGATCGAGGAGGCCACGATTTCCTTCGGACGACGCCGTTCAAGTATGATTACGACGCTGAATTAGATTATTAGAATAGCGCTTTATCACGGTTTTCCTGCTTCAATCGAAAGCACTGAAATAAAGAACATGTTGTACAAGTAAAGTTTCTTGTGTGGATCTGGCAAGTTTAAAACTGCTTCATTTGCAAACTGCATCCGAAGAACATTTGCCAGTGAATAGCCTGGAAAAGAAATGAGGATATGCAAGCAAGATAATGCGCATCCACTGCCCACAACATTCGACTCCGTGAACGGTGGGCTCATCCTTTCGGTACTAGCATGCTATGCACATCCCTGCGTTCATTTATTATTCTTCAAGGACAGCTCCACAAAGCTCTCCCACAACAGAGTGCATACTCTTAACAATGCACCGTACCTAGGAGGAGGGTTGACAGTAAAACCATAGAGAAAGAAAAAAAAGTTAAGAGTGGACACTCCCATAGACCCCAGCGGCCCAATCGACCCTAGCGCACCTGGTGGTTGGTGAGAGCAAGTGGCCTGCGCTTCCTGTTCCGGTTTCACTGGCGCGAATTTTGAATAACTGTGCGTAACCACGTTTCGCTATGTCGAAAGTTACTTATTTCTTCGCCCAAATGGCAAAGCTATTGTTTGTCGTTTTCAATTTACGATTCCCTATTTTGTATAGTTCAATGGTTCGTGCGAATTGATGTCGTGACGTAATTTTTTGATTAAGTTATAATAAAAGAGATGCAGGGAATCATAATTCACTACGGCTTCATTTATCGCGCTCGTGTTTTCTATTAGAACAAGCGCTCAATCTACATATCAATCAAATACACAGAGTATCCACAATGTTTTTATTACAAGGCAAGGTAGAGGCTGAGCATATAAAAGCACACAATGAGAACAGCACCGCACAGAAATGCAAGGTAGACAACAAATGCCTCTCGGCTTACAAATAAATTGTAACAAATACAGAGAGAACACAGACAACGCACACATCGCTAGAGTTGGCAGAAGCTGGTGAAGTATGACACACTGGGCCGTAAGGATCTCTGGCAAAAACCCAGCGCACAAAGTTGGAGAAGGAAGAAGTCAAATACACATAACAATCAAATCGCGAGTCACGACTGCGTTTCACCGAAATATAGCACTGAAAAAAAAAAAGAGCGTACAGAAACCACAGGACACAATATACCAGAAAAGCCAGGATTTATTCGTGGTTCGAGGCTTAGGGAAACGCGCCGTGAAGCATGCGAGGACCAGCGAACGCTCCTCAATATTTCAGCTCAATATCTCCTAACCAGAGTAGTATGCCTTTGTTCCCAGGCCACCGGTACCTGGGTCCCGGGAATCCACAGCGCAACGGAGCTCCGGTGGACGAGGACGACGGCATAGCCAAGTCACACGACGAAGCCTACGAGCGGGCCACGAGCCACGAGGACGTCTTTGCTGCTGATCAGGCATCTGCGGCTCTCTTCTTGGACGACTTTAGACGCACGGGTAACTGGCACTCCGCATTAGGTGCAGTTGGTCTGGGCACGAAGAATATTGTGGAACAATACGTCTTGGGGCGTAGTCTCTATGGAATGCCAGGAGATAGACGGAAACGTGCACATAACGGGGAATCAGATACAGCAGACGCAAAGCGATACCAGCCTGACTCAACTACCGGCGACACCCAAGGTGCGCAGATGTCGCAGCAGATGCACTCAGACGCCCCCACCCGTCCAGGCGGAGCAGGAGTTGGAGGTGACGGTGAAAATTCGACAGAGCTCGTTCAGCAGATTTTGCGCGTACCTCGCGACCACGGAGTGGTCACAGTCTTCCGTGACAGCAAAATACTCACCACATGGGCCTACACAATGCTGAAGACTAATTTAGTTTATGACACCGAGAAAGCGTTTCCAGGAGTTCTGACTAGCCTGTCACGCTTGCCAGTGGACCGGCCGTATCTTTACATTCCTCACGGCACCTACCTTAACCTACCAGCTCACACAAGAGCTGTTAGCTGCTCTGTCAAGGTAACCCCTCATGGTTTACGCACGCCATGGAAGACGGGCTCTTCGGTTGTCCAACCCGTCAACTCTGACATGCTAGTTTATGGCCTTAGCTCCGTCGGACTGAACCACTACTTGGATACCGGCATGTGTCGTGTGAAGAAAGGCGAGACAAACAACCCGATGAAGCCACAGTCTTATTTACCATTTCAGGAGAAGGACCACTCGGATCTGGCTAAGAGCTACTGGGGTCTAAAGATCACACCCGGAAACGAGGATGACGATGGCGATGACGAAAAGAGCATACCTGCGTGCATGGGTGTACCACGTCACAACTTTGCTTACGACTTTATTCACATTCACAAGGCAAGTCCCCGCTTGACCAAGTTCGTAAACCAGTTTCCGTTCAAAGGTCACGTGGGCACACCTATAGTGAACTATGAGTACCAGTTTGGAAGTGACGCATGGCTAAAGATGGGTCCAACTTATAACGCGGGAAACGAGTTGCTAACTCGTACACACCTTGGCCTGCCTGCTGACGTTGTATCCTACACCACTAGCAACATGTCACACTACGAATCGTACGAGCAAAAGCCAGATACCAACATCACCATGCGGCTTCGACCCGACGATATGCACACGCGCCACGTGAAGTATTTGGACCCTATGGAAAATACTTACTTCACCCGAGGTTTAAAAACGATGGCGCACTCAACTATTCAACCAAGTTTGAGTTTTGGGGTATTGGCAGTAAGCAAGTCTAACAAGGACGACCCAGGCAGTACTGAAACCTTTCAAGACATTGCCGCCTTTTTTCAAATTGACACAGAACTGGTGGTTCACTCTGACGTAGACACCATAGTTGCCGACAGTGTTACTTTACCCTCGAACGTGGGGCCTTACTTGCGTCACTCCAACGAAAACATCAAAGCAAGTTACAACAGCCTCACACGTCACGGACGTCCACTCAACCTCGCTCGCACGGAGTCCGAAGTTACCGAACACAAGGCAGAGCTGCAGAAGATTGCGCAAGCTCAAATTAATGCATCAAAAGAAGTTGCTTCAAGAACCCTACGCTCGGTGCCATTTTTCCCACAATAGATCGTTCTGTTTAATAAAAGCAAAATAAAAAAGCACAACTTTTGTTTCGTTTCTTATTTACTTCACAATGCTGCGCCGTTGTCGTTGTCGTCGAAGCCTAAGAAGGGATATATTTAAATATATATATATATATATACTTTTTCTGAGTGGAACTACAACGACAACGACATACAAAAAAAATTAAGCCATGTCGTTGTCGTTGTCGTCGAAGCCTAAGAAGAGATATATTTAAATATATATATATATACTTTTTCTGAGTGGAACTACAACGACAACGACATACAAGGAAAATACGTGTTTAAAAAGCGCCTTTGTTGTAGAAGAAAAAAAAACTCATTTATATTCCACTGAGCGCCATGCAGGAGACGGAGAATAACTAACTAGTTGTCGCGCAATCGTAACTAGTTCTAGACGGGTTTTTACACTAATTATAAAGGGCTTCCAAGGCCGCCGCGAGGGGTATATAAAGAGGTGTGCAGCAGCTCAGAACTCACAGTCTTCAACAGGCTGTCCACTCAGGAGGACCTCAAGCGGACACTCAAGACGCCTTCGGTAAGACTTTTTTTTTTCGGTTAGCTATGCTATATTCTGAATTCTTGCATTTTTCTGCTTTTTAATAGAGACCATGGCAGAATCACGCAAACGTCAGCTTGACGATCAAGAAACAGAAGATGAGGTACCCCTATATTACCATTTGGAATTATTTTTTGGTGACGCCATCTATATTCCCAGGGACAAACTACAAAGTTTATTGGTTCGAGCGACGAGAACAGTACCTATGACATTAATGAAACCCTGGCGGCATTTGCGGAACCTGATCGAGGCGTGGGAGAAGTATCAGATCCAAACGTGTCCGAACCAGGAACAGGGGTTGGAGGAGATGGAAAAAGTTTACAACCCCTTCCACGCTGGGCACTGCAGCTACAGTCAGTTCCAAAACGAAGAAAGCTTGTGCATGATGTGTTTCCCGCTCGAGACGACGGAGAAGCTGAGACAATTTGTCACGACATTATCAGAGGATTCGAGCAAGGGCCCACCCAGTACGGAATCGCTGCCGTCGCACTCCACACACGAGGAACTACACTCCCACACGTCCACGTCTTACACGACTGCAGCTGGAGCAATGGCACATGCCGATGTGTTATCTTCGCTGGCTTCGTCAGACGACCAAATCGCTCGTCAATTTGGTCTACAAGCGCCAGTGCATGGGACCTCTACCATCTCGTCAAGTATTTCAATAGTGAGCCCCGAGTATTGGAATACATTAAAATGGGAGGAAATGATTGGGGTCGCGACGTTAGAAATGAAGTTTTGGGACAACTCGAAGGTTCTGGACACGAGCCCGGGCGAGTTTTGGAAATACTGTACCCGAAACTTCCGCATTCAGTTGCATGTGACGACGCCCATGGAGGTCAGACGAGCGGTGGAGACACTGACGAGGTACGCGCAAGAACGGGTGCAAAGTGCCGAAAACGTTCAAAAGGAGCGTCGGAAGAATCCATCTACGACTGGCTACGCGAAAACCCCGTATCGCCGTTGACAAACATTGTGCGCACCCCCAAGTGGCTGGCAGACCCGGTGTTTCGGTTCATTCGCCTGGACGACAAGCGCCTCCAACGAGCTATCCAGGTGTTTAATGACGAAATGTGCTCGTACACCACCTTGGACTTTATTGAAATGTACCAGCACACCCAGCCTCTCTTTGATGCCCCACACGGTGACCTCGCTACCTTTTACATGGATGTGCCCGCGTCATTTGATGCCATGATGGAACTATTAAACTTTCAGTTTAATGGCATCCACGAGGAAGTGTCGGCCTTTGTAAACAACCTATATAGCCTGGTCGAGAAGGCGGTCCCCAAGAAAAACTGTATGGAGATTGTGTCCCCTCCGAGTGCAGGAAAAAACTTTTTTTTTTGACCCCGTTCTTTCCTTTTACATTAACCGCGGTACGATCCGCAACTTTAACCGCTACACTAGCTTTCCGCTTCAGGACACCGTGGGCCGTCGCATCCTGGTGTGGAACGAGCCAAACTGTGAGTCGTCTGCTTTTGATACTGTTAAAAAAATTTTTGGCGGTGACGTAGATTCGGTGGCGGTCAAGTACTCGGCTGATCAGACCATTTCCAGGACGCCCGTCATTGTGCTCTCGAACAACGAGGTGTTTCCAGATGACGAGGCCTTCAACCACCGCATGTGGCGCTACAAGTGGCGAGCGTGTCCTCCACTAAAGAAATACGACAAGAAGATCCACCCGATGGCCCTGGTCCTCCTGTTTGATGCTTTTGTACTCGAAGAAACATACGTCGGCACGCGCCAGCTTGATCAATAAACAGCTTTCAACCTAACATCCTGAGTACTTGGTCAATGCTTTGCATTTTCCGACTACACCGACACCGACAAGCGCAAAAAAAGAAGCTTTCGGCTCAATCAGTCTGTTTTTTTATGTCAGTTCAGTCAGTCAGTCAGTTCAGTTCAGTCAGTCAGTCAGTCAGTTCAGTCAGTCAGTCAGTCAGTCAGTCAGTCAGTTCAGTCAGTCAGTCAGTCAGTCAGTCAGTCAGTCAGTCAGTCAGTCAGTCAGTCAGTCAGTCAGTCAGTCAGTCAGTCAGTCAGTCAGTCAGTCAGTCAGTTCAGTCCAGTCAGTCAGTTCAGTTCAGTCAGTCAGTCAGTCAGTCAGTCAGTCAGTCAGTCAGTCAGTCAGTCAGTCAGTCAGTCAGTCAGTCAGTTCAGTTCAGTCAGTCAGTCAGTCCAGTCAGTCAGTTCAGTCCAGTCAGTCAGTTCAGTTCAGTCAGTCAGTCATCGGTGGCAGACGCAGCACGCGTCGCCTCGGCTTGACGCATACGTTGCACAATGTTCACATCTAGCTGCCGCATAGAGCCGCAAACTGATTTTTAGCGAACCTTGCCGTCCTTACAACCTTCAGAAAAAGGTTAAAATTGCGCGAATAAGACACCAGGCAAGAAACAAACACGCACACACACGAAGAGCAACGTGTGTGCGTGTGCGGGTTTCTATGTTACATGGTGTCTTATTTGCACAGTTGCCACCTCTTTCTGAATAAATGACCCAACTAGCCCAACAACAACGTCATTCTACAAGCTTTGCTTGCAAACGTGCCTCACCTGTTGTCTCACACACGAAAACACCGACGCAGCCGACGTGGACGAAACCTTCCCGCTGTCATGTATGGGTTTGTCGCTTTGAGATGGTGTTTATGACAGTACGGCTGAATAAAAATGACCAAGTAAGATGTGCTGAGTAAATTGTTTTTATGTATAAAGAACCTGTCAACTTTGGGCGCATAATTATTATTTTGTAAAAACAATTCTGTTGGATTGATGACAACTTTTTCTTTTTTCGCGCTTGCGTCCTCTGGCGTTTGGTGAGAGCACTAGTTCGTTACGTAGTCCTGACGTACTTCCTGAGGCCAGATTTCGCGGAGTGTCCTCTCTTAACTTCTTTCTTTCTCTATGGTAAAACAGAGCACAGCCATGTATAGACATTTACACGGCCTGATGACACAATGAATCGCGACGTCAAAACACGAAGAAAGCAACAAAATGAGGACAAAGAAAGTGTCAAAAACGAGCCTCCAACAACTCCTTGCTTGCGGCCGCAGTGCCTTCTATTTGTTTGATTGGGATAGCAATTATATGGACACTCTGGACTGATTTTTGCCGTCGGCGTCGCCGCCCTGGTCGTGTTCGCGTGTTCCGCATATATATATATATATATATATATATATATATATATATATATATATATATATATATATATTGTTACGTACTCTGGAGTAGCGTAAGGGGGGTTTTTAATGGGCACTGAGACTGCGGAAATCGTAGGAGCTGCGTCGTCATCCTCTTTCTCTACTCGCGCTTCCCTTGTTTTTCACCGACAGTGACACTTCATATCAATATATATATATATATATATATATATATATATATATATATATATATATATATATATATATATATATATATATATATAAAAGCCACAAAGAACAATAATTCAGAAATACTTTCCGACGTGCGGAATCGACCGGCCGACCTCTCGCTCCGCAGCGCGCGGCGTTAGACGGCTAGGCCACGAAGAGTACCGGCTCTCAGCATGCTAACGGCGAGTTATTTATATACACCATTTACTTCATCATGCTTTCTTGCTCACCAGCGAGATGGCGCAAAGTGCGCTAGGGGCGCGCTTTAAAGGTCATCGCACCGCTCGCAGCGTTGCGTGCGCGCCCCCGTGCACTTCGCCCTACAGGGCGTGGTCGCCTGCGTGCGCGCTTGCCTCGTGGAGAGAGGAGGGGTGGTTGTACGTCTTTGGCTTTCACCGCGATGTCCCCGCTTAAGTTACAGAGCGTCCGAAGGTCACTTAGCTCACTGCAGCGGCCGCGTTTGCGAAACGAGCACGCTGTTGAAACATAAATGAGTAACAACTGTTACACTTGATAGTTCGCGCTCGTCCTGTGCGTGTTCTTTTCGTGCGTCCTTTGCGCTTGAGCGACGCGCTGAAAATTTCGAGCTGCTTTCCGTTCTTCGCGTTACATTCCAATTTCTTGCTATCGCATTCATTGCTCCGGCGTTGTGCCGAAACTGTGACTTTTTGCCCGCGCGATTTATCGTGATTTGGCGAATAATAAATGGGAATAGTAAATGGAATAATAAAAGCAGCTGCAATTTCCAGGAGATTCGTAGAGCGACAAAGGAAGGTTCGCAGTGAGAACAGGTACACTTCTTCGGAGATTAGAAAAGGAACAGGTGAAGGGACTCCGAAAAAGAAACATGCTGAAGTGGGGAAAGAATGCCTGCGCAGGAAGATAGAAAGAATGTTATTACGTTCTTAGAGCGTTTTTTTTTTCGAATCTAAAGCATAGGTGGGTTCATGAAGCTTCAAAGCAAACTAGGTGCGGCCTCAGAAAACTTGTTGCTCACAAATCATCATGATGGCATTGTACTTCCCAGCTAGATTCGCAAGATTGTTTCCATCTTGCCTTTTTAAAAATCACTATCCGTACAACCTTTCATGATGTGGAACACGTGGCGAGTAGGCATGAAAGATAACGGCGTAGACAAAAGGGTATGCAGAAGAGTAAGCGATCTCAGCCTTCTACTACTTACGATGTCATCGCGAAGAGCGATAGCTTTCAAACGCGCAACTTTCTAGATCGGATTTTAACGAGAAAGCCTTAGATGTCTCATCAAACGCGAACATTTTACCGTCGCCGGCGGTGGCGTCAACACGAATGATGCAAACAATCATAACGCAATGACGTCACCAAATGACGTCATCATGACGTCGCAGATGGCCAGAATTGGTGACACCATCACGACATCACATGACCTGACTCCACATGATCACACAAAATCGTCGCTTCGTCAAAGGTAGGTCGATCACGGAGGCACTGCAATACCACGTGAGGTGCAAAAAGCTACCATTGCAACAGATGACGGAGACAGTGCAAGCCCACGTTGTGCGCATAAAGCCTAGTGGCAGAAAGTTTAGTGGGGGAGGGAGGATGCACACAATCGACTGAAAAGACACAGAAGAAGATAGCTTTCGCTTTCTAGTTGTCTAAGGCAAATTATTAAGGGACCATGTGACTTTGTAGCTGTCTAGCTCCTGGCGCAAAGTTTTGAGTGATTAGGAAGCTCTAAACGATTATTACTTTTTGCTTAGTTGGGAGGGGATGGAGGAGCAGAAAACGTGTAAAGGCATGTTATTGGTGACTTCCGCAGAAAATACAGGGCTTCATGGTATTCCCTTCCGTCAGCCATTATCCTATATTTACGTCATAATCTTACGGCAAGCACGGCTATTATTATTACCCATGAAACTCTGTGAAAGGCGGGCTTGAAGAAAAGAAATTACGGCCAGATATAGCTTGGCTGCATTAGCCTGCTGCAGACAAGATCACCCTCTTCTTCTGCACCAGATGGTCCCGTATATCCAGAGAAAAGATAAAATAATAAGCGGTTGTGCGTAATGGTACAAATGCAGCATAGTCAGTGTCTATGGCTAAAACAGTAAATTCGTAACTGTAACGCCAAACTTGCATGTACTATAGTATAGGAATAACTGAATAATCGAAATACAAGGTCTGACCCTCATAGAGTAGTATGAAGTTAAAAAAAAACTTTGCAGCTACGCAACTTCAGTTTCGAATAGCCACAACAATTAACGCTATCATGCTCCCTGGCAGTCTGAGAGCAAAGAATAAATATAAAGGGAAAATGTGGTCTGATAAAATTGAGCATATATCGCATAAAAACAGTCAATTACATTTGTACATAAGATTACGATAACTTTTATGTAACTAATAATTTTCATTTCTTCTGGAGATCTGTTTCCTTGTGAAGATCTCGGCCAAAGCGCTATGCATTAGTCCCGAATAACAATATTAATGGACGCGCCGAGCTGCTCGTCAGCAGTAAGAGTAAAAGTTTGATAAAACGGACGCCTCTCTAAAATTTTCGAATTCTGAGTATCGAAAAGTTATTTGTGCGCAGTGTCCGTTGAAACGTTATCGCTAGCGTCGTTCCCTCGCTTGTCCTTCGTTTCAGTTCGCGCTTGAAATATTAGTTGATGCATATGTACCAACTAGGTCGCCTTTCCGTCTTACTTGAAGAATATTTCTTATTACCCTGAAAATGAAATTAAGGTCGTAAGACTGTTCGCGCTCAACTTTGACGCTTACTTGCGCTTGCATGTGTAACACGCGGGGAAAGTATTGATAATATTTGCATGGCATATCATGTTGCGGTATTGTCACGGAAGGGTGGTTTCGTAATACGAATTTCCTTGATGGAGAAATACAATTACTTAGAGGGATATTAAGCACACATTTACTGACTGACTGGTGGACTGGCTCACTCACTCACTCACTCACTCACTCACTCACTCACTCACTCACTCACTCACTCACTCACTCAATCACTCACTCACTCACTCACTCACTCACTCACTCGCTTACTCGCTCACTCAGTCACGCACACACGCACACACACGCACACACACACACACACACACTCACTCACTCACTCACTCACTCACTCACTCACTCACTCACTCACTCACTCACTCACTCACCCACTCACTCACTCACTCACTCACTAGCTCACTCTCTAACTCACTCCTCACTCTGTCGCGCGCACACAGAATTCAGCAAGAGCAAGACACCCTTCGCAGCCATGTGACGTTTCGACAAGATGACTCTTCTTCGCCAGACCAACGGCAAACCCCATTACCCATACGTAAGTTTCCGAGAAGTCTCTCGTTAGACCGCGATTCCACTGCTGCGAGCATGAGGTAATTTTTTGAAACCACTCACTCGTGGTTGCGCAGTGGGCGTTACTGTGGACCGGGACCACGTACGTCAACCATACCATCCGCCATTCGTTTACACAAACGAGAAAACAGAGTTTCTAAGGTACAGACACTAATGGCGCCTAATGACGCGCTGTGGAGAAAGGCCTAACGAGCACGATCAGCCCATTTCGAAAATTGTGACCGTTCGCAACAAAAATATCCGGCGAACAGATGCCAAAGCACACAGCAACTTTATTGAGAATCGATTTTAGGGTTCGATGACACCGAAAAAGAAACAAAGCTGTCCCTATGGTACCCGTGTAATCTTGGAACGATTGTGATATTGACCACCTGTACGTTCAACACACATTTGGTATATATATATATTTAGTCACAAATGGCAGCCACGTCTACGTCTTGCGAGAATTGCGTCGTCGATTATGCGCAATTTCGGGACCTCCTTAAGTGAACATTGCAACGAATTGTGCCAGCGTTCCCCCTCATATGAGCCTTCGCTGCTGCACTGGCGATTTATGTTGTGCTGGACCATGCTTCTCGTTCCTAATTGTTTTCTCTGCAATTAGCTAATGAATTATTTACACACCGAACAATTAGATTAACTAAGTAATTATTGATGCACGTAGTTGTATCTTCAAAACATATTGCAGGCCCGAAGAAGGGACATTGGATAAGGAGAGGAGGACAGAGAGGAGAGGAAGGAAAGCCAGCGTAACGGAAGAAAATGTTCCATGGGAGAAACAGCACAAATATACGCGTCATAAAAGAGCCTTGAATATTGTTACAATAAATAATAAAGAGTACGCGAGATTTAAGATGCAAGCAATTCCCTATATTACAAGAAGACTGCCGAAAATGTACATATAAGTTTCAAGGAAATGCGTAAAAATAAAACGCACTAGGCCCGAAAAACGTCACATTGGGACGTGCGGAACTTACAGTTATGCAAATCATAACACGGTGAAAGGGACCCTCGCCAAGGCTTAATCAAGGCCATTACCTGCAGTAAATGATTTGACCCTGTAGGGCTGTTATTATGTCTAGTATCTTGTAAAAGGAAACGCAGCTCAACACGAAAACAATGCAATAAGTGAGTTCGCGTGCTGTCAAGTAGGTTTCAATCTGTTTTCGGCACCGAGGAAGTCCGGCAAATTAGAAGTGTGCGAGTCAAGCACGCAGATCCCGGTGAGCATCCAAATATAATTAGGGAGATGTTCCTCCTAACGTTTGAAGAAGGACCAAACGATTAGGCAGCAATGATGTTTTTTTTTTCAATTCTGCATCTCCAACTATCACATCATTTGCTGAGCATATCGCTCACTCAGTGTTCTTTGGGATCATTACATGATCAGTGATTGAGTACCGCAGTCGCTATTACCAACTCATTACGCATTTGAGTATTTTGATTTTGATCGCCGCTCAATGGAGCAATCCACAAATCTCGTAGGTAAATGCAGAGCAGGTGTTATGTAAACGAAAAGACGAAGTCGACGTCACGATAGAAGACAAATTCTCTAGCTGTCGACGAACACGTGAGCGTTGAAAAGAAGGAAAGCGAGGAAAACTAAAAGAGAAGAAAGGTAAGAAAAAAACACACGTTACCGGCACAGCATGACCCTTTGCAACTGACCTCGTTTGAAGTACATATGCCCTCCGTTGCAAAGTCAGCAGCTCATCTGTTAGTGTTCTGCGTTTTCCGTTGTTATAAAGTAGTAAGCGTCGAGCCTGTAACTTCGATGGTAATCAGGCACGGCTGCATGCAGCCTTCACATAGTAGAGTACTTTGTACTCTTATGTCGTTGACGTTTTGTTCCAAACACACCACGGCGCATGCGCCCTTCCCCTATAGGTAAAGTCGCGAAACGCCTCTTGTTCTGGGAAGCTTGCGTTGTGACAATACTCGTTATGACAGCCCCTACAAAACCAGCAGATGGCAGGACAGGGAAATGAAAAAGGCAGAATTCCGCGCTCCGTTCTGTCGTCATTGTATGACGAAGTCGTTCTTGGCGCTACCCAATGCATGCCGAAAACGCGTGTCTCAAAAAGTTATGGCAGCTTCGCACCAACGGTATCAAGCCTGAGTTAAGAGCGGAGCTGGGTGAGCTTTTATGTTTCGCTCTATTTTTGTAGCGTTAGCTAGACTGGCCTAGCCGAGCCAGTTTCGCGTGACTCCTCAAGAGCCGTGATGCGCATGCGCAAGGATCAGTGATGTCTAGAGACCGGATTTTAGGCAAATGCCTATTTTGTTCCTTGCACTCCTATCGTGTCACTTTGATATATGATAATGAATTAGAGGTTAAGAATGGGTTTCATAGTGTTTTTATAGTGCCTATAAATGCCTATTTTTGGGGTTCGTGCCTAAATCACTATATGTGCCTATAAATGCCTATTTTCAAAAACGGCGCCTATAAAAGCACTATTTAACCTCAAATTTCGCTTTCGAGTGCAGTTTGAAACCGTTATTCATGTTACCGGGCAATATTGACCTTTTAAAACTCTATGGGGCTCAACCTAGCCCTCTAGTTTAACCAACTACCGGAAAAACAACCGCTAGCAGCAGTGAACCGGAATGGAAGCCCGTCTCAGCGTCTGCAGGGGAATGGGAAGAGGGAAATAAAGATGGGAATCAGAAAGAAGAGGAGGCGGCGGATGGCTTGTACAGACGGTTGTCCAGTCCAGTGTCCGCAAGGAAGTCAAGAAGAGCCTTGAAGACCTGGGTGTGTCGGTGGGCAGGGAACAGGAGGTCCCTCTGTGCAGCCGCCGGAAGGTGGAGAGCGAATGCGAAACCGTGGAGTGCCGTCAGGGGAAAGGAGGGTTTAGATCAAAATAAATTTAAAAATGTGGTGCGCACGTGGCTCTTGTTTTCTTTGTAATTTACTTCTGAAAGAGCAGCTCACGAGGTGACATAAGCAATTGTAGTTAGACACCGGGAGTTGTTGCGTGCCCAATGAAGAGCGTTTTACCACAAGATTGTCTCAAATTGGTTCATTAAGAGCCGAGAAACCGTGATGCGAGGAGGCGATATTGAAACCCTTGCCACTAGCCCCGTGTAGCCTTCGCAAGCCAAGTCCCTTCCCTGCCCTCTTCGGTATCGGAGCCGTAGGATCACATGATGCAGACGCATCAACATGTAATGCGCACGCAAGGTGACGTGCGCATGACGTGCCAGGGCCAGCTCGTGGACGCGATCGCTGTTGTGTCGTTTCGGCGACCGTTCTGTGGGATGGACCCCTCGGTGCGCGCACGTTTGGAGAGGCTGGCTCGGATCATGTATCGTTACCGCGATACACCGCGTCGCACAGCTAGAACTGTTGTAAGGGACGATGCACCAAAAAGGCGCCAAGCGTTGTCGGGGCTGGCATCTGCACGACGCGGGAATGGTGAGAACACGAACGCATGCGTCGCACGAACGCAGGCAGATTAGTCTGGCATCTCGCTGCGATTAGAAGTCAAAAATAAAAAGGAAAAAAAATTGCGAAGGTTGCACTAAGCTGCGCAAAGCTCGAAACAGCGAAACTGGACGATTCTGAAGACTCATCTGGTCGCTTCGGTTGTTTCTAGGCCTTAGCTAGGTGATGCAGGTTATTTATACGTTGATACTCAGCGTATGTTCGAGCTAAACCAGACAGTCACAGACATGACGCGGATGTCCAAACTTCCGAGACAGAACCTCGCGCTGAAACGAAGCGTTCGCACCTCTCATAGATCTACGGGCACGTCGTCGTTGACGTAGGCCTTCCATCGCTTCGGGGTCTTCTCGAAGCCGTCCGTTGCCTTTCCCGTTCCCTAGTATTCTCTGGTTGTACGTACTCGGGCTCTTCGGCTCGCCGCCAACGCTTCTTAGCCATTTGTTGGGCTAAATGTTGCCTTCATCTTTAGTTGACCAGTGGTGAGTAGTGAGGACCAAATTTCTGTGGCACATACCCGTTTACGATGATGATAGTTTTCTGATAGGCCGTGGCACATATCCGTTTTCTGGTAGGCCGCACACATTACGGCTAGCCTTAACAGCTTCGCTGTTAAAACTCGTGCAAATTCCGTTTCTGTGTTTTATTATTTCTCTCAGGTTTCGGTTATTCATTCAAGCAACAGGTTAAACAAATTACACATGTCGTCTCGAATACTTCTCGCAGCGTCATATGCTATTGTTGGCGACGTCATTGACTCAGAGCATCAATGTCTACGTAGGTGAGCGACGCCAGAGCACAGGACCACTCATTGTTGAACGTCAGCCCTTCCTGCACGACGCAGGACCACTCATTGTTGTACGTCAGCCCTTCGATCTTGGGGCGAGCGCCTACGAGAAGAAGGGCAACAGCGTTCAGTTTCAAATTTGACATCTTTCCGCGGCGCGTAGCGTTGTAAACCTTAGCAGACGTGATCGTGAGCGCCCAGTGCATAAATTACACTTGTCAGCTCGAAATGCTCAAACATGGTGAGGGGCCCTTTGGGGTGTTCACCAGCAGGGGAGAAATGGACCCTACGCGATTAGCCCCGGCCATTACGAGGCATCCCTCCCTTCTGGTCTTTTAGCGGTCTGGGTATCTGCTCCTGTGCTGCCTTTCTCAGCCACGCCGAAAAGAAAGAGACCCAGGAGTGCGTTGATTCGGCGGCGGGCACTTGACTCAACATGTTAGGCACTAAAAGGAGGGGCCATGTTCTGCGAGCCATGCGGGTAAAGGGACAGTTGCATGGCTATGCTGAACCGTTGGCGCCTTTGTGCCATCATAAACAACATTATTTCAGGCTTTCCTTTCGTACATACAGGTCGGGCACATCTCTGATTGAAATTATATGAATTTATGTAAAAATTGATTGTGCCTATATTTACGATTTTGGAGGCCTAAAACGGTGTTTTGCCTGCCTATTTTCGGCGCCTAAAACGCACTTTTTAGTGCCTAAAAATTCGGCCTCTAGTGATGTCACACAGCTGGCTCATCGGAGCCGGCACCTCCCGCGCACTCCGCCGCTGCCGCGCGCGACTCGCCACCGGTCTGCGCTTTCCAGAGGAGTGACGTTGTAGCCGAGGTAGGCGTATTCGCGCCGGCGCGCGCGCAGCTATTCGCCTTCGCTGTGCA
The DNA here is from genome assembly GCF_013339695.2 of Rhipicephalus sanguineus. Classification (NCBI taxonomy): domain Eukaryota; kingdom Metazoa; phylum Arthropoda; class Arachnida; order Ixodida; family Ixodidae; genus Rhipicephalus; species Rhipicephalus sanguineus. Next base: position 55,449,139 of record NC_051185.1, read on the forward strand.
GTCACCGTCTGACACTGCGCTGGAGCCGCTTGATAGCGCCTCTGACTGGCGTTTGCCAGTGTGGTTTAGCCATGGAGAAGGAGAGCGCAAATGCTGCTCAATGGCGTAGAAGAGCGGAGAAGCTTAACTCATCGGAACCCGAAGTATTTGACTGAAAAATAAACATACATGTGCCACATTATATGTATATAACGTGTGTGTCATTGGAGCAGCAGTAAGCATGATAATCAAGCTAATCCTAGACAATCAGGAAAGCTAAGAACAATCAGCTGAACCTTTGCTAACGCTACGTTATCCTGGCATAGCTAAGCTAAGCCTCTGCAACATTTTTTTTCACCTTTTCTCTTTTTCTCTCTGTTTCTCGCATCTGTTTTTCTACCTGTTCCTTTCTATTTGTTTCCTTCTATTCCTTTCTTTTTCCCTCTCTGTCTTCTTCTTTCTCGCCATTTCTCTCTTCATCTCTCTCTTTCCCCTTTGCCACGCCACGGTGTTCTAGTGGTCACGGCACTCGACTGCTGACACGAATGTCGCAGGATTGAATTTCGATGGAGGCGAAAATGTTTGAGGCCCGTGTGCTTAGATTTAGGTGCACGTTAAAGAACCTCAGCTAGTCCAAATTTCTGGAGCCATCCACTACGGCGTCCCTCGTAATCATATCGCGGTTTCGGGATGTTAAACTTCAGATATTATTATTATATTTATTCTCTTTCATTTTCTGTCTCTCTCCTTCTAGCTTTCTCTCTTTCTTTCCCTTTCTCTCTTGCTCTCTGTTCTTCCATCTCTTTTTCGTGCCTCTTTGCTACTATCTCTTTCTCTCTCTGTCTTTGTCTCTTTGTCTTTCTTTCTATCGCTTTCTTTGTCACTCTTTTCTTTTCACTCTGTATTTTCTCGTTCTCTTTTTTTCTATTTCTCTCTTTCACGTTGTTAACGAGCTTCACGTGGCCTACCAGAGTTTTCATTTAACGCTCGCAGCTGCTGTACTCAGAGTGGGGCTTGCCCAGTTCCAGTGGCGCAAACTCCCGTGTGGTTTTCTGCGGACACCAAATTTTTCACCGCTGGCTTAACCTTCTGTATCCCACGGCTAATCCATTTGCGCAACTAAATATTTTTTTGCGTATTTGTAACAACAATATATACGAAAGCAGGAACAAACCGAAAACCTGCAAATTTTTTCTTTAGTTCTAGAAGAAAACAAGTGTCCACATATGTGGATGCTGGAGCACCTCTTACACTAGGCCCATCATTGTTCTTCATTTTGCATGGGAACTTTGCCTGTCGACAACTGTTTCAACACATTATTCATTATCATCATCATTACTTACAGCAATCAATGCCTTCATCATCAGCTCAACGCGTTCTTAATTATTATCATCATCATCATCATCATAAAATTTCACGTGCACGCTTGCTAACGGCTCTGATTCAACACTTTCATCATCATCCTTCATTATCGCCATCATCAACGCGTTAATCCTCATGTTCAACGCTTTCATCATCACAATCATTATCACCATTCAAGGTTCATTTGCTTGCCCTATTTTAACGTGTTCGTCATCATCTTTATCGTCGTTGATTATCATTACCAATGCCTTCGCGGTTACGTTCAAACTCGATGCTTTCATCATCAGCAGTAGCATTGTTCAAGAGGCCTTTGCTTGCAGATGGCTCTGCTTGAACGCGCTAATTATCGGTGCTCTTCAAATCGAAACATTCGCTTCCGCCAGTCAGCTCGACAGTCATGGCATGTATGTCTTCATCACTTAATCCACGTTCCCAATAAAGCAAATAAATTCTAAACATAACTTCTAAAAGGCGTATTTAGCTATATTACAGATAATGTTTTGTGCAGAGGCGCACGGCAACCAAGCGGGTCCTACTACCATTCGGTGTTGTATCAGACGAACTCGGTATGCCTGGCGACCACAAACATGAACGCCGCAGCGACAATTCAACTTACAAAACTTTGGTAGGTCACAGTGCAACAAAACCTAAACAAAAACAAGATAAACCCTTCATTTTCTCGAATAAAGCCGAATAATTCAAAAACTCTTAGCTATTTAGAGTGAACTTATAAAAAAATGTAGGCATCAACCTCTACAGGCGACTTGAGAAGAACGCCATTGTTCTGTGCGCACGGAGGGCTGTATGTTCGCAGAAGTGGACACATGCAGACGTTTTTATGAAATGCTGAAGTAATGCCAACATTTCAAATTTATTTTTAAAGCAATGCGTTGGCTAGCCTGAGCCCACTAGACTGATATGTTTTGTCCACTAATGTGGACGCTGGGATACAAATGGTTAAGCAGCTCAGATGTTAAATAACTGCATCTTTCACGACAGCACACACAGCTTCGCTGTCCAGCGGCAACAGAAATTAGTGAATTCAGAGGTTCATTAAATGTCAGCAGCGAATGCTAATACTCGCACACAATTGCTAATAGGTACTTGTCCTAGGTTATCAAATAGAAACGAAACTACTCGGCGTCATTGCTGATATATCTTGCAAGAAATTGCATCACATTCAACATCTCCTTCTTACACTTTGTTGTAGGTAAATTTGTCCGATTGCCAAATACTTTCAGATGTGGTCTACGCGAATTACGAGGCGGAGAGTAAAGTTAACGTACTTGACAAATGATAACAAGCTCTGGCTCGATTTTTGAGGAAAGAACTTCTGAAGTGGGGCTGTCGACGGACTTAGCATAGAAACACATAAAGTCTAGGCTATTGAAGAGTCTTTATTCGCGAAGCACGTGAAGATGTCGACAAAACGACATCTTTACGTAGGTTCGTAAAGGATGGCGATCGTGAGTAGAATAGGATGGCGATTGTAGACAATAGAAATGTACATATACTGTGATTTTACGCATGTAGATGTGTGTGCGTACGTAACAAATAGTGCAACAGAAACTTAGTTTTTTTTTTACCTGCGCAGGCATACATAGCAGGCATGTCGTTCTTCAGCGGGCAGTGTAGCGTCGAGCGGTATTAACCAGATGCACAAACGCGTAGAAGTTCCTCAAGAATGTCTGCCACTTAAAGACCCTCGCTTCATAAATAACGTTTCCGAGTGCGACATGCTCGAACATTCGCGTACTCAAACGTGTGGTCGAACATCTACTGGCATTCCGTAAAGAAATGGCGCCAACTAATTGCATGTCAGATTTAAGGCCATGGTCACGGAGCGACTTGGCATAAGGCTCTAGAGCGCCGCCAAATGAGTCTCAGCGTCGCCGAAAATCCTCAAAGCTCATTTTATACTGCAAGAGACTCTCCCCGTCATGCTGTTCCGAGAACATCCTTCAGATTTCAGCTTACAACGGCGATTAAATGCTATAGGGGGAACGGGATGCCTTAAAAATGTGTCTGTGGCTGTTGAACAGCTTGGCACTGCTGGCACGCGCTCGCTGATAATGCATGGTAATGGTACGGCACTTCGTCAATGCCAATGAACACGCTTGTCTTCGATAATCCTCTTAATCCCGTAATCCCTCCGAACTCAGGTCGCGTTCAATATGAACTAGAGCATATTGTTCCTATCCAATGGATGACTTGCACGAACGCACAGAGAGATGCCCAGAACATCCCGCTGTGGGATGCTTGATCCGTCTCCTTGCCCATACTCCTTTAGTTCTCTACATACTGGAAAGTACTGTAATATATCCCTTTGCGACACGCCGCCCTCATTTAAAGACGCGGCTAACTTTTGTCATTTGTGGACTATTGGCAAGGAAAAGACCACAAACACTGAGCTAGTGGTAAATTAAGCATTATTGTTGCCGAAAGTTCATTTATTATATATAAGTTCTATTTCAAGTAGTCTTGCTACACGCAATCAATTTGGTGAAGGCAGCATCGCGTTTAACGAGAAGTTATACGCGGGCGTTTAGGTAAGAATTTCAAAATATAGTTTTTTTTACTTCTCTATAAATTCGCTCAAGCAGAAAACGTAGCGTAGAACTGAACACAGGACAAGAAGACGACAGGACGAGCGCAACAAGACGTTATTATGGCGATCGTCCCGTCGTGTTCATGTCCTGCGTTCAGTTCTGCGCTATGTATTTGCTTAAGCGATGACCTACCAACACGCCCATATTTTATCCCTGCTTAGAAATTCGCGCTTCCGGAGGATAACTATCGCATATAATTTGAATAGGTCATTGACACTCGGTTTATGAAGTAATATACCATGAATGACTGTACAATAGTTGGACAGTTATTTACGTCGTGACTAAAATCAATCGCCGTAAAATACACTGTAATTTATTCTAACACTTCCACTTGCTTTAAATTTGGTTTCCAGGACCTTGGCATCAAATTATGTAAATTTCACGCATTTATAGACAATCGATCGCAATGTGCGTCGCAAAAGAATATATATGCCCTTAATAAAGATGCGATCTTATTTGTCGGATTCTCGGAGTCGTAGTGCCGCAATCATTTATAAAAAAAAATCAGTCATTCCTTTGTTCTTATGGGAGCCTGCACGTCAGCCTCTGATTGTGCGCGCTTGTTTGTTTGGTTGGTAAAAAGTTCATGAGTGTCCAGCCATTTAATGATCCGGTTCCTGAGCCTCATATTAAAATGATATCAGGAACGAAATTGAGACTGCGCCCTAAATCACCATTTGATTACTCGCTTCTTAACACCTATGACTCTTAAGGGAAAGAACCATCAATCATTCTGCTAACGTGACGTTTCTTAATTTGATCCTGCATCACGTCATAATAAATTGCGTCAACTTTCAAACAATTGAAGACGGTTCTTTTCTCGTATATTTTGCTTGCGAGCAGGGGAAGTACAATCTACTAAGCCTTCAGGGACGGACGACTAAATATGTTTCAAATAATGGCACCAACAGGGACAAATGTGCTACGGCGTGTCCGTGAGTGCGCTGAGGCCCGAAGGTATAGCAATTTATTTCAGGGCGCGGCAAACTTCAGTGAAAGAAACTTAGGAAGGCTCAATAATGGTTTTTTCCAGTTTCTAATGAGTGCCCGTACTCACGGAATAATGAAATATCGATTTCGTGGGTAATTACACCTGTCGATTATTTTTCATAAAGAGATAAAATTTATCTTCGTGAAGGGCATACAAAATATACTTATTGGCAGGACACATTGTGAGAAAAAAATAACGTAACGCATCCGCTCACGCCGGGTAAACACGAGACGCTGAAAATCCCTTAAGTTTGGAACGCGTATATGCTTATACACAAATATACACACGATAGCTAAGGAAATCACTTCCAGCCTTGAAGAAGACAAGTCCACTTGTCGAAACGTCGGCTCGAGCACCCACCCCCTGTTTACGGATTTTCTCATCGCAAGCTTCCATCTTCCACTTCCTGCCGTTTTTTAAAGTGTGGGACAGTGTTTTCATTCACCAACATGGTAGCATGTGACAGTATTCACTGCAATGATGCTTGTTGAGTTGCTTTAGTACGCAGGCAGGTAAGCTTACCCGGAATGACAATTTTAACGCGATAGCGTTAAAGAGCTCGTACCGCAGAGATTCCGCCGTCGGCGTCGGCGCCACTGGTTGTGAGCGAAAAATCATCTTGTCCGTGACCGAAAAATCGAGAAAGCTGCAAAGAAAATAAATAATAAAAATGTTGGGCCCGAGTGAGAATCGAACCCAGGCCGTCCGCGTGGCAAGCAGGTGTTCTACCACACAGCCACGCCTCTGCTTGGAGCTGCATTGAAAGTAACTTTTATGCTTCCCAAAAATACGCGTCTTCTAGAAAGGTGTCACAGTACGAGATGTAATATCGCAGTAATATTGCGTGGTACAACAGTACATCGCCTATCAGGCGTCACATCATGTCAATATCATAACGACTTGGTCTCATTGATTTGACAATAAAGTTTCCGTTCTTCTGGTGGTTTAAAGACAGCCACTCACTACAAAAGGCACACACATTACTGCGCGCATTCCCTTAAGACCACGCAGTGGGTGCATCGCAACTTCGAAAAAGTTTCTCGCGGATAATAGGTCTCCGGTCCTCCTCGACGGCGGCCTACGCCCAGGCCACGAATTTGCCGGAGTTCTTAATAAAGTTGTTACCACCACCATAATTGCTCCTGGTTTAAAGCATGCTACCCATTGCATAAGGCACACACCTTAGTGCGCGCATTCTGTTAAACACTCGTAGTGTTCGAAGTGCGCACTAGGGGCAGGATATCGCTATCGCGTTCAGCTCTTAAAGGCGAAGCTTAAGCGTCCCCCAATTTTTAGTGGTATTTTTCATGCATCGCTCTATATAAATCCAACGGAAAGTTTAGTAACCTGAATATGTAGCCGTTACTGAAGGATACTGGGAATGTGATACAATCAGCACAGGCTAAAGAGCAAAAAAGATTGAAAGCTAGAGAATCAGATCGAGATGCTTGTGGTTACTTGTAGTCTAAAGTTTATAGTTTTCAGCTGGTGGTAATCATTTTTATTTTTTGCGTTCTGCAGTTTCACACATTCCTTATGGCATCGTTTCGGTGAAAGAGGAACAACTGGCATTGCCACATTAAACAGTTCCAGTCGCTCAACTTCTCAGGAATATTGATGTCTAGCAACTTCAGCCATGTGTGTTAACTTGATGGTTAATGCATCCCTGTTTTTTCATTGGTTGCTTTTTTTTTTAAATATAGGTGGAGGAGTTGTCGCCCATCCTGGTGATGGATTCCCATTCTCACTCGGTGTAAAAAAGTAAGAGCTATGAAATAAATAATCAACAGCGGTCAAGCATTTCGCACAGATGATTACCTAGCAAACCTGAAACGTACGGCCCCGATGTGGATCAATCCTGATGTTACAATAAAGTCTTTCTATGTTATCGGTCACTGTCCATTCAGATATCTAATTTGGTGTTTGCCACCCATCCGTTCCCTTTTTCATTATTAGTGAACCGGTGGTGAATAGCGGGCCTTGCCCAGTTTCTGTGGTACATACACGCTAGGAGTTTTGCGCACATAAGACAGACCAATTTTTGGTTTCGTCAAGGCATACGCAGCTTGGCTGTTTTAAAAAGCTTACGACTTTCGTTCGGTGAGAACGTATTCTTCATTTGCTATTCTAGCTCTTAACGTTTTGCATTAATTTGGGCGCTTTTCACAAAAGGACACACAGGGAGTAGCCATCGCCATCTACGTGCGCCAACATCTCAAAGTTTAGAACAAACTATAAAAGCTTTTGTATCACATTTTCTGGTGTTTCTCCTGTATGCGAGAGGGCACTGTGTCGCTCTTACAACAAAGCTCGCGTGCGGAGTCGCGATGAAACTATCCATCACCTAAATAGAAGGTGGTGCTTATTCGAATGAATCAGGAGACACGTGATGGTCACTTGGTGGCCTTCCGCCTTTTTTCTTGTTCCAAACTGCGGAAATAGCTGGCGCAGACATAGCGTCATTTGCCCCAGAGATGGCGTGCTGGTGAAAGTTACCATGCATATCTCTTTGCGACACGGCGTGCTAGTTTGAGGAAGCCACTTTTGCCATTTCTGCGCACTATTGGCAAGCGCAAAACCCCAAACACTATGCTAGTGGTAAATTAGCTGTTCTGCCTGCCTAAAGTTCCTTTATGTCACTTATGTCTGAAATAATCTACAACACGCGGTTCTTTTTGTGAAGGCAGTAACGTGTTTGAGACGTCGGACGTGGGGCGTTTTGGCAGACTATTTCAAAATATTTTTTTTACCGTTTTAGAAACGCTCGCTGCCAGCATATACCTATTGCATGTAATTTGTGTTGGTCCCGGAATTCTGTTTATGAAGCAATGTACCATGGCTGACAGTACAATATTTATGGAACTATTTGCGTTGTAATTACAAATAATTGCTGTAATATACAGTACAATTTAATCGAACACTTTCACTTGCTTTAAATTTGGTCTCCAGAACCTAGGCATCAATTATGTCAATTCCACGCATTTATAGCCTGTCGATCGTAGTGCGTGTCGCAAAGTTTTTTTTTTTTTTTTTGTTAACGAGTACTCCTGGAGCTAGTAAATGCAGTGTCAAAAATATGCAACATCAACAGCAGCGACGGTTTTCCTCTTCTTTGCTTGAACATGCGCTGAAGGCTCACCTACCAATTTTTTTGGCACTTACACGCCAAGACATGTTAACACACGCTATAACCATTACCTAACGAAAGCTAAACCTATATGTTTCGCGCTTTCGTTACCGCTAATCGACAGCCGTCCCAGTTCCAGAGACATCTGTGTCGGACAGCGTGTGGTTCTGAACAAAAGCGCGATTTGGATGGGCATTCGGAAATTGCTGCCTCGTCTGCTGCAGCGCACACTGCGACATAAGCGAGGCGTGGAGAAAAAGAAAGAAACCTCGTTGTTTTAGGAACGCCGCAAATTGCAATGCGTGGCCTGCTGCACGCAGAAGTACCTCCATTTTTGCTGTACGAGGAAGCATTCGTGAGAGGCGCCAAACGGAATCTCATGACGTTAATCGCTGCATGGCTAATTACGGGATGCTTTCGGATGCACAAATTAACCGGAAAAGAAGAGTTTTGGTCCCGAAAGAGAAAAAACTGGAAATGCTACTTCTGGAGGCTCTTTTGTAATCATGACCATCGTCATCATAATTTTACCTATACAATAAACAAATATGCCGGTTTGCAGTTGTTGAAACGAAGTTTGGCAGTTCCGACGGGCACGGTTTAAACTAGCGGAAATTAGACTAGGTTATCATGCTTTGTTTTTTTACGTACTCTACGACTGCCATTTTTCTAGTATAGCTCTCATGATGTTGACGACAGTTCTTCTCATTAACGCCATTGTTAATACCCTTCATCATCCTCCTATGAAATCCGCCTAGATCTTTATTCCCCGATAGTTCGCACACTTGGTGTGCCAGTAGAACAGCACATCTACATGAGTAAGCGGCATTGACAATCTATTAAGTAAACTCTACACAGTGCCTTAGCGGCTATGGAGTAAGGGTTCTTCACACCGGGCAGGGCCGTAGCCAGGAATTTCTTTCAGGGGGGAAGAAAGGGGAGGGCACTTGTTGAAGGCCTTGACTATTTGAGAAATAAAAACTATTTTCAATAATTAATTTCTATTCAACGGCCCCTTCATCAAAATTTCGGGGTGGGGTGGGGAGGCGCTGGCGCAAGGTTACGGGTTCGATTTCTCGCCGCGCCGGCCGAGATTCCTGTTTCATGCATATGGAGGGAAAATCCCGCAAGGAAGCCCTCCTACATCGGTTGGTCGATCAGCGGTTTGCATCACGCAGTGAATGCAAACTTTCTGTAAAAACTGTGAGAAATAAAATTCAATTCAATTCAATTCAATCAATCAGTCAATGAATGAATCAATCAAACAATCAATATTTATTTTCCAATGGCATAGAAAAAAACGTACATGGCAATTTGGATGCATAACCTAAAGTGTCTGGTATGGAAGCCCGACGGGCTAGCCGTAAAGCCACAGGCACGTGCCTCTTGTTGTTTGTGTTATCGGTAGAAATAATGCATTCAGCAACAAGTTATCAAGAAGCGTGCCGTCAAGAGCGCACAAGACAGTACGAAAAAATCTCGTTCAACGACCACGCTTTCCCAGCACTTGCATAATGAGCTGCGCATGAACAGGTCAGTGACCGCTTCGCATTGCCTTTCGTTCTTCTATAGATGTATCATCCTTGAATAAAGATGCTTCATCTATACAATATCAATATAATTATAACTGCTGGGGCTTAACGTCCCAAAACCACGATATGATTATGTGGGGCGCCGTAGTGGAAGACTCCGAAAATTTCTACCTCCCGGTGTTCTTTAACGTGCAGTAAATCTAAGCATACGGGCCTCAAGCATATTCGCCTGCATCGAAATTCGGCCGCCGCGGCCGGAATTCGATTCCGCGGCCTTCGTGTCAGCAGTCGACCACCGTAACAACTAGACCACCGGGGCGGGTTGGAGCAAAAGATTCTGCAAGTGGTATTGTCTTCTTCAAGGAAGCTTGCTGCCTTGAGGAAGACAACACCCCTTGTCGAAACGTCATTTCCAACGACACCCGCTAGTCAAGAATGCTTCATCTATACAAGCTTTCATCTTCTGAACTCCTCTCTCTTTCTTGTATAGCGTTACGACGCTCGGGAAAAGTGTCAGTGTTAAATTGGTAGACCACTCAGTCACTGGGTTGAGACTGAATGAAGAAAGTGTCGTTGTTACATCAGATCGCAAAAAATAGCCAACATTAGGAATCACTTACAACGTATTCGTATTCAGAATTTCGTTTTCTTTTTTTTGCAGTTTTAAGAAATTACAAGATTGCGTCTTTAGTTCACAAAAGGCTACACGGAAACATTCTCTTACCGATGACCATGTTCAACTTCCCACGTGCAAAGACCCGGCTAGCAAGGTGGAACTTTCCAACAGGCATTGTTCAAAGATTTCGTGATTATTGAATTAAACGCCTCTGCAGGACATGCAGAGCCGATATGCATCATTTTAAACATCAGAAAAGTTCCCACTTTGCGAAAATTTACTGCCAAATAAGTATTACGATCATTGCGGGATGGCATTTCGCTGGGCCGTTCTAGACGTTGGCGAACACTAGAAGCAAGAAGAAAGACGCTGCGTCAATGCCGCCCACAACAATGTTTCAGAGAAGCATGCAACCATATAGACTTTCCTAAGGCATAGCTCTGCGCTTAGACCACTGATGCGTGTAATTCACATTACGGGAATGTTGTGAGTAGCTTCATCGGTGAGCTCTAACGGGATATTTTTTATGCAGAATTTATATCTGCTACTATTTTACTTAGTTTATCACCAGAAACCAGCTAAAATGTGCACGTTGCATTCGAGGAGCCTTAGCACTGCCATGTGGCCTGAATTATTTTAGGAAACGCTGAGAGCTAGCTGACACAAAATAAGTAAATGCAACCAGTTTGAGTGGTGCGTTTCTGGAAGACGACACTTTACCAGATTTGTGCGGAGTGCGTCGCTTGAATTAAACATCGTTGGGGTTTTGTTATGCGCACAAAATTTATGAGTGTGTTCGACATATAGTGAAATACTTTCGATGTTGAGTAATCATGACCTCCTCTCTGAGTGAGTGGGAAGGGTGAGTGGCCGCGTGGTTTACACGCCCTTTCCCGCACCAAATCACACATAAAACACACATAACATTTATATTGGCGATATCGTATGCGACACCTATGACTACTTGCTGGGCACACGTTGTATCCTCTGAAAGAGGCAGTATATCACTTTACCCATAGATGAGTACTTAGTACTCTAAGTCATCCTCATTTTCTATAAACACACCAAATATTAAGGCGAAAGCCTTAGATGCCTCATGAAACGCGAAAATTGGCCGGCGTCCAGCGTCGGAAGCGTCTACCAGCATGATGCAAAAAATCACGTCCCTATATGACATCATCACGACTTCACATAGCGCCAAAATTCACATATCGCCATCGTAACGTCACAGTGACGTTACGTGACGTAATGTCACATGATGACGTCCTGACATGGCATCGCAGCTTGGTCGAAAGTGGATCCAGTGTAAAAAGTGGATGCAGTGCGGAGAAAGTGTAAAACCAGGTGAGGTGCTTCCAAAAATGTAGGCTGGGGAAAGCCACGTTAGGTACAGAAAGCTTTCAGATGGTGGCGGAGCAGTATCAATACATGGACTGAGAAGAAAAAGAAGGTGCCTTTCGCCGCCCAGTCGTCTTAGGTGAGTGCGTGACGGACCCTGCAAGTTTTTGAACACTCTGTGAATTCGCGCGTATGTCGAATGCTACGACCTTCGAGGGACGGCTCATCGATCCCCCTAGTAGTGCAAATTGTTCTTTAAAGGGGTCATGAAGCACCCCTTGGGCTGATTGAAAAAACACATCCTGCGGAAAGCTGACACGGCTATGAACTGCTCTGCCAAATATTACAGTCGTGCGCGCCGCGTAATGGCCACAAGCGGAGCGCGAAGTTGCCGTTTCCCCAGGCACCCTCTTTTCAAACAGAGGCCGGTTCTCACTCTCGTCGGTGGGCGGGGCGGCTGTCCGCTGTACGTCGCAAGAGACATAGCATGCTTATTGGCCGATAGCCGACGTAAATCGAGAGCGGCGTTCGGATCAGATGCGCTTCTTGCCGCGGGGTGCCGCCACATGCCGGCGCCGCACTCCTCAGTACACGGTAGCCGCACTCGCGCAAGCGAATCACAGCGGGAGAGCGATCGCGTTTCATGACGCGCGCTGGCGTAACTTCTTTCCCCCATGCCATCCCTCCCTGTCTAGCTTCCAGTGCGCTCGTCGGCACGAGAAAAGAGAGAAAGCGCTGGGAGCGTGCGCCAAACCCCCGTAACTCCGCTGATTCTTGACGGATTCGAGAAATTTTTGCGGCAATCGATTCGGGAGGCAGTACACTCCGATACTGAGGCCATTAGATAATTACTTGGAAAAGTGGTTTATGACCCCTTTAAGTTGTCACCGTTTTTTTCTTTGCACACAAATTTGGGCCCGTATCGTAATAAAAATTAGTCACTGCGGTTTGTAAATGATCTTATCTTGTAACGTAATGTGGAGAGAGAGAGAGAGAGAGAGAAACATGGGGACAAGAAAGATAATAAGGAAAGAGAGGAAAGACGGGCGGAAACGCAGAGCATGCTTTGGCGTAGCTACTGCTGTTCACAGCTCAAGACAGAGAAAGTGAGAGAGAAGCAAATAAAGGCCCGGTGTTTAACGAGACTGCACCTGATTTGCTACCCTACACGAAGTGGAGGGAGATGGGTGAAGTAAGACGAGAAACAAAAGAGGAAAGGGTGATACTTATCAGTACTACGGAATCGTTCGTGCGTAAAAATTGGAACGACGTATCCGTAGTCTTCCGCGACGATAAATTGTGAGGTGGTGATTCTGAACTTGATTTCTTCTGACAACCGTGCGCCACCGTCGTGTGGAAGGTGTAACCAGACCGGTAGCGGGAAGGTGTTACCGGCGTCCGCCGCAGCTCTGCGGACGCAGGACTCCATGCCATTTCAAATCGCCGCCTGCGTCTACAAAGCTGCTGCGTGCGCCCAACTAAAACTCTCTACGAAATCTGAGGGCTGGAGCGGGTCTTATAATTGACAGTAAGAATTGACCGAGCGTATTGATAGCGCTATTGCCGTATTATGGTTTCCCATGAGGTTCTCGCTTTAACGGCGATAGGCGTTTCTAAGACTAAACAGTCTGTACAGTACTGGTGCCGCATAAAAACCAAGGAGGATCTTTAAAAATCATGCTTGATAAAAACAAACTGCGTGCCACATTATGCTTGAGGCATGGCACATCATATAAACAATACCGGGTGTTTATATTAGCTTTAAGCCATCAAGCACGAAGAGCAATCTCTATCACTAAAGGCATTAACCTTTGACCATCATACATAGCTATGATTCCCAGACGGCTACGATTTGCTTGGTGGCGCCGCCTGTCCATGACGTGCGCAGGTAAGCTTCACGTCTTCCACCTTAAAGGGGCCCTGCAACACCTTTCTTAGTTATATTAGAATAGTCTCATTATTGACGTATGACTCTTCACGAGTCATATGCCGCAAAAATTTTTTGAATCCGTCAAGTCTAAGTGGTTTTACCAAATTATAGAGATCACGTTCCGCAGCTTTCTCCCTCAACTCAACGCCGCGAGCGCGCGGAAAGCTAGGCAGCGAGTCGAGGGAGGGAGCGCAGAGGAGCGAGGCTCCGCCCAAGAGCGCCGGCGGAGTTTTTTTTCTTCATTTTCTTCTCTCTGACGTCTGGGCGCAACCACGCGGTCTGTGCCGCCACTTCCGGTCGGCTTGCATCGTTCTCGTCGAATGGCGCCGGTCGTGTATCGCGCGTGCTTGAAAACTGCGCGTCGGTTTGGTAATGCTGGGTGTGCACCTCGAACGCCGTAGTGTTTTCATCGCTCTGCCAACCATGGAAGCAAACCTGCGCGCTCGTTTGCAACGAATGACAGCTGAGATCGGTTTTGGCCCATACTCCGATACACCGCCTCGTAAGACGGCACTGGCAGACGACCCCGAAGCGCCGCCGTTACCGGACGCCAGCAATGTTATCGGAGACACGCTGCGCCCGTGCCTCGGTCGGTCGTGAGAACATGCCGACGATGCAGTTCTCAGCTGATGAGGCAACACTCGAACGGCTGCCACTCTCAACGGCAACCGGCGATGTTCAAAAGCACAGAAATATTCACGTTTTCGGCACTGTGCATGGCGAAGAAAACGGAACCACGCAACTACGAGCAGACGAGCTGTCGGTGAGACCGGAAGTGCTAATATTAATGTTTGTTCGGTGTTCTTAACGCGATAACAGAATATAAACATACATATTATCTACTTATTGAACTCAAAATTAACAACGAAAGTAATAATGAGGGTGTTATCGTGATTATAACATCAGCCAATGGTGGAACTGCCGACAATCGCGTCATATTTTGCGGACTAATACATCATTTGTCGAGAGAAGAGGGAGCGATTTTCAGCTGACTTTGAGAATTTATTGTAAATTCCAGGCCGTGCGCATCGCTATAATATTTGGCTCACGTGTTCTCGAGAACCTCGACTACCGATCGGCAGCGCTTTTTGAGCATGCTCGAAAAGTGTTGCAGGGCCCCTTTAAGTAGACGGCGTTCGGGCGGTCCATTTCATTGCCACTTGAATTCGTGTTTGGCACGTTTTTGACCCAGAATTGTGCATTCCTGACAACTCTTTCGTATTTAGGCCGCTCTAATACACTAGGACAGTACCTCTCATAACAATTTACACCTTACGTTCAGCACCGTACGTTCAACAATGAAATAAATAACATAAGTAGAGTAATGAAAGAGAAAAATGAGCCATCCATGCATTTGTTGCACAAAGCTAGCAGGGAAGTTGACACGGATTTCGAAGAAAGAAAGTTGCCTAGCTGAAAAAAAAAATGACGATGCCTGCACTAAGTCGCGAAAGGTATGAAAGAGCGAAACTGGACTATTCTGAAGTCTAATCTAGTTGCTTCTAGGTTGTTGCTACGTTTTAGCTAGGTTAGTCACGACACGGATGTCCAAACTCCAGAACCGAACGTTGGCACCTCTCATAGATCTACGGGCACATCGTCGTCGGCGAGGGCTTCCATCGCTTCGGGCTCTTTTCGCAGCCGCCGTTGCCTTCCCCGTTCCCTAATACGGCAGCTTCGCACTAGTCATGCCAAGCATGAAGGAAGAGGGCAGCTGGGTGGCCTTCTTTTTTTCTCATTATTTTTTTTCTTCTTTCTTCTCTTTCTTTCTGTTCCTTCGTTTCTTGTATATCTATATTGTATCTGCTTTTTTCAATTTGAACACTTCTATTTCTTTCTCGTTCGTTTTATCTTTGTTTTTATTTCTTCCTTTTCTTTCTCTCTCTTTCTTTCTGTTTATTTTTCTCTTAATCTTTCTAATTTTCTTCTATCTCTTTCTCTCTCTGCTTCTTTCTCTCTTTTTCTGTGTTTCTCTCTTTCATTGTATATTTGCCTTTGTCTTTCTATCTTTTTATGCCTTTATTCACATTACTTCTCTCTATTTCTCTCTCTCTCTCTCTTTCTTTCTATAGCTTTCTCTCTCTCTTAGTGAACCAGTGGTGAGCAGTGGGATTTGCCCGATTTATGCGGCACATACCCGATCATGATGGTGATCGTTTGCTGGTAGGCCGCGCAAAGAACGGCCAGCTTCAATAGCTTCGTTGCTAAAACTTGTCCTGGCCTGACATTTGAACCACGAACCAACTCCTTTCCGTGGTTGTCTCATCATCTGAGCTATTCGGTAGGCGGAAAGATGACAGCGCGAAGGCAAATTAATCGATAAATCGAAGAGCACGAGTGGTAGGGTGAGAAATGTTTCATCTTGTAAAACTTCCCCTAGCATTTCTGGTTTACCCAGAATTGATTTGCCAAGAGTAGAATAGTTAGAATAGTTTGCCTCTTTAATAAGATTTCTGTTATTCAAACAAGCGCTTAGGTTGCCAGGTTTGAAATATTAGATCAGTGTAACAGCAAATTTGTTCATTAACATAGTCTAGAGTGTCTGACGCGCCCCGTCACGGTGGTCTAGTGGATGGCGCTCGACTGCTGACTCGAAGGTCACGGGATCGAATCCCGGCCGCGGCGGCTGCATTTTCGATGGAGGTGAAAATTTTTGAGGCCCGTGTACTTAAATTGAGGTGCACGTTAAAGACCCTCAGGTGGTCGAAATTTCCGGAGCCCTCCACTACGGCGTCTCTAATAATCATATCATGGTTTTGAGACGTTAAACTCCAGTTATTATTACGGTGCCTGACGCGTTGTTAATGTCGATAAATTGTGTGGCATTACGGCGCCTATAACGTCGTGGTGATAAGTACGTGTCAGCACCCTATATAATCTGGTTTCCTTCTGCTTTACATTAACGTTCCAGCAATTTCATTCAGTGAGCATTCTGATACTATGCAGTGCATCACAGGGCAAATTGCGCAACCACGGCAAGACGCCAAAGACAGTGTCGTTCACGCGTTTTTCTTCCAGCGAGAACAGCGCCAGATTTATTAAGAGTCATTGTATCGTTATTTTATACTCCGGAGGAAAGTCGATAGCTGTAGCTCCCAAAACGGGGGAAATATCTTGGAAGAAAACTCGTGCAGCTAAAGTAGGCCTGCATAGGCTCAATCGCTTGACAGGCATAATTTTTCACCGCTGACAAGGCAGGAATTCACTTAATGAAATCTGACGGTCTCGTTCGTAAGCCGCGATATGTAAGAAGCAGCGCACTTGAAGACAAGACACGCTCACTCGTGCAAGAAGGGACATACACAGGCGCTGTCACGCACGGTTTCCTGCCATATTAAGGCACTGAAGCCGATCATCAATCATACCATGTCTTGCGGCTGTGCGTGTCGACGATCCGCACTGTAATATATGGGCTGTAGGTAATGATGGAATGCGGAATATCAGCTCGTACAACTTCTCGTCGGAGGAGATTCCTTTGATATTTTTATAGTCGCTTTTATCCACCAGAAATCTTCCAGGTATATACTTCAGGCGCTCGCAATATATATGACACTGCACAACACAAGTTAAGGGAAAGATGGAAGCTTGAAGAGATAAAAAAATCCTTGAACAGGGGGTAAACGAAAGAAGGGGCTTTGATCGAGGGATTCTTTTAGTTAGGCACAACTTAATGAAACCAACAGACAGCGAGGCTAAGGAAGGCGTAGGGGACAGTATTCGTACGTTTCACTGTAGCATAGTGATTATAACATAAATGGAAAGCAATTAAAGTCGATGAAAAGTGAACTTGCCGCTGGTAGGGACCGAACGTACAACCTTCGGATAACGCTTCCGATCCTCTACCAACAGGGGATGTTACTGCAGCCAACGTTTGGACAAGTCGTCTTGTTTTCTTCAAGGCAGCAACTTTTTCACCCAACAGGGAGTGTCACTTGAGTCGACGTTTCGACAAGAGCACTTGTCTTTGTGAAGGCTTTCCTTAGCACCGTCTATGCCCACGCCTTTATCCCTCTCTTCCAACGATTCCCTCTCTTCCTCTCCTTCTGCGGTTGGGAGAGAGGCATGAAGGCGAGCACACACACGGTGCTAAGGAAAGCCTTGACGAACACAAGTGTGCTTGTCGAAACGTTAGCTCTAATGACAACCCCTGTTCAAGGATATTTCATTACTGCAGAGCGCAGTTTTTTTTTCAAGGTGTGCGCATGGCACGCATGCATTGTGGTGACGAGGACATCTCGCTGAGAAGAAACTTCCCTCGTGAGATTCATGCAAGGAGCTATTGCATCATTATCAACATAGTTTGCACAGTCGTAGGACGATCTGCTCTGTTATGAAAGCGCGATATAAACGTTTGCCTGCTTGGCGTCACGTGTGCCTTTGTATTGTTGCTTGTTTTTTTTTCTCAATAGTTTCCATATCCTGTTCTCTCTAGGCTAGTGGTCCACAACCACAAAGTTAGTTCTCGGGACGGTTTCTAAACTCAAAAGACTGTCTTGTTACCAATCGATGCTACAATAGTGTCAAGAGCCCTCAGAAGCAGCTGGTACTAACAGAGTAAAATATATTGGCCTATATTTCGATGATAGGCGTTTAGGATGGCTAAAAGTCATCTGGACAATTGTTGCTGTTCATTAGGTTGCTGCCTTTGTCCAACGACTTTACGAGCCACTTTAATAAGTCTGTTTAGTAAGAAATGTATCCTCAGGCACAACTGATTATATCGATAAGAAGTGTCTCTAAGCTATTGAGAGTGCAGTATTCGTTAGAAATCCTTACCGTTCCCGCCAACACCATACAGTCTTAGTTCACCAGAACCGAATGTTGTGATGTTGGTGCAAATGGCGGAGGCGTTCGCCTGGCGATGCATATTCATAAAGCGGTTAGGTCATATTCTCTTCTGCTCATGGACGTTGGTAATTGTTACACCCCCTGTCAAATCTACGAGTGAATGAACACCCCGTTAGCTTAAAAAATATAACAGAAGTGAAAGCCCGCCTAGTAGACCTTGCCTGATATTCATGTACAATGTATGCTGTTCTATGCCTTATACAGCGGACATGAAGCCATTCTTCATGATGAATGAGGCTGTTGGGAACATGAGGCCATATGGTCATGAGGGACATGAGGCCGTTTTGATTCTGCCCAGGAAAATTATGTCAACTCTAGAAAAAAATACCAAGAGCTGCACAGCTAAGAGTGGATCAGATGGACAATTAAAAGCGTTGGCTTGTGGGCGATGAATACAAGAGTTTCTGCACAGTACTGTAACATAGTACTACGACGCAAACATAGGAAGTACCGCAATTTCTTCTCGAGCTGTGCACATCCCACCGAAGGCAAATTTTAGCTTTAAATTCTGCTTTCATGTACCTCTTTACGAAAGCTGGCGTTAGGATTGCGTTTAGCGGAGGGTATGCTGGGTAGATTGCCTGCGAATTAGTGGACACAGATCATGTAAATTGAGGAGGTAGTGCTAGAACGTTTGATTTCTACCTTAGGCCTTGATTTCTAGGAAGGTAGAAAACAGAAATGCAGAAGGCAGGGAAGTTCGCCACAAAAGCTTCCGGTTGGCTACCCTACAATGGGAAAGGGGAATAGAGAGATAAACAGAGAGGGGAGAGGGAAGAAAGCAACAAGTAACCAAGAGTCGTTTACACATACTGGAAACTCGGCATTTCTTGCATCTGACGCCGCGCTTTGCAGAAGCAGAGACAAATACGAGTGACTAATTCAACACCACACACGCCCTGCTGGAACAGGTTTCGAGGTTTTAAAATGTGAGCAATCGCGGATATTTTCCATTTGTAAAGTACCCCGAATGATCAATAGCCGGAGCTTGCTGCCAATATCGCAGCTGACGGCTCCAAACATAAAGCCGTATATCTCACTAAATAATTGCTGGTTTGAGGCGGGCAGTGAGCATCGTAACTTGCTGTGAGAACACTGTAAAACGTGCACTTGGAATGCTATTCTAGTAGACTGATCATATAGCCGCGGTTTGATAAAGTAGGCGCAATCTCCACGGCCTCTCTGTGTCAATAGTCCGCTCCATCTCCTTCTTTCCTTTCCCTGTTATGCGCACATGTTTTCTCTTCGCTACACTTTTGAGGTTGGGGGAGAGTATAATAGCCATATAGCCGCGGCTTGATAAAGTAGAAGCATTCAGCGGCGTTCACCGTTGTAATATACCCAAGTTTGCAGTGCCCAACCGTACTGAGCAAGAAAATTGATGGTCCTGCAGAGGGCGATTTCAATTTTCTTGCTTGCCGCGAAACATGTGGAACGCTCGCAAAAGAGGATCAATAACGTCAGCAACCGTGTATCACGTGTCGTGACGTTTTTCCAAATGGCCAACCTCCGCTCTTTTAATATGACGAATATCCTAACTGGCTTGATAGCGATGCATGGTCAAGATCATTTGCACCTCGTACGAAAACGATCTGACACGCATGCATTGTTAGGTTCCACAATGTAAGCGAATCAAAATAACAAAAACAACTTATTTTGTCCCATATGAGAAAGTGGAGCGATTTATTCGCAGCAGTTATAATCAAGCAATTTATCTTGCAAAATAATGGTAAATGTGTGGATCAGTTCACTGGTTTTATTTATCTAGATGAAATTAGATGCGGGGATAGTGATTAGACTCTGCGCACATAATTAGTAGATCAGTAAACTAATAAATCACGAGCATAATGTTCGGACCAGATGAACTGAAAATTTTCGGTACCCGCTACAATACGAATAAAGAGATGCAAAAGCCAGTCAAAGCGTGCTTGCCTAGCCTGCTTACCTGTTTCTTCGTGATATAAAAAGGAAAAATTAATATTAGGTGACAGATATCAGCAATAAATAACATTTTGCAAACGTACATGGCCTTCAACCTGAATATAAATGAAAGCACCTAACATAACCGCTAGCTGTATTTCTACACAGCATAACATTGGAACTTAGCACCTTTGCAGTGAAGCCAAACTTACATGAATACGTGTATACACAGAACTGTAGGCGTGACTTTTAAACTGATTTGCACTCATTCAATCAATGCACGACATGAAAGATAAACCACTTATCTTGTAAACTATATTTGCCATAAGTTGCACTGCCGAGGAATAGCACCGCTAAAGGGTACCACAGTTTTGTAAGCAATTTACCAGGCTCTTCTAAGGAATCACCAAGAGAATTCACACCTATAGCGCACTAAAGGAACACGACACCGAGGTACGACGTCGACACTAGCGCTGCGTCTGCGTCGCACCTATGTGTCTTGCTCCTTTCGTGCGCTATATGTCTTAAAGATGCTCTACAGAGCAAGACAATTTTTCTCATATTAGTAAGGAACTCTATCACAATCCGAAAAACACTACGCTTGCTTCGAGAAGACGCTTAGTAAGAGAGAAGCCGCGCAAAAACAAAATGTGGATGGCGACGCCACCTTGAAGTTTTCACACCACTTGACGTGACGTCACATGTTTTGACGGCGCCTACTAGGGACTACGTAGTTCCTAATCGGTAAAAATGAAGCACATTGTCCTATGAGGGGGTCATAGACAACATACCAAGTCTGGGGTAATTTTGTGCGCCGAAATACGATAACTATACTTTGAAATCCGTGACTACACGCGGGAAGATTTCGGCGCGAAATTTAAAAATGAAATTTTCAACTCGATGTTCTCCTCTATTAATAAACCTATAATGGCGAAATTAACGACATCAGAGTTCTCAGAGTACAATTTCTCGATGTAAACCGATTAATTGTTTCTCTTTAGTGTCTCTTTAATATGTAATATCAACATGCCCAAGCTCACGTTCTACCCAAGGAATTCATGTATGGAAACTTAGTGACAGCACCCACTGGGGCTTTTTGTATGTCAAGTCATCGGCAGCGCGAATTTGGACGAGAAATGAAGCATACCTTCAGCTATGCATGACGGGGATGGGGCTTTTGTTTTGTCGCACTAAATACTTTACGTTGAGGCGTAGTCTAGACGAAGCACCGAGGAATATCTAAAGCAGCCGAGAAGCATCTGGTAGGTTGCATCAGTCTCATTACTTTTAGGGGCGAAGCTCCTTAAGGCGGCACCCGTTCGTCCCTCGTAGTCGTCGTGGTCGTAGTAGTGAGTAACAAAGTCTTACGCTTTGACCTCCAAGGTGGTGCCGGTGGGAGATTTCTCCTGTGCGTTGTTGAACAATAAAAAATTCGCAGCGTGCGCATTAACTAAAAGCCGAATTCTTCTGTCTCTCATTCCCCATTAGCAGCCATTGGCATGTTCCAGTAGGAAACGTTAGTAGAAGTAGAAGTGTAAGTGTTAGCTAAAAGCCGACTTCTTCTGTCTCTCATTGCCATTAGCAGCCATTGTTTACCTCCACGCACAGGAGATTTCTCCTGTGCGTGATTAAACAATAAAAATTTTGTTCAAAACGCCGTTGATTGATGAAATAAACCAACGAAAGACGCCAGATGTTTTGTAAAAGCAGAACGAAAGAACGCCAGATGTTTTTCTTAAAGTGTAGTAGTAGTAGTTCTATGTAGCCACCTCGCCCGATCGTCAACGGGCGAGGCGGACCGGCAACGGCGCGAGGACCCTGCCGTACGAGAGTTAAATCACACTAAAAGACATACTTTGCGGGCGATACACTCTAGTGAGCTTTCAACTTTTATTTCTACGAAAAACGCAAGGCACACCTTGAGCAATATGTTTGGTTTTGGGACGCTAAATGGAACCATGAGGCGATGCAAAGCCGGAGCACTTGCACGATCGCGTTCCGTTGGCTTTCGTTGGGCATGCTACCGACCTCGCGTCGTGGAACGCGCGTCCTGTCTTCCATCTAGCCTTGCCTTTAATTCGCACAGTGCGAGCGGGGAATGCGGTCGCTCTTGGCGCTCTTTCGCTCGGGAGCGGACTTCTTTCTTGCATTTCACCGATCACAAGTGATAATGAAGGGACCACGTAAACCAACAGTACAATAAAAGTTTGATGTTTAATATATACACGATGTTTCACACTCTTTATATTATGTACTGGGCGCATTTCACGGAAGAGTTTCACGGTTTACAGATGATTCCCTCCGTAGCTTCGCCCCACTCATCATCATTCACCCCGTGGATATGCTGTGATTTTTTTTTTCTTGCTTTTCACTCCCGTACTTTTTTTCCTTCGCTATGACCACGGTGAAAACGTAGTCACGGTAGAATTGTTCAAATACGGGTGGAATCCGTTCGGGGCGAAATATTTCAAAGCGAATGATGTGCTCATCAACTATTTGCGAGCGTCAGTCGTAAAAAAAAAGACCAACAACAAAGCAGCTATAACGAACGGTATCGTTATTCTGCTCTACCTATCGCTCCCGAGGCAAATCGCCGCGGCAGCTGCATTTTCGATGGAGGCGAAAATGTTTCAGGCCGTGTACTTAGATTTAGGTGCACGTTAAAGAACCCGAGGTTGTCGAAATTTCCGGATCCCTCCACTACGGCGTCTCTCATAAACATATCGTGGTTTTCGGACGTTGAACCCCAGCTATTATTATTATTATTATTATTATATTATTATTATTATTATTATTATTATTATTATTATTATTATTATTATTATTATTATTATTATCCCGAGGTAAGTTATAAGGTCATTAGCGCGAAAAAATACTTGAGTGCTCCTTGAGAGCTTGAGTGCCTATTCTTTGCTTCTCGTAGTATTTTACTGCTTTCGTTTGATCGCTTTGATTTACTTTTCCTGCTATCTTGTTCCACCATGTTTCCCACTCATCTTCTTCTCCGGATGATGACTTTTAGTGTCGCGCTTGCGTCCATGATTTGGTGCCTTAGAATGAGCCGCTTATCTGGGCAACGTATACGATGGGCCACGCCATTAAAAGCGCGGCGAACGGTCCTCTTTCTTTATTTCTTTTATCAGGGAAAGCTATGCAGTGTGGGAACGAGTTTCTCGCGTTTTAAGGGGAATTGGGCCTGCCTATCTTTCCATCCAATGGTGAAACGGGTCGTTGCTTTTCTCCGCTGAGGTCGTCTCTCCCTTCTTATGGTATTTCTGGCATCGAAGATATGCGGGGCGCGTTCAGTTATGCGATACCATAAACTAGAAGGCTTCAGATTAGTGCATTGCTATTTTAACTTTACGAGCGTAAAGTCAAGAAATTCAACGATGGTGTGCCTCGTGCCTCCTAGAATCCGGATGTTTATGACGTGCTCTCGAATCCGTGACACCACTTCCCAAGGTGGAACGCCAGATCTGTACTACTGCGCATTCGCGGAAATCTAAGCTGATCTTGAGAAGCAACGTGTCATTCTGAAGATGCCTATTTGCGTGATTCTCACATGAGGTGAGTGTACCTCAAACTGTCAAGACCACAAAAGGAAATAATTTTCTGTGAGTAGGTAAGCGTACACGTGTTGGGCAGAGTAATGACGAAAGGTGGCGAAACATGTTTAATATATTGAAGCAAGAGAGGGAGCGAGATTGCGCCCACTCCTCAAAGAGAAATGTCCTGACTACCACCTAAAAGACGTAGTATAACAGCGCCGGCGAAAACAACAGACCAGACGAGAAGAAGGACACGTAACACAAGGCGCCTTGTGTTACGTGTCCTTCTCCTCGTCTGGTCTGTTGTTTTCGCCGGCGCTGTTATACTACGATTATGAACCAACTAGCCCAAAAGTACATTTTGACAACCTAAAAGACGGCTGCAGCGTTTACAGACATAAATGATTTATTTGCGAAATTGGCTAATGTATGAACGGAAGTTATTCATCCATAAATTCGCTTTTTCATTAAAGGGGCCATGATACGCTTACCCAAGAATTTACCGTTTTCAGCGAAATATAGAAGGTCCTATTGTTCCTATACATACAACTTGTATAAAAATGGACTGTAAAAAATATTATATTGCAAAATAGCCTCTAGAAGTCACCGGCTTTAAACCCTGCCCACCGCCGGCGACCGCCGGCGACCGCCATTTTGCCATGGAGTGTGTGACATCATGGACCGAAGCCGTCGTCTCTTATCATAGTTCCAGCCATTGCAAATCATGCAATTTCAATGCAAAGCTGGAAGAATGTGACATAGCTCGATAGCATGTGCAGCTGAGCACAGAAAAAAAATCCTTCGCCGGAATGTAGACGCTCGCACGGCAAGCAGCTTGTTACGTCACGGCGCGCCTGTGCGCCAGTGTTGCCAGACTCTGAGGTTGCTTCTGTGTTTATAAACATAGTCAGGTATAAATTAAGTGCTCGACCATATGCACTAAAATTTCGCCAGTTTGTTTTCGAACGCACTATTGTTTACCCCCTTAACATAGATTATGATCGAAAATTGGGTATCATGGCCACTTTAACGCTGTTAACAGGGTTTGTTTATGCCTTCGAATGCCATCAGTAAGCGATGCGGCACACTGATAGGCAAATGAGAAGCGATGTAGAGAAAGCATCAATCTTATTTCCATGGAGCCACTTTACTTCTTAAATCATGTTCAAACCTTAGTTAAATAATGAGCATATGAAGCAAAAGTGTTTTGCTCAGTTTCGTGGGCACACTTCTTCAACGCAGCACGGAAACAACTCACTAACGCGGAATTAATTTCCGTTAAAGCGCTTACAACATTTTCCCAGAAGAAACGTGGAAGAAACACTCCTAAATGAGAGTTTCCTTTGAGTTGTAATCTTCCTACGTCTTCCTTCAGTATTCGTTATCTTTTTCGCTCTGTATCATTGATAGTAAGGGCTTCTTACTCGGTGCTGCGAGCAAGGAGATAACAAGATCAGCAGAACTAAGCCGAGATGGAAATCAGATTGGGTCAGGCATCACGATGCATCACGATGGGATTCTGCGAACGAATCTTATCGAATGAAGGCTCCGCTAGGAAGAGGACACAGCTGTTTGCTACAGACTGGGCACGTGTGCCAACCCCGTAATCGACCTCCCAAAGAGTGTTGTAAGCTATAGAATGCGTTCTTGTTCGTTTTGTAGCTTCTTTTCCTCCGATAAAGCGACATATCTCGGAACGGCAACGATGAAGCGAGATTGGAATAACATGCACCTAGACACATGCTCCTCGGAGGCCCTGCCTACAGAAGAGGTGACACGGGAAACCATCCCAGGGAAACAGCGCCTGGACCGCAGAACTAGGACACCACCTCACAAAAAACTCAACAGGCAACAAGTGTGGGACAGGCGTCGTTTACAGAATAACGCATATCCTCATTTACTCAAACTACTCACGATATATCGAGACAGATACACGGACGTATATTCCTCGTCCGATGGCACTCCACCATTGCCGCATATAACACAGTCGAGTATGGCAATAAGCAACAAATAAGAAGGTGGTCGCGGGATGCAAGACTTCCCGATCTGCCTCTGGGTAGCCAGCTGGCGACTCTGGGTCAGGCCCGGCAAACCGCTGTGCCGAATAGGGCTCTTCAAGAAGCCTCCGCGCCCTTGGTAATCCACCTACCGCTTTCTTTCAATAATTCATTTCCGTTCTCTCTCGTTTGGCATCGCGTAGCTCAGCTTTAATCGCTCAGGTTCAGAATATGTGGACCATGCGTGGAAAGGAGAGAGGGAGAGAGGGAAAGAAAGAGTTTATTAGAAGAAGGCAGGGCTAGCACGCTCTGGCCTGCTTCTGTGCACAAGGGAAAAATGAAGTGTGATGACGGGCACAGGAAGAAGTGGAGCGTATACAGCGGAATCTCGTTGGTATGTTTTTTCACGGGAACCGGAAAATATAACGTATTATGGAAAAATTGTATTAACCAAAGAGGTTAAAAAAGAGAAGGAAAACAGGCATAGTTCGTCAGCAACTCACTTTTACTGAGCAACATTGAAGTAGCTGGTCAAATTGCGCCGCATTTTCTTCTTCACAACGCCTAGGAGTAAATTCTTCTGAAAATCAAAAAAAAAAAAGAAGCGGCCGTTTGCTCACTGAGCTCTGCATTCGCGACGAAGCTACGAAATACGTCTAAGTGTTCGAGTGCGTCACTTGCTGTTGGCAGCGATCTTTTCGCCGCAAAACCGACGCTACTGCGGCTTCAGCGGCTCTGCACAGACCGTGGCTTGTTGGAACGTGGTTTGAGCTAGTATACCGATGAATAGACGTAGGATTTCTAGATATGTCAGTCAAGATCCACTTTCGCAGTGGTATTATCAAATTTTGGGCAATAACGTGATTCTCTAAAACGCATAAAAATCCATTATTTCCAAGGGAGGTTGGCCGGCAATAAAAATAAAAACGTATTAGGCAGAATCGTATCAACGAGACTATGCTGTATATACAACCACCACGTAACGCCGTGGTATCCTTGAAGCGTAATGTCCAGTCCACTGCTCTTGACAAATTCTATAACTTCTACTGTAGCATTAGACAGTTATAGTTTAGCGTTAGCGTGATAGCGGGGGTTAAGGGAATAGCGTCACCGTGCCGCAAACGTTGGTTGTGGAAAGCGTGTTTTAGTTTAGCGGGATAGCGTTTACGTGGCGAAGTCGGGACGGTGGCGCCACCTAGCGAAGGGTGAATACGTTAAAAAAAGTGAAAAGAACAAAACCGAGAATGCTTGCCTGTATCCCCGCACACAGCAATATTACTCCTTTTTGTAGTGAAAATAAAAGCAAATAAATATGAACTAAGCATCAAAAGCGAAAATTTTCATGTTACAGACTTGTGTACACCCATCTTCTAGATAGGCCTTGGAACGTTCGAAATGGGAAGCGATCTCAAAAACTTCGCTATGTTACTCGTATTACTCGGTCGCCGAAGCTACCTGAAGGCAAGAGAAATTATTTAGCACAGTCATTTGCTGCGAACCAAGTGAATCTTTCAACAACTACACCAAATTCAGTTCGAAGCGGGGTCCGAAACCGCCGCCATGTTTTACGTACACTACTAAACCACGCAAACACGGTAACGCTAAATCTGAAAAATAGCGTGCGTACAGTAAACGCTACGGGTTACTTACGGTACTGCGCATGCGCATTTCGGTCCCGCTATTCCGTTAAGCCCTCTAAACTATAACTGTCTATTGTTCGACCCTGCCTGATCGCGTATAGCGAACAAAAAATCACTTTCATTTAGTGTTTACGCTCCGATACCAGCCAGTGTGTTCCATTGTGACACGTAGAGAGGGCAGTCGCAGAATAGAACATTCTAACGTCTCATACAATTGACAGCGTTCACAGCTCAGGCTGTCCGGTCATAAGGTGCTAGTAGCGTCAAGGCGACGCCCAGCCATGTCATGGTTGAGAATGCATCATTCCTTTATTGTGTCGCAGCTTAGCATTTTTCAGAATATTGAACAGTGGTGACTGAAACAGCATTGAAATGTGATTTCGACTACATAATGTACACACTAAGGTCTTTTCGTTGGGAGGGGGGGGAGGGGGGGTAGGTATATTTCGTTTATGCTATAAGCTTGTACTACTGCTGAACGAGTAATATTATCTATTTCATAAATTGCCCTACTTATCTTAGATATCCATTGTAGGCTTCTTCGGCAGTAGCTACAATTATCGTCTTGTTTGTTTTGCCTTATTTCCTCAATAAAGGAGGCCCCACTGCAGTGTTTGACAATAGAAGAGCCTCCTGTATATTACTATTTTGTAACTCTTTTAATATCACAATGAGTATCTTAACCACAAAGAAAAATACTGCTAAAAACCAACACCCATGTAGAACTTGCACCAAATAATTTCCCCCCGTTTCCCACTACTGTCTCCAGAAACTGAATGGGTTTCGTTTTTACACTATAATGTTAATTAAAGTTATAACTTATCGGCTACATTAAGAGTGCACCACAGCCAACTTGACCAGAAAACAAATACCTGCAAGAGATTTTAGTGTAGAGTTTGCTACAGAAACTAAAAGGGTGTTTTCTCGTAAACTCTACAGTCAAGCAGCAAGCGCTGACCATACACAGGCGCCTAACGCGGGCACTTCACGTGCGGCCTGGGTCTTGTAGAAGCAGCGTGCTTGGGCGACCCACAGGTCACGCCTCACGCTCTTCATTGCAAACAGTGGGCACATACGTCGCGAAAATTATGTTATGTAATCAAACACATGTCCCCAACGCGTTAGCGTAGGGTCGTGTAATGGAAGTGGTGAGCCTGCGGGATGGCGATCTAGACGTCGTCGATCGGAGACTCAGGCCACGTGAAGTTGATCCCTGGTGAGCGATTTGCCTCGCACTTGAAGGCTCGCCTGAAGGCCGGAGCGGAAGACAGGGCGATGTTGCAGATGGCCCTCTAATAAATGGACGAATAAATAAATAAAAGGACATATTAAAAAGGACATCGGTACCTTAATTTTGAGAAGACATCATCGTTACAACGCGCTGCCAAGTAATGACTATAGAGCCATATGAACCATAGGCGTGCCCAGGGTTCTCGTCGGGGGGCGGGGAGGGACTCATAGCAGCGAACCCCCTGTCTCTGTTGGGCGAGTACGAAAACAAGGAAGCTTCGCAATGGATGCTAAAATGAAAACAAAGCGATGACGTGCTTCTGGACACGACCTGTCTTTGGTACCCGACTTTTCGGAGGTGAACATTTCTTGTTTTGCAACATTAGTGGTCCTCATCCACCAGTAACGTCAAAAACTTGTGTGGCCATAACCCTGAATATTGATGCAACGTTGACGCAACAGGTCCAACTGAACAAAGGTATGAGGCGTACCTGGCGTCATACCTTCGTATTTTCTTCTCAATAATTGCTTGTCACACCCCTCTCTGCTCAGGAGACGTGAAAACGCATTTCTTTCTCCCATCAGGATAAACTTCCAAGGAAAGATGATGAAGGACTTTTCGCTTTCCAGAACACTAGCGATGCCTGACGTTGATTATACTCCGGCTAAGAGGGACGGCGCCACACGTACGCTTCGCGTCACCGCCGCGGAGTTTCCTCTGCCCAAATTGTGGCCACACTTACGTTAACTTCGCGACTGCGGCCGGTAGCGCCGCAGTGTGTGAAGCAGCTGACGAGGAAGAACAGCTGATCCTCGGGGATCCCGTCGAAATACGGCCGTTGTCCACTGCGAGCCGACTCGTCCGCCATCGCAGCATCGTCCATCCCGACTCCGGCCTTGGCGAGGCGAGGAATGTGGCTGATGCTATGCGCTGCCCAGCTGTTGAATATCAGCTCGCGCATCTCGTTCTCCGTGTGGCGTGCCAGAACGCCGCTTATGTTGACGGCACTGTCGAATCGCCGCATGTCCTCGACCAGCGGCTCGAGCTGGCGGTAGACTGGCAATGCGGGATCGTACTGCGATGCAGCCGCGTGTGAAAAAGGCACACTTTTGGAATAGACCTACAATGTCTGCATTCGTACGTATGTACACTAAGTGACAACTCGGTCATTGTACTAATTCAGTGAAGATAGGCACGGACAGAGTTCATACTTGAGACAAAATAGCACAACTCGACAGGGACTGAACAGAAGCATACACATACACAGCGTTGGGGTGCGATTACAGTGATCCCACGTTCTCGTTCTGTAGAGTATCTTTAAATGTTGTCTCTTTCGTTTTATTATCAACCTGTTGTCATTGGACATGTACCATGTGCGATCGAAAATAAAACATTCAATTGAAAATTACCGCTCTCTATGTGTCTGCTTCTTAACACACCTGTCATGTCGCGCTGCCCCGCGTCAATTATGAATCCTAACCTAGCAACATACCCTAGCATTGGCTGGGCATGTAGTGAGACGACAACATAACCGCTGGTCATTAAGAGTAACAGACTGTATTCCAAGAGAAGGCAAGCTATCGATGCGGAGGCAGTCACTTAGACGGGTCCATGAGATATTAGCAGCTTGCGTGGATGACGCAGTCGCAGCTAGCAAGCACATGGCCACGTTACATAGAGAAAGATGGAAGAGGACTTTGCCTTGCAGTAGACATAGCCAGACTGGTGGTGATGTTGATGATGAACACAGCCGCGCTGTAATAACATCGTGCAGCCAACATTATCTGACATTACCCAACAGATATCCAGTATTGTGCCATTGCAAAGCCATAATTAGGCAGCGGTAGGTAACGCTAGCACGCATTTGCCAGTAGTTAGAGAACACTACACACCAGGCAATGTTTTGGGATCATTTACCCATCTTTACCCAGTATTAGCTAATAGTTTACTAGCATTAGTCAAACTTTAAGTAAACGCTAGTCCACTTGAACCAATGCTATAAGCACGCGAGTGAGTATCGCAGTCGAATGCGGTCAGAAAGTGTCCTTGACATCGGGCACAGTTACAGCAGGATGGTGCAAGAAGCCCAGGAATACGCTCTCTTCAGAAACAAGGATAAGGTTTAAAGGGGTGCGCGAACCAAGACGGACTGACCAAGCGAAGTTTATCAAATGTTAATGGGTCACTTATGTAAAGACTGGTTTCCCACCTCTATTTCAAAATTACCTTCGCACGATACAAAAAGCAACCCACCTACCATACGAGAAAACTCAGCTTGTGGCACGTAACGAAAGTGCATAACGTACAGTAGCGCTACGCATAGCTTCATTTGCACACATAATTACGTCGCTAATAAATATTAGTCCTCTGTGGTTCGGGTGGCCATCTGACTTTTTTTCAATCTGAGCTTCTAGATATAAGTAGCTCGACCTCAACTTCTTCCACATGGAGCAGCTTAGGTTCCCTTGCCGTAAATTGGATACACATGGACTTACAAAGTACTGCTCGTCAAAGTAGAAGACGAAGTAGCCTATGAGAACCAGCTGCTTCGCCATGACGGTGCCGACCAGAGCTGCGTGGACGGCGAATGGGTACCACGGTTGCAGCAGCGGCGGTGACCTCATGTAGTTGCTGACCACTACCTCGCGAGCCACCAGGTTGCGGTAGAGGTAGTAGCTCGCGATACCCGGAGGGTGAAGTGCCATGTGGCGTGGACGGCGCATGGACTTCTTCAGCATGTGAATGGTGGCACGCCAGCTGCGCAGAAAGAGGTCCAGACTGCGGGCCTTCTTGTCGTAAGGCACGTGCGCGTACTCGGCATCGAGCAGGCCCCACGGGAGAGTCATGTTGTACGCGTTGCTCAAGACGCGCTTCGTGACGGCGTCAAAGACGATCCGGAAGGCCTGGCCGTAAACGCGTCCCGCTTCGTCGAAGGCCTGGCACGAAAGGCGCAGCATTTCCCATGTGCTCGCCTTGTCGCCCATCGTGTCGTACTCGGCTTTCCACTTGGCCAAGGGCAGCGTCAGCTCGACTGCTTCCATGCACTTGTGCCGCAGGTAAGCTGCCGCGTAGTTTGGCACGCCCATGTCAGCCATCATCGCGGCCGTCAGATAACGCGACACGAACGGCGAGAGCAGCCAAACGACGTACGCACCCAGGAAGAACTTGAAGCCCTCGGCGAGCTTGCGGTCGCTGAAGTGCGTCGCGTTCAACTTGTCGAACAGCGCGGGCTGTAGGTTGACGATCTCGTCCTGCGGCCACAGCTGGGAGTCGTCCGGAAGGTGGCCGTTCAGGGCCCGCCTCAGCTCGGAGTCCCTCAGGCTGAAGAAGACGGGAACCATGGAGCGGGACCAGAGGACCTTGACCGTGCGGGCGATGTCGAAGTGTGCGACGGTGACGGCGTCGATCATCTGCGAGTACGACTGTCCGGTACCACCAACAATCTCGGCGCAGCGCCTCAGGTACTGGCGGTGCCGCGCGCGCCTGAGGAGCCGCTCGAAGTCTTCGATCCACTCCAGGCAGCGTTCGTCCATGGTCATGTAGATGGTGTTCTCGTAAGGTCGTGAAGGGTGGCGACCCACGTAGAAGGCCCAGAAGGCGTAAATGCCGAAGCTGAGCGACGACTTGACCAGGATGTCGAGAAGCGTCGACCTTGTGGCCGAGGACTTGTGCGGCCACGGAAGACCGAGCTCCAGCAACAGCTTGCGAAGGGTCGAGGTGTCGTGCCTTCCGTACGGTGATCCCTGACATCGCGAACCAATGAGTTATGACCTTGTGTACTTCTCACATCGCATAGCGCATCTCGTCGCTTGCGCTAGCGGTACTTGCAGCTATTGCTTATGGCTCAATCACACCTGAGACTAGCACCGGTCGCGCGACCAAGTTAATCGCAAAAGGACCCGTCGCAAATGGTCGCAAATGGCCGCTTCTGTCGCAAAGCGACTACTTTGGCTCATTCGCTCGCTCCTCAATTTTTCAGTCACGCGACTGTAGTCGCTAGTCTCTGAACCAATCAGTTTTGCAGGAACAGGACGTCGGCTTATTTTACGGGGCAATGGGAATGCTAGCCACCAGCGAGAAGACGTGAATTCTGTGTGGCGACGGGTATAAGCCACACGCAGGTGTGAACATCGGTCGCGTTTGGTCGCTTTACGGTTGCCAGTCACAAATGCTCGCGCGACGGATGCTAGTCGCAGGTGTGAACGAGCATTTAGGGTTGGACGACAATACGCCACAATTCTAGCAGCGCATTTTTACGGAATATGCATGAAGATAGATAAGCATGCAGTAAGGAACACTACCAGTCTTTCCTGTCGTGATACCTTTCCTGAAGAGAATATCAAGTTCACGTGCACCTTACGTAGGCACAGGATGTGCTGCAGTTTACCGTCCATGTAGGATTGTTATATAGATTCTCCAGCCTGATAGGGATTCCCTGCGTTTCTCTTTCCTTCTTTTTTTTAGTAATGGCTGCTGTTCTGAATTACGGTAACAACCGTCATTATGAATATTGTCAAACCCAATGGGTTTAGAATACGAGCTTTCCGCACTAATAACGCTCAGCAAAAACTCTCCAAACTATTTTAGTCGAATAATGCAACAACGGACACGATGTTCATGATCGCTTCATATAAACTCCACAAAAGAACGTGTGCGTATTGTGCTGTCAAGGCAGATAAAACGAAACGGCAATACGGAAAGCAAGAAATGTTGGAAACAAGCTTTTAACTCGCAGCTAAATGAGTCAGCAACAGATTTGCTTGATAAACCTCTTGTTACATTTACACACCGTAAAAATTGCTCAGGTGTCCCGTACTTTCGCAACCGCCACGATATATAGAGAAACTCTAATAATTCACATCAGCGCAACAATCTCTGGGGACTCACCCGGCTGAGGCACCTCCTCAGCAAAGAAGATACCTTGTCGCGCGCCTTCGTTGAATGTTCGGGGAGTGGTCGTATGAGATTCGCCATGATGACTTGATCGTCAAAGGCTGACTTGTACTTGGCGAACACCAGCCTGTGCCGTCGCCTCGTGTTGCTGTCCCAGCCGCTGCACACGTGCCTGCGACAGTGCATGGCGACCAGAGGTATAAGCACGAAAATTCTTACAAACTACGCCAACAGAAACAAACGTATTCAATTGAGCACCGTGGCATAACCAAAGACAGTAGGAAATGTGTGAAATAATTATAACATAGAATCTCTGTATAATTTAGCTAATACGAGCTTGCGGAATAATTTATGTCACTGTTCTTTATTACGATAGCAAGGACACTTCAGGCGCAATTTCGCCGTCGGCGTGAGGTTCCGATTGTATATACATATGTAAAAGACGCAAAGACAAATATTCTTAAGAAACCCTGCAGCACACCTACCTGCTCAGTAAGCTTATGTTTATTATGATACATATTGTACCTAAAGCTGCTAGCCTTATTTAGTATAGCGTTCAAATTTGTTGCTACAGCATACATTGCTTCGCCTTTGCGAAGTTAGGAGTACAACTGCAAAATTTTAGTAACAGCAATTCTGAAGATGGCTGCGTCATTGATGGCATACGAACAACGACAAAATGATTTCATTCTCGCCTTTTCTTGGAAATAAAAGCTAAAATCTGAATGAGCGACATGTGGTAGCGCACATTTAAAAGTTATCATACCTGCGAGATGAACGCTAGGTCGGTTCAAGTAGCAGCAAATCTTTTGGAGGCTGATCGGCAGGATAAATCTTTCAAAACAGACACACGGGTGAATACGATTATTGAGTGCGTAGTCAGTGACAACTGTTCTTTGCCATTTACTAGGCACTTCGATGTACGCAGGTATAGTTCACCGCCTCGCCTGTAGGTGCAAGCCTCTTGCGATGCCTTCTCACACCTCTGAGTATCGATTTCTGGTCCTCACAGTTCTTCCTTTTGATGATTACCTGTGGAAGTTGGTTGCGTAAAATATTCTTCCCAGATAAAGAGTCGGGTGTGATGAGGCGGGACGTGGGTCGACTTCGTCCGCGTTGCTTTTCTCCTTTTTCAAGGTTCTTCCAAAGTCAACGCCCTCGCCACGCATCCACGCACAACGGACATCCACGTAAGTGTACGCTAACTACACACAGTCGAGCGTAAAGCTACAATACGAGCTGCTACTATAGCACCGGTCCAACCGACGACTCGGTCTGCGTGTATCCGAGGCCCCACCGAGTCTGCGCGTGTCCATATCTTAAAGACCGCAATAGCGGAACTTCCGGTTGCCACCACATGCGAGAGAGTCACGTGACCCGAGCATAAACGCCACGTATGACGTCACGGTAGAGCGGCACGTCACTGTAAACTATGATGCTGCCAGTAGCGATGCTGGCAAAATAGCGACAACCGCGAAGCGTCCCGGCGTATTATAGTGGCCCTCCAGTGACATGGACGAACCAGTGACATTGGCAAACCAGCGATACTTAAGCAACGCCAAGCGGAAGCTTTATTAAGTCTAACGGTGGGGGAGTGACGTCCCAAGTGACGTTTCTCCTCAGGTGACGCACATCGGAAGTCCAGCTGTCGCGCTCTTTAGTATATGAAAACACGCACCGAGGCTCGCTGGCACACGACGTTAACAGCGCTGGCACGCTGGCAATTTGCCAAACACTCCCACGGTCCCTGCTGCATTCGCCTAAGACGACTAAAAGGCGATAGCCCAGCGTTTTGTCCCCCTTTCATTGGAGTCATTGTATCGATTCCCCCCCCCAAAAAAAAACGTTTGCGCACCTAACGTGGTTTTGCACTGCGTCCGGGACTCCAGATCAGCCCGCTTTTGAACAAGCGACGATGCGCGACCACGTGAAAAATTTTATCGACCTGTGACGCAATGATCACTTCACAGGGTGACGTCATTACGCCATACTACATTGAGGTGATAGTACTTTCGGAACGTCGTCGGCATCCATACATGCATTTAAGTATATGTGGCTTTTGACCAACATTATTACTTAGTTGTTATTTTGCACTACTCGTGTTGACGACGCTGCCGAACAAGGTCTCGCGATGTATCGTCAGGTCTCCCGAAATCTCGAAAATTTCTTGAAATCCTCAGGCATCTAAGGCTTTCGCCTTCACACTCGGTTCACGCAAACGCGGCTATATTTTCGCCATAAGGATGTCGCGCCCTACCGATAAAAGTCGTCGCAGGGGTGCACGCTGTGGTCCCGCGAGCGGCGCAGGTCCCTCTCCAGCGAGTAGTAGTCCTGCTTCCACTGATCGAGCCACTTGAGTAGCAAGGCAGGCGTCGCCATCAGCGTGGCCGTCGTGACGAGGACGGTGAGCAACACGAAGCAGGAGTAGCGAGCGCAGGCGCTCGCCCTGAACTTGTCCACTACGATGGCGACGCTAGCCCGCCGATGGACGCTGTGCGGGACATCTGGAGGCGGGCATGGCCGTGGTCGGCGAGAATGACGGTGCGGACTCAGGCCTCGCCGCATGCTGCGGAGTAGACCTCGCTGTGACGACTGCGACGTCAGCGAAGCTGCTCCTTCACGTTGGATGCTTTGTTCGCGCTTCATCAGTCAGATTTGGGAGAACCGAGACAGAGCACCCGAGCTGACCTAATCATCTTCTTCTTCTTAGTCAAGACAGCGCGCGCACTGAAGTATAGATGGCAGCTCTTGTTGGGGCGAGAGCTTTCTAAGATACTTATCACCACCTAACGTGGGCGAGCTGCAAATACCGTACGGTGAAAATTCCCGCAGAAGCCATCTCAGTATGACTCTTGAATTTAATGTGAAGAACATTCGAGGCGTTTTCTGCACCGAAGTTCCCCTCTGGCACTGCCCTCCACAGATGCTGCGCCACGTAGCGGCGGTGCCGCGAACCACGCGCGTTGCGCCTGTGCACAGGCAAAAATTACCCGGGCTCCACTGCAGAGAACATCAAAGAAACGTTCGTGCTTTTTTTTTAATTGGAACGGGATTTTTCTGCCGCAAATGCTTTTGAATAGCGGCACATACCGATTGAGCCAAGATGGCATCGTATAAATTCAATGAACCAGTGGCCCGATTCCAGTGACCCGAACTGATCCGGCCTATGGTTTCGATCCTGGTTACCGTGGTACAGCAGCCCCAGTGCTCGTCACGTTACACAATGGACTAAATCTTCAAAAGTGCGCTTAGTTAACACAGACTCAGGACGAATAAAATACAGGATGCTAGACGACGAGCGCAAACTACCAACTCGTTTATTGTCTGCGAAAAAAAAAACGTGGCCCTGAAAAAGGGATGTGTCAAACGAGCATGCACAGCTGCTCATAAAAAGATTGACGGGGCAGGGCGTTGACTGCATAGAGGGGGAGAGAAAGAGCGGAAGAAAGAAAAAGATAAAGCATGAAAAGAAAGGAGAGTCCGCCATCGCGGAAGCAATGGCGGCCTCTCTTTCTCTCCCTCTCTGTGCAATCAACGCCCTGCCCTGTCAACCTCTTTTATGTTTACCTGCGCATGCTCGTTTGACGAACCCCCTTTTCAGGGCCACGTTTTTGATGAATGGACGTCATTGGGCTAGATGAATAAACGCCATCTAGTGTCTAGTGTCCCTGGTTGGTTTATGGGGTTTAACGTCCCAAACTTACTCAGGCTAACGGAGGCGCTGTAGTGGAGGGCTCCTGATAATTCAGGCTTCCTGGGGTTCTTTAAAATTACGTGTAATCGCGAAGTACGCGTGCCTCTAGCACTCTGCCTCCATCGAAATGCGACCCCCGCTGCAGGGATGAAACACGCATCTTTCGGCTCAGCAGCCGAGCTCCGCCAACACAGAGCAGCGGCTGATGTGGCTAAGCAAGATTTACGTTGTCTCTGAGATACCGTCTCACCGAGATTCCATGTTCTTCTATTTTGTGGAACGAGTGCTAACTGTCTTAAGTTCTCGACGTTTTAAATATTATGTAACTTCGCTTCCACCTGACGTGGAGTACCATGGAGCAACTGGAGTACTATGTTTACCTGGAGTGCCCTGCTTACATGAATGAAGGAAAGAAGTGCAAATTTTAAGGGTTCGTTTTTCTTTGTTGCACACAATATTAATGAGCACTAACAGACAATATTTCCAAGGAAAGTATAGGGGACGTTAATAATAGCAAATGTAATGTAAATGCGAAGAAAGAAAAGTGGACGAAAAGATAGCTTGCCGCAGGCAGGGACCGAACCTGTGTCCTTCGAATAACGTGTCCGATGCTCTACCAACTGAGCTACCGCAGCGGCCATCCCCCCGTCCACTTTATGGGGTATATATGTGTATTTAAACGTGGGAGCGTCAGTCAGCGCCGGCAGTAGCCATGACGGCGAGTGTGGAACACTTTTTTTTTGCCTGTTGGCGTCACGTAGCACGTGAACTTATTACGAGCTGGCAGCTGACCAATAATCCCTCGCATACTACCTGAAAGCATCAAGTATGAACACACAGGGCAGCATCTACCTCGAGCGTGTCAAGTCGTCGCCGTTTGTGCTGTGTGGATTATTTTTATTATCATTCAATTTTGCATCATTCGTTTTTCTAAGCCCAACAAATAATATCCAAAGGAATTAATGATTTTTCTAAGCTAGTAAGCTAAACTAGTATCTCAAAACATGGCTGACAAACGCTCCCATCTATTTCTACTCTCTAGCTTCACATTAGTTCTAACTACAACACATCCTAACTGTAACGTATTCTAACACATTAGTTTGAAGTGTACCCATACAATGCTATATATTTCGCAAAATTGCTGTCTACGTCATCATAACGGGCGTGGAATCCCTTCGAGGTGAAGTGCTTCACGACGTAAACCGAAGAGCAAATATGATGCTTCATGTCAGCGCTGCCTGAATGCGTGATGCGAACTACTTGCTTTGAGCACGTTTTTATGTCAACAACTACGCGAGTAAGGATGCGATTGCTGTATACAAAAAACATATACGTTACTCCAAAAATTTTAGCAGTACAGTAATAGCCTCTGAAAAGTGCATTCTCATGAGCGTAGCGAAAAATATGGACGATCCGTAAAATCAGGAGCGCGGCACGTATTCGGCGGTAAGGTTTAAGAAGTATGCACTTCCTTAGTTGGTACGTTGCAGTCATGTATAGCTCGCTTACGCAGCAAAATAACGTTTTTGATCACGCACAGAGGAATTGATTCAATAAGAAAGCTGTTTTAATTGGCTCGGCGTTAAGGTACTCACACAGGCAGAGGCTAATTATAGGCTAAATATAGCAGCAGGCGAGATGAATTCATATCAGTATAATAAATATTTAACGATGTACTATAACGATGTTCAGCTGTTTCCGCGCGTGTACAATTCTACGAACGCAGATTTGCTGGGAGAGGGGGAGAGAGAGAAATAAACAGCGCTGGTCGTGTGTGCTTCTTCGCCATCCGAGTTGTATCTTGCGCTGTACAAGTCAAGTCAAGATGAATCAAGACCATCTAGCCCAGCTGTCAATTCAGGCTCCTTAGCCCAGAAAACCGTGCACCTTGACGACCTTCCTGGTCGGTTTTAGAAGATGCGCGGCAAGCTTGAAAGCTGGGCTTCCCAATGTGCTGGAGTCCACTGCCTTATTCGTCGCATTTTGACAA
Organism: Rhipicephalus sanguineus; assembly: GCF_013339695.2. Taxonomy (NCBI): domain Eukaryota; kingdom Metazoa; phylum Arthropoda; class Arachnida; order Ixodida; family Ixodidae; genus Rhipicephalus; species Rhipicephalus sanguineus. The sequence continues at coordinate 55,488,384 of NC_051185.1, forward strand.
GCCGCCACTATCGCTGAAAGCTACCATATGATAAGCAAGGCAAAGCAGGTTGATTGGAGATTAAAGCTGAAACCTTTTTTTAGCTCTCCCTGTCCGGCCCAAATAAATCACCTAACACTTCTGCACTCTCATCGATCCACAGCAGCTTGCATATGGAGCAGCCGTGATGCTATTCCGTTTCGATCAAAGAAACTGAATATCCTGAAACAGAAAGAGCGTTTCATCAGTCCATGAAGCGCTTGCTGGTCTCCGCCCGCATGTGTCGCCGATGATGTAAACTTCAAGCCAGGGAAGCAGAAGCATGACAGAGTGTTCTAACTTTATAGTGCCCCTGCGCAGCGGTAGCCTCCTTTAGAATGCTGGAGCGCAAGACGCGAAAGCGTCGCATAGGCGGCCTGCACCGCAGAGAGCCTTCAGTGCGTGGTCGGGCGATGCGAAAGACAGTTTTCACAGAAGAAGCGGAGGACAAATTCCTTTATATAATGATGTGATTGCTGTGCTGAAAGAAAACTTCGCCACAGTGGTTCGTTTCCCAGTAGGCAGGCGAGTCACCACTGTCGAAAGTAGGGAGAGGGGGGGGGGTCTCCGCCCGCCTAACTTTTCTCAGACCGGGGGAATAGCGCTCCCCTTGCCCCCCGGTAGATGCGCCTGTGCTAAGATGGGATGCATGCGCATTCCACCCGAACTGCGAGCGGGAAGCGTAGCACGGTAACCTAACGATCGGTGCGAACTGTGTTGACTCCGAAATCACTGTGCCCGTGGCGCAGCCATGTGGACATCCCATACACTACGGTCAGAAACGGCGAGTACGAAAAATGTAACTGCGAGACGATAGCGCCATCTGTGCACTCGATGTAGAAATTGGCGAAGGAGTACGGGACCAGAAGTTTGAGGAGCGCCATATTTGACTTCGCAAGCCAATATATCGCAGCGTTCATTCATGTTCTTGTCGTCCGCTCCCGTGGACGTCAGGAAGACGCTCACGTCAGCATAAAAACATGAAACAAGTGGATATCCCTGGTGTTCATACACTCATAGTGTGACTAGGAGTTGACAGCGAATCCGTAATTGAATCAGCATACTTCATTTTTTTCAGACAACTTTTATTTTATAGCCGCCAATAAACTGTAGCTGAAACCGAAATGAGAAGCCGCCGCTATAGCATGATGCTAAATGATCCTGAGAAACAAGTTTTAATTTGACCGCGAACTTCACACTCCAGCCCTACACTCAAGCGCATATCGCATTCATAAATTTGTCCCAAGAAGTAGTTTCATAAATTGTACTTGACACTTGTGTGCAACAAACAACTAGTTTGATATTATATACATGTCATCGCCGCGGTCAATGTATAACCACCACTTGCTTTTTTCGGAAATTTAAGTACCGAGCCTTGTCTCATTTTTTTATCCTTTTTTTAATCTTAATACTAAGGTTATTACCAAGGTTATACAGCTTGGTTACTAGAGCTGTAACGCATCGCTTCTAAAAGCCAGTGAACTCTGTTCCGGTGTTTGACTGTGGCTGACGTATTGAAGGTCAAAGAAAAATGTACGCGACCTTTATTGCTAAGACAATTTTCATTGTAAAGGATCATTTTCAAAATCTTTCAGGGGCTCGAAGAAGTCCATGTCAGCGCGCTGCAGCACTGACAAATTCAAGACTTGACAGCGCAGATTTCTTTGTGCTGTCTTCTTTACGTCAACTTGAAGTGACTCGTCAACATTATTGAAGGTTGCTTGTACTTCGATAGCTTATGCGCTGTCACGTATTTCCACAAGAAGGGCCTCAAATACATCTCTCAGCTGAAGCATTCATGCATTCATTGCTTCAGTATCCGAAGTCTCTTGACCGTTTGTAATCCTTCAAAGTGCAACACTTAACACAGTTCGAAGAGCATGGATGCGCATGACATGACATGACAAGAACTTCATTGGAGTCCTGAGGAACTAGAATCTGGGAAACCGGAGGCACCCAGATGCGCAGTCACTGCTCGTATAAATCAAGAACTATCTCAAACTATTTAGCATATATAATGAGAACTAACAGACAATAATGCCAAGGAAAGTATAGGGGATGTTTTTTAGTAATAAATGTACGGTAATTGTGAAGAAAGAAAAGTGGACGAAAAGATAGCTTGCCGCGGGCAGGGACCGAACCTGCGACCTTCGAATAACGCGTCCGATGCTCTACCAACTGAGCTACCGCGGCGGCCATCCCCCGTCCACTTTATAGGGTATATGTGTGCATTAAACGTGGGAGCGTCAGTCAGCGCCGCCAGTAGCCATGACGGCGAGTGTGGAACACTCTTTTTCTGCCTTGGCGTCACGTAGCACGTGAACTTATTACGAGCTGGCAGCTGACCAATAATCCCTCGCATACTACCTGAAAGAATCAAGTCTGCCAGAACGAGACCCTCGCTATGAATGAAGGAAAGAAGAGTTAATTTCAAGGGCTCGTTTTCTTTGTTATACACAATATTAATGAGAACTAACAGACAATAATGCCAAGGAAAGTATAGGGGATGTTTTTTAGTAATAAATGTACGGTAATTGTGAAGAAAGAAAAGTGGACGAAAAGATAGCTTGCCGCGGGCAGGGACCGAACCTGCGACCTTCGAATAACGCGTCCGATGCTCTACCAACTGAGCTACCGCGGCGGCCATCCCCCGTCCACTTTATAGGGTATATGTGTGCATTAAACGTGGGAGCGTCAGTCAGCGCCGCCAGTAGCCATGACGGCGAGTGTGGAACACTCTTTTTCTGCCTTGGCGTCACGTAGCACGTGAACTTATTACGAGCTGGCAGCTGACCAATAATCCCTCGCATACTACCTGAAAGCATCAAGTCTGCCAGAACGAGACCCTCGCTATGAATGAAGGAAAGAAGAGTTAATTTCAAGGGCTCGTTTTCTTTGTTATACACAATATTAATGAGAACTAACAGACAATAATGCCAAGGAAAGTATAGGGGATGTTTTTTAGTAAAATTGGCAGATCCCACGTTCCGTGGAAATCGATGTTATGCGAAGCATGCGCGGGATGTTGACTGTGGCATAATTTTTCACGTTGAGCGAAACGTTACGGAATGACGCTAGAGAAATGTGCAAGTGGTATACGCACACTCATATGTTGAAGAGTCGCATATCTATTATATAACAAGTTGTGTACAGTTGCGTAGCGATGCCAGCAGCAACATGGGTGTTACCAACACCAGACGCGGTAAACTGATATGTAGTGCTTATGTTCTTCAAGGCATAATTTTTCACGTTGAGCGAAACGTTACGGAATGACGCTAGAGAAATGTGCAAGTGGTATACGCACACTCATTTGTTGAAGAGTCGCATATCTATTATATAACAAGTTGTGTACAGTTGCGTAGCGATGCCAACAGCAACATGGGTGTTACCAACACCAGACGCGGTAAACTGATATGTAGTGCTTATGTTCTTCAATACTAGATAGCGCGAATCCGAACAGGACGAAGAAGGAATACACAGGACAGGCGTCACTCGCAACTAAGCTTCATTCAGGAAAGTTTCCCTAGAGCCGTATGGCACGCGCCGGCGCATGCACGTACGTTACAGTCATAGTTACAGTTGTTATGCTTATACTTGTCCGTTATGACGGAGAACGCGCGCACGTTTCACGAACCCGTGTGTACGTGTAGAAGGTGTTCTTAACAGTTCTCGAACAAGGTAATCATCACCGTGTTCAATGAGCACCAGCAGCTGGACCGGACTTGTTAATAGGATCCGTTCGTGATCGTGGTTACGAGGGGTCTAAGTGTAGTTAAGTGCGAGGTATAGTACAGCTGGTGGAAATACTGGATGCCTCTTACGATGAAATGATCTATGATGCCTATGATCTATGATGCAGCGATGTCTTTTGATGCCCTCTCCACATCCAATCCGTCTTTCACGCAATATAAGGACCAAGCATTTTTGGGTCTTGATAATTCAATGTTCAAGACACCGGTAATGATGAGAGGCCTGGTTCTCTCAGCAGTTTTATTGTAGGAAGCATTGACGCCGGTTTTTGCGTAATCCCCGTGGTCCACGTTGCGGACCATGTGGATCAGTGGATGGTACTTGAGCATCTTCCTGGGGTGTTCTGTCTTCAGTTTCCTCACTTTCCTTGTGTTCGCCGCGATGGTGTAGCGGTTAAGGTGCCCGGCTGCTGACCCGAAGGTCACGGGTTCGATCCCAGCCGCGGCGGTCGTATTTAGATAGAGGCAGAATGCTAGATGCCCGTGTTCTGTGCGATCTCGGTACACGTTAAAGAATACCCAGTGGTCAAAATCTCCGGCGCCATTCGCTACGGCGTGTCTCATATCATATCGTGGTTTTAGGACATAAAACCCCAACAATTATTGTTATTATTATCACTTTCCTTGCGCGTCAGTGTGTGTGTGTTCGCGGTTACTGTGTTGGTTGAGACTCTGTATCACCTGTGGCACATGCCGGCATAACATTAACTCTGGTTTACGGGTATGTGCCACACGTGACTGAGAGAAAGGGTTTCATGACGTACGAGGCAGGTATTTTGCGTTATCCATGTCATGACCAGTGAATCGTGTTCGTCATACACTGATCCCCTGCTAGGCCAATTTTGGTATATTACAAGCTATGGAGACGACCAGAAGAGCGCCCAGACGTAGGCGGCTAGATAGATAGATAGATAGATAGATAGATAGATAGATAGATAGATAGATACGTAGATAGAAACGGCCAAAGTGCCTGAGGTTCGCTAAGAAATGCTTCGCATTTAATAAATGTACGGTAATTGTGAAGAAAGAAAAGTGGACGAAAAGATAGCTTGCCGCGGGCAGGGACCGAACCTGCGACCTTCGAATAACGCGTCCGATGCTCTACCAACTGAGCTACCGCGGCGGCCATCCCCCGTCCACTTTATAGGGTATATGTGTGCATTAAACGTGGGAGCGTCAGTCAGCGCCGCCAGTAGCCATGACGGCGAGTGTGGAACACTCTTTTTCTGCCTTGGCGTCACGTAGCACGTGAACTTATTACGAGCTGGCAGCTGACCAATAATCCCTCGCATACTACCTGAAAGCATCAAGTCTGCCAGAACGAGACCCTCGCTATGAATGAAGGAAAGAAGAGTTAATTTCAAGGGCTCGTTTTCTTTGTTATACACAATATTAATGAGAACTAACAGACAATAATGCCAAGGAAAGTATAGGGGATGTTTTTTAGTAATAAATGTACGGTAATTGTGAAGAAAGAAAAGTGGACGAAAAGATAGCTTGCCGCGGGCAGGGACCGAACCTGCGACCTTCGAATAACGCGTCCGATGCTCTACCAACTGAGCTACCGCGGCGGCCATCCCCCGTCCACTTTATAGGGTATATGTGTGCATTAAACGTGGGAGCGTCAGTCAGCGCCGCCAGTAGCCATGACGGCGAGTGTGGAACACTCTTTTTCTGCCTTGGCGTCACGTAGCACGTGAACTTATTACGAGCTGGCAGCTGACCAATAATCCCTCGCATACTACCTGAAAGCATCAAGTCTGCCAGAACGAGACCCTCGCTATGAATGAAGGAAAGAAGAGTTAATTTCAAGGGCTCGTTTTCTTTGTTATACACAATATTAATGAGAACTAACAGACAATAATGCCAAGGAAAGTATAGGGGATGTTTTTTAGTAATAAATGTACGGTAATTGTGTCCCTGCCCGCGGCAAGCTATCTTTTCGTCCACTTTTCTTTCTTCACAATTACCGTACATTTATTACTAAAAAACATCCCCTATACTTTCCTTGGCATTATTGTCTGTTAGTTCTCATTAATATTGTGTATAACAAAGAAAACGAGCCCTTGAAATTAACTCTTCTTTCCTTCATTCATAGCGAGGGTCTCGTTCTGGCAGACTTGATGCTTTCAGGTAGTATGCGAGGGATTATTGGTCAGCTGCCAGCTCGTAATAAGTTCACGTGCTACGTGACGCCAAGGCAGAAAAAGAGTGTTCCACACTCGCCGTCATGGCTACTGGCGGCGCTGACTGACGCTCCCACGTTTAATGCACACATATACCCTATAAAGTGGACGGGGGATGGCCGCCGCGGTAGCTCAGTTGGTAGAGCATCGGACGCGTTATTCGAAGGTCGCAGGTTCGGTCCCTGCCCGCGGCAAGCTATCTTTTCGTCCACTTTTCTTTCTTCACAATTACCGTACATTTATTACTAAAAAACATCCCCTATACTTTCCTTGGCATTATTGTCTGTTAGTTCTCAATAATATTGTGTATAACAAAGAAAACGAGCCCTTGAAATTAACTCTTCTTTCCTTCATTCATAGCGAGGGTCTCGTTCTGGCAGACTTGATGCTTTCAGGTAGTATGCGAGGGATTATTCGTCAGCTGCCAGCTCGTAATAAGTTCACGTGCTACGTGACGCCAAGGCAGAAAAAGAGTGTTCCACACTCGCCGTCATGGCTACTGGCGGCGCTGACTGACGCTCCCACGTTTAATGCACACATATACCCTATAAAGTGGACGGGGGATGGCCGCCGCGGTAGCTCAGTTGGTAGAGCATCGGACGCGTTATTCGAAGGTCGCAGGTTCGGTCCCTGCCCGCGGCAAGCTATCTTTTCGTCCACTTTTCTTTCTTCACAATTACCGTACATTATTACTAAAAAACATCCCCTATACTTTCCTTGGCATTATTGTCTGTTAGTTCTCATTAATATTGTGTATAACAAAGAAAACGAGCCCTTGAAATTAACTCTTCTTTCCTTCATTCATAGCGAGGGTCTCGTTCTGGCAGACTTGATTCTTTCAGGTAGTATGCGAGGGATTATTGGTCAGCTGCCAGCTCGTAATAAGTTCACGTGCTACGTGACGCCAAGGCAGAAAAAGAGTGTTCCACACTCGCCGTCATGGCTACTGGCGGCGCTGACTGACGCTCCCACGTTTAATGCACACATATACCCTATAAAGTGGACGGGGGATGGCCGCCGCGGTAGCTCAGTTGGTAGAGCATCGGACGCGTTATTCGAAGGTCGCAGGTTCGGTCCCTGCCCGCGGCAAGCTATCTTTTCGTCCACTTTTCTTTCTTCACAATTACCGTACATTTATTACTAAAAAACATCCCCTATACTTTCCTTGGCATTATTGTCTGTTAGTTCTCATTAATATTGTGTATAACAAAGAAAACGAGCCCTTGAAATTAACTCTTCTTTCCTTCATTCATAGCGAGGGTCTCGTTCTGGCAGACTTGATGCTTTCAGGTAGTATGCGAGGGATTATTGGTCAGCTGCCAGCTCGTAATAAGTTCACGTGCTACGTGACGCCAAGGCAGAAAAAGAGTGTTCCACACTCGCCGTCATGGCTACTGGCGGCGCTGACTGACGCTCCCACGTTTAATGCACACATATACCCTATAAAGTGGACGGGGGATGGCCGCCGCGGTAGCTCAGTTGGTAGAGCATCGGACGCGTTATTCGAAGGTCGCAGGTTCGGTCCCTGCCCGCGGCAAGCTATCTTTTCGTCCACTTTTCTTTCTTCACAATTACCGTACATTTATTACTAAAAAACATCCCCTATACTTTCCTTGGCATTATTGTCTGTTAGTTCTCATTAATATTGTGTATAACAAAGAAAACGAGCCCTTGAAATTAACTCTTCTTTCCTTCATTCATAGCGAGGGTCTCGTTCTGGCAGACTTGATGCTTTCAGGTAGTATGCGAGGGATTATTGGTCAGCTGCCAGCTCGTAATAAGTTCACGTGCTACGTGACGCCAAGGCAGAAAAAGAGTGTTCCACACTCGCCGTCATGGCTACTGGCGGCGCTGACTGACGCTCCCACGTTTAATGCACACATATACCCTATAAAGTGGACGGGGGATGGCCGCCGCGGTAGCTCAGTTGGTAGAGCATCGGACGCGTTATTCGAAGGTCGCAGGTTCGGTCCCTGCCCGCGGCAAGCTATCTTTTCGTCCACTTTTCTTTCTTCACAATTACCGTACATTTATTACTAAAAAACATCCCCTATACTTTCCTTGGCATTATTGTCTGTTAGTTCTCATTAATATTGTGTATAACAAAGAAAACGAGCCCTTGAAATTAACTCTTCTTTCCTTTAGCATATATAAGTAACAATAGTTATTCCATGAAGCCGTTAAGCGTGCAATTATCTACGTCGAATACACTTACGTCCAAACAACAGCCTCGCTGCACAAGGAAGAAGATACATACTGTGTCGCTGTGTGAGACATCGCCCTGCTGCCCAAGTACGCTAAGTACAAGTTCACACAGTTCAGTTTGCCGGCGTTGTTAGACAATGTGCTAAACGACTTCCGAAATATAATAACATACAGTGTATTCGTGATGCCAATGAAGGGAATGATAGCTGTTCCTACTAAGAGATTTTTTTCTATCTGGAGCGTCTCACAACTCACTTATTTCGTCGCCGTATCTTTGGGACGGCAAAGTTTTGCAGGTGTTAAACAAGTTCAGATTCGGCTAGAGGTTTATTACTTACTTAGTCCTACCTACATTATTTTACTACTGTGTACACTTAGAATTGTTATGTGTGTTTTTGTGTGTGTTTGAGTAGCGACGTTAAGCTCTACAGAAGTATGCAACATCGTAAGAAATACAGATACCACATAAAATGCTGAAAACTACGACGTTCACACTTGGCATCTGTCATGGTTGCTAGAGGTCAAGTGTCCCCTGCCCATATGCCATCCCTGCAGCTGTTTCTTAAACACGACATATATATGTGTCTTTCATTAGACCTTCTCAAGTGTTGGGCTTCAACATACGTCATTTTTTTTCCCAAGAAACATGCTCATGCTTGCTGCGTTGTTTTTTGTGGGTAAATGTCACACGTATTTTACTGACATTTTCAGCGCTGTTCAATGCCTTAACAGTGTGGGAAAACATGGGAAAAACAAGGAGGTGGTGGTGCTGAGGACTCTGTATCTGCACAGAAAATGCAGCTAAGGCATTTCCTGTGCGGACAACTCCTGCTTTAGAACACTTCACACATGTGAAGTGCAATGCATTGCAATATCACATGTTATGTCGTCACTTAAAGGTGGAGCATTACCACTGTTCTACACCTGCTATGTGTACATGTTGAGGCCTGTTTCATTTTCTTATTGAAAATATGAATTTAGTTTTAATACTGTGGCTGGCGTACAGCTGCACCGGAAAGAAAGATTAGTACGAGTGACCGATTAACCCAGGCAAAATGATGGTGCACGGTGCTATTCTTCCTAACCATGTCCATAACCAGCGGCAGGCACCAGTCATGTTTGAAATGGGTGTATAGGAGGCAACACGAGGCCCGTCCCGTTGCCCTAGCGTTTGTAATACAAGTAGAGATATTACGGCTGGTAAATTTCACTGACTTTTTCCGCTGCAGCTGTACTTCCGTATGCTGACTCCTAGACATTCCAGCAGACTCTGACATTTTTCTTTGCAATATAGCAGCCCTTTTTCATGTTCTGTGAATTGTTCGGGAAAAAATTGCTAAGTGAAACACGTGACAAAGAAGGCCAAAATGTGCAGCGCATTGCTTTTTTCTCCCAGTACATTTCTGCCGTTACAAGTTGAATTTAAGTGCTTGTCCTTTGAGAGAAGTCATCTTCATGTACATAAACAGAGAAGAAAAGAGCAACACGCTTAGAATGACGCTGCTCATATGAGGTCAGCAAATCTCATATTTTCTGACATTCTGTTTCCAGTCCATCGCCACGTAACTTGCGTTATAGTTGTAATTCTCGGGAAATCTGCCTCACATTCCCGTGTGCAAAGTTTGCACTGTTTATTCTTAGAGCAAGAGTGCGCTTATCGGCATTATATTGTCAGGCAACGCCTTGTGCCGTTGTCTCTATGCACTTTGTCGTTACTCCTGCATATCTGAATAAAGCGTCCTTATGTTCTGCCAATGAGATCAATGATAACATTTTAGTTCACCAGGCCGAGCATTGTGGCACACTCGCGACTAAAAATATCGACACAGGTATAAGTATGTTCGGAGTGCCCCCGTTGTCCAACGTAGTGGTTAAACGCTTACTGTAAGCACTAAGAGAGGACTGAAGGTGCGGCTGCAATGAGTGGAAAGTAAAAGTTCGTTATGAACAACACTAGTTGAATGCGTGTTCATGTGACTACCTGTCCACATACACGTGCATATACACGCACAAGCGCCATCAATATGAGTTGAAGGGGCCCCATGGTTGAAGGGGCCCCAAGCCTACACTGTAACACCGGCAGGCGTGTAAATGGTTTTTCAACAAACACCAGTAGCAGAAACAGTGTTGACGTCACTGATTGTTTTCTATGTCGGTGCCACGGTGTTGGCGCCGCTTTGACCATGGGCAGCATGTTGCAACTCATATTGGGCACGACCTCCTTGGGCTCGACTTCAGTGGCTATTGAGGAAAGGAAAAAGGCACCTAATTTCTGTCTGCCTTGAGGCGACACGGCGCAGTGCCTTGTAGGGGTGGGGGGATGGGAATAAAAAAGAAACGTAGAAAGAAAAAGGATAGTAGTAAGGGCACAGCGACGGAGAAGAAAGAGATAGGAAAGATGGGTTGGGAGCCGGTCACAAGAGTTCAGGGACGGGACCACGATCGACTAGAGGCACGATGCACGTCGGCGACGGAGCGGCGAAGCCCCAGCCGTTGAGAGGCGCACGGCATGGCGGACGAGGCAACCGTCACGGGGCGTCTACGGCGAGGGGCACGAGTACGTCCTGAGCGGGCGAACAGGGCATCGCGGGACACGTCCATCTTTCATGAAATCCTCCGAGCAACTCCGGGCTCGACTGTACATACACACACGCAAGTGCACAAAGAGCAACCAACACCTAAGATTGCAACATAAACCGTCTAACGCCAAATGTCAAAGTTTGTGCGTGCAACGTTTCAACACACACGCACACGCGCTCACACACATTTACACACAATACGCATCGCGCAGATACATGGCTTTATTTACTGCACTGCCTGTACCACACACGAGTTACATTGTACTCACGACATTAAAAACATGTTTACTTTCCTACCCAACAATCCCTTCCCCACCTATTCCCAAACTGCGGCCGAAAGCCTTCCTCTTTTGTGAAATAATGGTTCAATTCATTCATTCACTCCTTGCATCGCTATTCATTGCACACATGACAGCCAGCATGAGACGGTGGATGCTCGAAGTGATATACATATTTAAATGCTTTCAGATTTTAATAATCCGAGCGAAGATGAGACATAGACACCTCTTGCTAGCTCTTTCAGCACGCCGGACAACGCAAATGACTTTACCGTAGGAGCAAGCACATTTTTAAGTTATATCTTCGAGATGCTCGTTAGCTACCTGGTCAGTCGGTCCAAGTGTCAGGAATGTAGCAAGAGAAAGGTTGTGCGCATTTAATACACTTAGCAGCTCAGTGGGTTCTATTTCTCGCCATGGTGGTCACAATTAAAATGGTACACCATATTTTTTTCCGATACCACCTTTGCACACTTTATATGTTTTGCTTACGTGGCAAGTTCTATATTTAAAGTTAAGGTGAGCTTCGCGACTACAGGACAAGAAAGGTGACACACACAAGCGCTCACTTGCAACACTGTTAATTTGTAAAAAGCACACAAAAGTACAGCCTGAGTTCAAATGTGCGAACTAGACCAACTTACAACAGCTTTCCGCATTTAACTGAGCGCTCTGAACGCACGCGAGGCAACGAAACCGTGTAAAACATACAAAGCTCTACGCAGCAATATGCACTCATAACCGAATGAAACCAACAGACAATAACGCTCAGGAAGGTATAGGGCACATTATTTGTAGGTCTAACTGTACTGCAGTAATTATGACATAATTGGAAAGGAATTAAAACGGATGAAAAATGAGTTTGCTGCTGGTAGGGACCGAATTTACAACCGTAAGGACCGAACCTAGAGCATCGGACGTGTTATCGCAAGGGTGTAGGTTCAGTCCCTACCAGCGCCAAGTCCATTTTTCATCCACTTTAATGCATTTCCATTGATGTCATAATTACTGCACCAAAGTTAAAACCTACAAATAATGTCCCCATATACCTTTCTGACCGTTATTATCTCTTGATTTCATGAAGTTACGTCTAACAAAAAAAAAAGAACGAGCCCTCCACCTATTTCCCCTCTTACGTTCAGTAAGCATTCATAATATACCCTCTCTCCAGATGGTACAATAAGACGTCTTTTGATTTGATATTCTTTTAATAAATTTGAGTGTAGCAAAATAAAGTAATAAAATAAGTAGTAATCGAAAAAGTTAGTCGAGTTTGAAATAACGGAGTCGTCGGTCGTATAAGTATCAGTTACATTGCGGAAAGGATGGCATGTGCTTAGGCTACCTTGAATATCAATGATAATTAAACTATAAGCAAGTCAAAGTTGTGCTGGTTAGTGTGCTGGAGAACAGAGGTTCTCTGAATTTCCTAGAACCCGCGAAAGGGGCTAATGTGCCTGTCTTCGTGTGCCATCCGGCAGCCTTGATAACGCAGATGCAATGTGTTATTTAATGCGAATATGGTGTTGTACGTCGACGGTGTTTGTTCGCATTTGTGAAATGTGATTGGAGCAGGCTGTAAATAACGCATGACGAGCTTAGACGTTCGCGATCGCAAATGTTATTTTAGTGAGAAAAGTCAAGTCGCAGAAGATAGCACGAAATGGAACTGCTGGCTTTTGCTGTGAAGTTATGGCTGGGGGGTAAGTACCTTTTCCGATTGTAATTTACGCACTGCAGATTTATTCGAAAAGTTATCTTTATTCGACATAACAAATTTTGAGAAAACTCCAGCACACCCTGTTACTGCTGACTTCCCTTCAAATGATTCAAATTGTTATGGGCTTATGATACGGAGGCGCATTCCAGGTAATGGAGTTTAGATTTAATGTACATTTTTTCGAAAAATATGTTATGATTGAACTAAAGCTCCGGCATATTTCTCTTCACCACTACCGGTGGTCGTACGCTGCATTGATGCATGAATTTGCACACAAAAGGCAACGAAGTCCTTGCACTATTTATTTTACGGCAACCGAAGACAGACTCATAATAATCTACGTACTATATATCTTCTGAAGAGTTTCGGAGCGGCGCCTGGCAAAAGGCTCACGAATCTAAGACAGCTTCAGCAGAGAAAACAGACCGAGTGCGCAACATACGAACGTCATCGTCTTCACTCTCGCTGGCACAAAGCTGGCGCCGATGCGCACCGGTACTATATATATATATATATATATATATATATATATATATATATATATATATATATATATATATATATATATATATGTATATATATATATATATATATATATATATATATATATATATATATACATACATATATATATATATATATAGATATATATAATGGAAAGGTAGGCTACATTAGCGCTGGCTATCCCATCCACATGGCAGTATTATACAAGAAACACACAAAAACAAGAAAAACCAAAACGAATGAAAGAATAACCAAGAAGAAAATAATTAGAAGCGCTATGTACAGGGGTGGTCAAAAGTTCCCAGGCCACAACGCCTGGCTGAGGAGCAGCAGCTCACTGCTATCGGGGCGCTCTCATCGCAATCACGCCTTGGCGCACGCTGGCGTCGAGCGTGTGCGTGAAGGGGGAGGGGCACCCCTCTCCATTTCTTGCTCTCTTTGATAAGAAAGTGACGTATAAACTTGGTGCGTCATGTTCCCTCACTGTCCGCTCGTCGATGTTTTACTACTGTGCAGCGTGTAGCGAGGCGGCAGTCTTCCGGAAAACTGACGCATTATGATTGCGGCCACATTTAGCTAGGCACCATATACATTACCGTAGTTTTCGGCTTCCTAGAAAACAATATCGTGCGTTTAACTTTCCATTGGCACTGCGGTGGTTCTATCAGCCGTCTTCGCAGGCCATTTCGCTGCATACGAGCTTGGTCGGAGCCCGAAATGTATTCAGAAGAGCTTGTGTTGGGGCTAGTTGGAACATCTTAGTGGAATAAGCAGCGCTGCACAGTAGTAATTTATACCTAGGTTCCTTATGAAGGAGAGCAACAAAGAGAGAGAGGGATACACCCCCCTCCCCTTCCACACACACGCTGGACGCCAGCGTGCGCCCAGGCGCGATTGCGATGGCAGCGCCCCGATAGTAGCGAGCCGCTGCTCCGCGGCCGGGCGTTGCGGCCTGGGAACTTTTGACCACCCCTGTACATATACAATATGTGGCGTATAAAGAATTATCAGAGTCTAAGGGTAGAGTCCAATACATAGAGGGTTGTCACATAGATTACCGCCAATAGAGTTCGTACAGATAGTTTTCTAGCCACTTATATAGGACATGACTATGAGGTATGTTCATTAGTAACTTAATACTATGAAACGGAGCAATGATGACATTTATAATCAGCTCATTAAATTCGTGTCCGTTAATAAATCCGGAAGGGCGCTCAATGCGAGTCTTTGATCGTGAGGTTGTGGTCACGGTCCAAGTGCATTGCTAATTATGCAGTATGCGTAGAAATGATCGTGCGCATAATACTTCTTCCACACGTACAACCATTTTTACATTTGAAAGAATTTGAATGATTGCAAGTTATCGGCATTTCTTACGTTTTCTTTTAATAGTTCGGACAATCTCTGACGACCACGACAATTAGAGGGGCCATGAACCACTTTTCCCAGTAATCACCGAAAGACCTTAGTATCGGAGGTTATTGCCTCATGAATCGATTGCCGCAAATATTTCCCGAATTCGACTAGAACGAGGTGACTTATAGGGGTTTGTCCGCGCATAAAACACAAACAAACGCCTGTAACTCAGTAAGAAACTCCTTTCAGCGCTTTCTCTCGTCCCGATGAGCGCGCTGGAAGCTAAACAGAGAACGATAGCGCGTGGTGAGAGAGTTGCGTCAGCGGGCGTAATGACCTTAAAGGGGTCATGAAGCACCCCTTGGGCTGGTTGAAGAAACAAATCCTGCGGAAAGCTGACATGGCTATGAACTGCTCTGCCAAATATTACAGTCGTGCGCGCTGCGTAATGGCCACAAGCGGAGCGCGAAGTTGCCGTTTCCCCAGGCACCCTCTTTTCAAACAGAGGCCGGTTCTCACTCTCGTCGGTGGGCGGGGCGTCTGTCCGTTTACGTCGCGGATCTGTCAGTTTGCGCCGCAAGAGACATAGCATGCTTATTGGCCGATAGCCGACGTAAATCGAGAGCGGCGTTCGGATCAGATGCGCTTCTTGCCACGGGGTGCCGCCACTTGCCGGCGCCGCACTCCTCAGTACACGGTAGCCGCACTCGCGCAAGCGAATCACAGCGGGAGAGCGATCGCGTTTCATGACGCGCGCTAACGTAACTTCTTTCCCCCATGCCATCCCTCCCTGTCTAGCTTCCAGTGCGCTCGTCGGCACGAGAAAAGAGAGAAAGCGCTGGGAGCGTGCGCCAAACCCCCGTAACTCCGCTCATTCTTGACGGATTCGAGAAATTTTTGCGGCAATCGATTCGGGAGGCAGTACACTCCGATAATGAGGTCATTAGATCATTACTTGGAAAAGTGGTTCATGACCCCTTTAAGCGCGCGTGATGCCACGCGATCGGTCTCACCCATTGTGATTCCTGTGCGCGAGTGTGGCTCACTGTGTAATGATATTAGACTAAGAGGAGGAATAAACTTTATTGATTCTAAATGGGAGTGGTAATAGGAGACCCATGCGATGGAGCCCGGCACCCGCACGTGGTGGCGACCCGTGGCAAGAAGCGCATCTGATCCAAACGTCGCTCTTGATTTATGTAGGTTGTTGGCCCACAGCATGCTACGTCAAACAGCAAGCGCCGGCAGCTCCGAAAAGAGTGAGCACAGGCCTCTGTATGAAAAGAGGGCGCCTGAGAAAATGGAAACTTCTGGCTCCGCTTCTAAACTCTCCTTGTGGCGCACGACTGCAAGATTTGGCTGAGCTGTTCATAACAGCGTCTGCTATAAGCAGCACATGTTTTCTCGTGAAGTCCGAGGGGTGGTTCACGACCCATTTAAGTGGAATGCAGTTTTCTGCGCGTCCAGTGAAGTAGTTTCCTTTGTTCAAAGCTTTAGTTACAAATATGTTTTGTGGTCAACGGAAGGAATAAGGCACCAATGACAACAAAGACAAGAAGTGACACAGACAGACGCCTGTCCGTGTCACTTATTCGCAATGTTTTTTAGTATCATGTAATATCAAAAGTTATGTTTTGAAGTATCCAGTCAGAGGACTACTACATTTACCAAGCAAATTAGAATGTCTAGCCTCGTCATTTCACTCTATACTTTCCGCACCCGTGAAAATTTCAGTCTTCGACGTCAGGCATGACTTTTTCACGATGCGGCACAAGCTTGGCAAGGACATGTGGTTCGACAAACACGCGAAGTGCCCACGTTTGTCAAAGTTGACCGATTCCTGCAGTTTTCACAGTACCAAAAGATGCACGACGAAGTCGACACGCTGCTCTACCGCCTACAATTAGACGTTTCTTGGACGTAGCCTACATGCTTCGCTCCATCATCATCTTCTCCCGCCTCTCTAATACGCAATCCTGGACGAAGGCCTCATCCATTCATATCCCACCAGAACTCCACCAGAATTCTCAGAATTATCTGCCACCAGAACTCTACCCACGTGATGCTCTGCTCTGTCGACAATGGCAGTAGTAGTTATTAGGCCATCCTGCGCCTTCCAGACCGAAATGGCTGACAACGCTGCCTTCAATAACTATGGTCACCTGTGGACACTTCAGCCCTTTCTCCCTGCGGACATTTCAGCGCTTTCTTTCTTAACAGCGAAGCTCATGTAGCTCGGCGTAAAGTGTGTGACCGTGCCCGAAAAGTATCATCATCGTGAACGAGTATGCGCCACAGAATTTGGGAAGATCCCACTACTCACCGCTACGGCGTGGCCTGTAATAAACCTGAGAACGAGTGCAGAGAGACAGACAGAGAGAGAGAGAAAGAAAGGAAGAAATTATCAAACAGAGAGACGCAACGAAAGACATAAAGAAAGGGAAAAATTCGTGCCGAAAAATATGGTTCACGAGGCGGGATTAGAACCCGCGTACCCTTGATCCGAAGGCGAGCGTCCTAACCACTCGGCTATCCAGACACGCTAGCAGAGCAGAGCATAGCCTTGTAAAGTAGAGTGTAGGAAGGGGTGGGAAAGGGAAGTGAGCGTGAGGAGGAGAGATGTGATGGTGAGGTGGAGGGAAAGCAGGAGGGGAGAGAGTAAAGCGTAGCACAGAAAAAATGAGAAAGAGAGAAATAGAGAGAAAGAAATGCAGAAAAACAAAGAGAAAGAGAGAACATGAACGAAAGAGAGAGAAAGAAGTAGAGAAAGAGAAAAAGATAGAAAGAAAGAGGAAGCAAGCATTGCATCTTCTAGTGACCAGATATCGCACCACCTGGACTAGCAGCGCATGCACAGTATCTAAGCCCCGCCCATCGACGGAGAAGTGGTACCATAACTACATTTTTTATTAGTAAGGCGAAAGCCTTAGATGTCTTATCAAATGCGAAAATTGACCGTCCACGTCGGCGTCCAGCGTCAACGGCGTGGCCGTCCCGCGGCGTCTGGCACGGCACGAGTGATGCAAAAAATCAGCATCACGTGATGACGTCAGCATGACGTCACAGGTATCCGAAAATTGCGGCGTACGTCACAAATTCTGGCATGACGTCACGTCACGTAACGTCACATGATACCGTCATCACATGACATCGTAGTTTGGAAAAAGTGCGCCGATCACGGAGGCAGTGCAAAACCAGGTAAGTGCCTCCAATCCTGGAGGCAGCGCAAAACCACGCTAGGTGCACAAAGCTTTCGGAGGGTGGCGAAGCAGGATCAATGCATCGGCTGAGAACAAAAAGATGGCTTTCGCCTTCCAGTTGTCTTAGTTGAATGCACAATGGACCCTGTGAGTTTTTGAACAATAAGTAGCATCGTTCTGAATAAGCAAAAACACAGAAACAACTACGCATTCTTTTCCCTCTTACTTGATCTTCAAGCCATACATAAGTTGCAAATAAGTCTTTTATTTATTTATTTATTTATTTATTTATTTATTTATTTATTTATTTATTTATTTATTTTATTTACTCTCAGTGGCGAGGACATTACGGAGGGGATTAGGTAGAAAAACACAGTGAATGAGCAAAATTACAACGAACAAGTTTACAACAGGCTAGTACTTGTCCAATTATGGTTACTGCCTCGCGTAAACGTTATCAGAAACTGATGCTATAACATCGGGTAGCAAGGTGGTCCGACTCAATTACTGTGGGCGATAGAAAATATTAGGGAAATGTATTGGTTTTACAAAATGTACTACCTACCTTATATTGCAACAGTGAATGCCATGAGATATATGTTGTGGTTATAAAACAGATGTGCCGTGAACAACGCAGTGGTAGCCCATTTTATGAAACAAGTTCCAGTGATAAATATTTAACGCACTGTTATAGACGGAATGCAAGGGCTGGCTTTCATGGACGTTATTCTAGCAATGCGACCGCAATTACAAAGAATGAAACGAGCCAAATTATTCTAACTTTTTCCAGGCAGTAATAATAATTATATCTGGGGTTTTACGCCCCAAAACCCCGGTATGATTATGAGGGACGCCGTAGTGGAGGGCTCCGGAAATTTCGACCACCTGGAGTTCTTTAACGTGCACCTAAATCTAAGTACACGGGCCTCAAGCATTTTCGCCTCCATCGAAAATATTTCTATTATACGAAAGAGTCAGGAAACCGAAGTCATATTGAGTCGCGTATTCCAAAGTGTCACTTCTGCTTGAAGTGAAAGCATTTTCATAGAATGAATATTTGTAACGGCGTAATACGGACTAATTACAACAGATCGTGTCTTGCGTTTTATCCAGGTATTTTTGTTTTCGTAACAATCGAAAAACTCGATGCCAGGACACAATGCTTCATGAAATTCGAGCCCGGACCATGCAGGGCTTCAATTCCCAAGTGGTTCTACAATCACACTGCACATGAATGCCAGCTATTTATTTTTGGTGGATGCGGAGGCAATCAAAACAACTTCGCGACCAAAGAGAAATGTCAACAACTTTGTCAAGGTAAGACAAAAAGTTAAGTTGTTATGCAAGTTGCTTGTGCTTTCACATACTTACGCACATCCGTAATCGAAGTGCACTTGTTTTCATCACTGCTAAACGTCACTGTGGAATGGGTTGTTTGAGAGCTGTTTTTCAATCTAAAATTAATGCCCCGTATCGTGTGGCATGCATCCCGGAAAGAAAACATAGGGCACTCTTTTAACGAAGTTCACAACATTATCTGCACTGAGCACACATGTGTGCGCTGACTTCAGATGTGGAAAACACGTCCATCATCGCGCGTAACACTTTTCTGGCTTCAACAAACAATGACAGACTGTACTAGGCGCTTTAACTAGATAGAATTATCGGCTTTTTACAGACGCAAAGGTCCTGGGGGCACATGGATCACAGCTCATAAACCTAGAAAGCCACGCACGATCCGTTTATATGGCACCGAAATTATCGCAGCCGTCGCTAGTGTATTTAAAATCGACAGGTCTCTCCAACCACTCCCAGACTTGGTGTTAACGTGGCTTCATACGTGCCCGCGACTATTGTTGTCTCTCTGTCTCTTTGAAAACTCTATCCCTTCCCCAAGGTGCCGGGCAGCTAACCGTTAGGCACATCTGGTGTACCTCGAACCCAGTACTATCCACCATCAACTTGGAAGGCACGGGGTTGGATTGCCAGAGCCGCGCCGGGCACTCATTGGTTTTTCTAATAAGAAGGGAGGTACGACGACCTGGCGCTCAATGGTGTGGGTATCCATCTCGAGAAAGTGACCTCCCCTTTCCGCTAGCTTCTACCTTGCATTGCCCCCCTTCATCTCCATTTTTGGTTCCAGATATAAGCATCTTACCTAGCCCGCCCCCACGGACTGACTGGTGGACTTCTATGACTCCGCTTGACTCATTCTAGAGTACAAAAAGGTCAGGGACTTTATTGAATACACGACCACAAATGTAGCGCACACTGTTTAGTTAGCGCGAATTATGTGTTGTCGCTCTTGGACTCCTAACCCCCTCTTGTAGTGTAACAAACTCTACAAGATGTGGTCGACCTCTCTGCATTCACTCCCTTGCCCCTTCTTCCAGCCTCTTCTCTCGCTATATTGCCCTTTATTTCCCTTATTTGATTCCACGGCGCAAGCGTAAAGAGTTAGTGCTGTGTGAAGAAGCACCTCCAAAAACCCCGAGTGAAGCAGACGACAGCAGAGCATCCCCTCAAGAAGAGGAAGAAAACGAAACCAGATTTAGAGCTCGCGCAGCGAAGGCGAAAAAAGGAAGGGCTCGCGCAGAGGACCGGTGGTTGGAACGCCGGCAAGACGAGGTGAAAGAGCCTACTGCGGACCCGCAACTACGTATCCTTTTTACAAACATATTTGAAATGTAAAACAATTGTATCTCAAAAATAAAGTGCCGCCCGTTTCATGGCCGATCCCCCACAGTGGGTTGCGCCAGGTTGCGAAGGTCCAACCAACCAACCAACTACGCGCGAGGTTCCGAAGGCCGCACTCCTACGTTCGAGCTGTCGAAGTCCTCGGGCCATGGCGTGAGCGGACACAAGTTCCGGGAGAGCCCTGCTGCCGGCCATCGTCGACACAGCGAGCGTGTTCGAGGCCCCGGAGTCGCCGGCCACCGCGTCGAGCGAGCTGTGGCCGCCTGCTACTTGCGGCTTCGCCTGAGCCTGCTGCTTCTTTCTGCGCTGGGACGTTGGCCGTCGCACACCAGCGACAGTCGCAACGCAGGGACGCATCGAGCCTCGCTTCACAAGGCACTGGACGTCTTCGGAGACGATTGTGAGACTGCATATTTGTTTGTTTGTTTGGAACCGCGTACACGGGCCCGTATTGTTATTCTTGTGTCCTCTGTGTTTGTCGCTCAATATATGTCTTTTCTGTCACGCACTGTCTCCATCTTGCTCGCGTCACACGCCTTGCGACGTGACTAACCTAACCATCACATATCTGGCGTCCGCGAGACAGGACTGCTCTTGTTCCATCTAAGAAGAGCATCACATCGCATATGTGTGTCTGACGGTCGATGATGGAGGCAGATAAGCTGATTGCAATTGGAAAAGAACTGGGTTTGAGTGGCGCAGCACTAAAGGAATGGATAGACGAAGAACGCGCACGCGAAAGGGAGGCACGTGACGCTCGTCTGGCAGAACGAAATGCAGCGAAAGAAGCCGAGGCGGAGGCCATCTCAAGATTAAAGGCAGAGAAGGAAGTCCACGAATTGAAGTCAAGTTTGCGTGAGTTAGATGCGACGGCAGGTAGCACGACTACGGGGATGCTTACCGAGGGTGTGCCCGTAGGCACCACGCAGAGCTACCAAAGTCCGCATAAACTCATCCCAGCATTTAACGAAGGACGCGATGAGCTGGACGCGTATATACAGCAATTTGAGCGCGTCGCTACGAGCCAAGACTGGCCACAAGAGAAATGGGCCCTATCACTAAGCCTTTGCTTGACAGGAGAGGCCTTGAGTGTTGTAGGTAGGATGGCACCTAAGCATGCCATGGACTACATAACGTTGAAGAAAACCCCACTACAACGCTTCAGGTTCCCAGAGGAAGGTTATCGATCTGAGTTTCGATCAGCGAAACCTGATAATGCGGAAACTGGCAGACAGTTCGCCGGACGTCTATTGGGTTATTTTGACCATTGGCAAGAAATGGCCAAGACGGACCGGACGTACGATGCTCTGCGAGACAAGATCGTCTGAGAACAGTTTCTCTTACAATGTCATGAGAAACTGGCAGTGTTTCTTAAAGAAAGGAATTGTCAAGGACTTGACCAACTAGCAGAAGCTACGGACCATTACCTGGAGGCGCAAGGGTTAGTAAACCTTGGTAAAGGAAAAGACGACAACCCGAACGAGCCGCCAGGTCAAACTCAAACGTCTGAGCGACGAGATCAAAAGGAAAGACCACATTGCTTTCTTTGTGGTAAACGAGGTCATAAAGCTGCCGATTGCTGGACCAACACAAAGCGTCCAAGCACAAAGCCACCGTTCTGTGCAAAGTGTCACTGCACTGAGCATCAGACAGGTGACTGCCCCAAAAAGGCCAGCACTATCGAGCAGGCCTCGTGCTCGTTACAGCACGTAGATCTATCGCAAGCCGTTATACCAGAGTCCGGGGCTTTGCGCTGCGTTTCCGGAAGCTTGGAACGCGGAAGAACGCAAACGCCCAAACTATACAAAAAATGTATGCCAACAGTTGAGGGTATACTCGAAGGACATCCTGCTACAGTACTACGTGATACGCGGTGCGATGCCATTATTGTGAAGAGGTCCCTCGTATCAGACAGCAAGCTGACAGGAAACACCTCATCAGTCTGTCTTCTGGACAGAACATTGCTCAAGCTGCCTGAAGCAGATGTGGAGATAATCTCACCGTTTTTCACAGGCAAGACTCGAGCTATCTGCATGGACAATCCCTTGTATGATGTTGTCCTAGGCAATGTGCAAGGCGTTCGTGATGTATCCGCTCCTGACAGTGACTGGAAGAGACATATTCGTGCCTTCTATGAGTCATCCAGCGCGGAACATTACAGCAGTTCTACCAATAGATCCTTCTCCGCAGAGACCTCAACATCAGCTGCCTTTGGATCAGTTGTCAATAGAAAAGGTGCAGCAGTAAACCAACAGGCAACACGAGAGCCGAATCTGCTACCCGTACCAGATATCAACTACTTGGACACTAGCCCACAAGACCTCGGGGACAGGGAAAAGGATGACAGCAGCCTGCGGAAATGCTTCGAAGCAGTTCACCAAAAGGTGAAGACCAGGTTCGCCGACATCCTGTTCTTTATGAAGGAGGGAATTCTTTACCGCAAGTTCACGCTTCGTTCGAAGAGACAAGTGGAGCAGCTTGTGGTACCAAGAAGCCTCCGACGTTTTGTGATGCAAATGGCCCACGAAGGGATTCTTTCGGGCCATCAAGGGCTTAAGATAACCAAACACCGTGTGCTCGAAGAATTCTACTGGCCCGGTGTCCAGTCGGACATTACACGATTTGTTAAATCGTGCCACACGTGTCAGAGAACAGTTCCCAAGGATCTCCTTGGTCGAGTACCACTGGAATGTACTCCGTTTAAGAGAGTTGCCAACGATAATCTAGGACCACTATCTCGGATGTCACAGAATCCAAACAAGCAATCATTCGTTCCGTTTCAACAAAAGGAATCAACTGGCGATGTGAGCAGATTGGATTCTCTCACTCCTGACCGACGCCTGCAAGTCAAAGGTCGTCGAGAAGAACAACCAGAGTCCGCCTACGGCAGGTGGAAACATGCGACTGAATACGGGCCACGTAACTTCTACAGTCGAGAAAGGAAGCGCGATCGTTTCGAAGTCTGATGAAATACTTTCTAGACAGTGTATGTTATAAGGCGTGAAAGTGTAGGGGTAGGCTATAAGAGCTGGTTGCCGTACCCATGAGCGATGTGTCTACGAAGACATAGCGTGTGGCAACAAGAGCAAAAAAAAAAGTTAAGTTCTTTCTTTCGCTCTTTGTTACTGTGTCGTAGGACACTTCGCAGGGATCATGACACTTTAGTAGTTCTGTGCATTGTTTCTACTTTTTCATTGTGTGTACTATTGTGTTATCAAATGTGCCGAGTGTGCGGTGCTCGGAACTGGTATGAGTGTTCACCTATGTGCCGAGTGTGCGGTGCTCGGAACTGCTGTGATGTGCAATGGCGCTATTGCGCGTGTTTCCTTCAGTGAACCGGCGTGTTCCCAGTGCCCTCAAGTTCTTCTAACGAAAGAACTTTCTTAAGTGGGGGGGTGATGTGAAGAAGCACCTCCAAAACCCCCAGTGAAGCAGACGACAGCAGAGCGTCCCCTCAAGAAGAGGAACAAAACGAAACCAGATTTAGAGCTCGCGCAGCGAAGGCGAAAAAAGGAAGGGCTCGCGCAGAGGACCGGTGGTTGGAACGCCGGCAAGACGAGGTGAAAGAGCCTACTGCGGACCCGCAACTACGCGCGAGGTTCCGAAGGCCGCACTCCTATGTTCGAGCCGTCGAAGTCCTCGGGCCATGGCGTGAGCGGACACAAGTTCCGGGAGAGCCCTGCTGCCGGCCATCGTCGAGACAGCGAGCGTGTTCGAGGCCCCGGAGTCGCCGGCCACCGCGTCGAGCGAGCTGTGGCCGCCTGCTACTTGCGGCTTCGCCTGAGCCTGCTGCTTCTTTCTGCGCTGGGACGTTGGCCGTCGCACACCAGCGACAGTCGCAACGCAGGGACGCATCGAGCCTCGCTTCACAAGGCACTGGACGTCTTCGGAGACGATTGTGAGACTGCATATTTGTTTGTTTGTTTGGAACCGCGTACACGGGCCCGTATTGTTATTCTTGTGTCCTCTGTGTCTGTCGCTCAATATATGTCTTTTCTGTCACGCACTGTCTCCATCTTGCTCGCGTCACACGCCTTGCGACGTGACTAACCTCACCATCACATGCTGACATTGGCTAAACCCTTTCTTGTCCTTTTTAACAGCGGATCTGCTTAAGCCGGGCGTAAGGTGTAATCCGTGGACTGGAATAGCCTCGCCAAGCGATGACCGCACTCCCAGAACACGTGCGCACAGGCGCAGCTGGTATGACGTCACGCGCCGCCACCGAACAGAAAACATGAACCGGCATGCGCTCTCTTCGTTGTCTTCGTCATCGTTGCCGTCTTCTTCATCTTTAGCTTCGCTACCACTACACGTACGCCGATTTCTCCGGGGCAGGACGCAATAGCTCTGATGGGCGAGAGAATGAGCACGGAGAGGGAGAAAGAAAGAGAGAGAGTGCAACTTTATTAAGAGACCTGTGCAGACGCAGAGGTTGCCCCGCGCCACCCGGCTACTCCCACGTTGGGACCGGCAGGTCTAGCCTAACGGCCCTGTCGCCGGCGCACTGGAAGGCCAGGATTTGGTCCTGTAGGTTTGGGCTGTGGAAAAGCGCATCCCACTCGGCCTTGCTGTAAGTCGGGCCGAGCGACCCGCACTCCCAAATCATGTGAGCTAATGTAGCGGCCTGACAGCAAGCGGTGCAGGCGGCGTCGGGGAATTTGTGTGGATAAATTTCATTTAAGTCTGCTAAAGATGGGTACGAATGGGTTTGAAGTAAGCGCAACCAGACTGCTTGTGCTCGATTGAGTTTTGAATGTGGGATCGGGAAATCCCGCCTCACCATGCATTAATACTTGGTAATCTCGTTGTGTGTGGTTGGAGTGTCCTTATCTCCCGCGTCGTCGGCGCTGGAGCCATCGCCCATGTGGAGAGCAGCGCGGTCGGTGAGCAGAAAGAGATAGAAAGAAAGGAAGAAATGAAGATAAAGATAGAGCAAGAGAGAAATTATGGGGGGAAAAGTTTCATCACGAGGCGAGATTCGCACCCGCATACCCATGATCGTCCGAAAGCGAGCGCCTTAGCCACTCGGCTATCCAGGCACGCCAGCAGAGCTTAGCATAGCCTTGTACAGCATACTATAGCAAGGGGTAGTAAAGGGAAGTAAGGGTGAGCAGGACATATTTGAGGGGGGAAGGAGGGAAAGAAGGAGGGGAGAGAGTAAAGCAAAGCGTAGAGAGAAATAGAACGATAGGCAGAAAGAGAAAGAATGAGAGAAAAGAAAGAGAAACAAAGAAAGAGAGAGAAACATATGGAGAGCGAGAGGAATATGTTGAAAGAAAGAGGAAACGAGAAATACATAGATAGAAAGAGAAAGGGAAAGAAAGATAGAAAGACCGAGAAAGATAAAAAATAAAAATAGGCGAAGACAAAAAATACATACACAAAAAGAGAGAGAACAAAAAAATGGAAAGAAATAGAGGAAGAAAGAAAGAGAAAATTTGCAAAGCTTAGCAAAACAGCAACAGCCAGGACAACATGTAGGTGCCCATCAGATCTGCTGTCTATTTATCATTGCGCCTCCAGAGCAAGCTACGCTAAATACCTTTAAGAGCGAAGCTCTGTAAGCCGGCCGTAAAATGTCGACCCTGCCGCAAAACTGTCATCATCATGAACGGGCATGTCCCACATAATTTGGACAAGTCCCACTACTCACCACTACGGCGAGGCCTGTAATAACCCTAATGGGTGAAAGAACGAGTACAGAAAAAGAGAAAGGAAGAGAGAAAGAGAGAAACAGAGAGACGGAAAGAAAGATATAAAGATAGAGGAAGAGAAAAATTCTTGCCCAAATAAAATCTTCACGATGCGGGATTCGAACCCATGTACCCTCGATCTGAAGCCGAGCGTCCTAACCACTCGTCTGTCCAGGCACGCTGTCAGAGCATAGCATAGCCTTGTAGCGTAGCAATGGGGTGGGAAAGGGAAGTGCGGGTGAAGAGGAGGGAAAGGAGAAGGGGAGAGAGTAAAGCGCAGCACAGAGTGAATGAGAAAGAGAAAAATATAGGGAAGGAAATACAGAAAAAAAAGCAAAAAAGAGACAGAGAGAACATCAACGAAAGAAAAAGAAAGAAGTATATAAAGAGAAAAAAGATGCAAAGAAAGAGAAAAAGAAGATAATTCTCGCTGAGCAAACAATTCTTCACGAAAAAATTCTTCACGACTACCGACGGAGACATCGCGCGAAACCTCCGCTCTATAAGTGTCCAGATAGACATGGGCCATCAAAAGAAAGTGCGTACTCCCAAGGAGAAAGCCGCGCATCTCGAAGATAGACAGACAGACGTGTCGGTCGACGGGGAGTACGAGCAGCGACGGGCCCGTGCTTCACTGTGCGAAGCTTTGCGCGACTAAATGCAAACATATAAAATTTATTTCTGCATATTTTCTCTGTTTTTTCATGCACATATTTTTATGAGATATGTAACTATTTGATATCTGTTGTAAAAAACAGCTTTATTTTTCTCCTTATCAGTAACAAGGAATGTTTCCCATTGTGGGATTTTGCTTTGCGATCTCCTATTTGTATGACTCATGCGCAGCTTTACTTTAAGACATAAAATAAATAAAATAAATGTTTCTCACTCTAATCTCTCCTCTTCGAACAGCTAATTGGCGATGGTCTTGTACTGCTGAAACACATAGACTACATTTGTCAGTGATTTCCGCCCAGTTCTGGTTTATTAGAACAGCGATTATATGAACTCTCAGACGCATTTCTACCGTCGCCGTAACCGCGAGGTTCTGGTATAAAGTCCAAGTCGACATCATCGCTCCGCGAGTCGCGTGTTCTATGTACGAGTGAAAGCTTGCGAGGGCAGCCGATGATGGCGGCTCAAGCACAGGGTAAGCGTGCGGGCCGTTTTACAGCGAAAGCTGTTATGAGATCATTTCACCGGCCGTTTTTGGTGCCGCCGCCGCCGCCGCCGCCGGTGTCCGTAACCAGTATCGCTCGAAATAAGAAAAAAAAACGAAATAAGAAAAAATTCCAGGATGGAACGAGGTTCGAACCTGGGCCCTCTGCGTGGGAGCCCAGTATTCAACCTCTGAGCCATGCCGGTGCTTGAAACTGCTTTGCAAAAAGGTCCTTTACAGGCTTCATGTCGGAAAGGAACCACATTAGCATATGCAATATGGCGTGGTAGAAGAGTAAAATAAGCACTTGTATTGGTTGCCAAGGAAGCCCATAAGCGCATGATCCATTTCCTCGGGGTCTCAGTAAAGTTCTTCCCCCCCTCCGTCTCTCTCCCACGTCAACGTATGTTATACAGCATGACGGGCGAGGAAAATAGCGACCGGGCGTCACCGAATGCAAATTACATAACTGGTGGGCCGTTTAAACCTTCCAACCCATTACACAGGGCTGAGCCATAATTCTTCATCGTCGTCAGTCGTCGCGTCAACAAAGTGCACATAATGCCTTACAGACCTGTAGCTGGTGCCTCGCTTCTCCGCCGGATGACGAATAATGGCTTAGTAGGTGCTTCCCATCTTCACAAAAATTGTGATTTTTGGCGTAGTGGGTACCGTTCTAGTGTACTTGTATTGTAGTCCCAAGAGAGCTTACAACGGGCACTAGAAACGCCGCTCTTCCAGCTTTCGCTGTGACTGTGCTGCGGTATTAGCGCAGGCCTGGCGTTTTTTTTTCGTCGCGCGAAAATCCAATTGTAGAGATGGGGTGTAGAGGAGGACTTTGTCGCTCCGGAAGGAACCGCATGCTTGTATCGACCAGGCGCAGTCGCACGCGCCTTATCTTGCGAGGGATTAGCAGACGACCCTAATCGTTGTACGTGCTGTGTTCCCGTTGAAGCAAAGGACAGTGCGACGGTCGCTTCGCTCGCTGAGGCGGCTGCGTTCCTCTGTGCTAGCGTTTTGTTAAGCTAATCTAGAATGGACGCTAAAGGAGTTAGCTTACGGCCTTACCTCGTACAACTTTCCAATTTGTTGAATTAAAACAACAAGCTGCGTTCCCTCCGTTCCTTTTAGACTTCCATCCGAGTAGCACTGGCCAAATAGCAAAAATATGCCCAATTTGTTGTTATCGCATTAATTGCTTCGCTCATGCGGCGAATCTGTGACATTCTTTACGCACACAAAAAACAAGGTGCCATAACGCAATACTATTAGTTTTAATACATTAGATGCAGCATTACAATATAAGAAAGTAGGAAAGATCATTTTAGTTTTGTTGCGATAGCAATTATACGGACACTCTCGGCGGATATTTGCCGTCGCCGTCGTCGTTATGTCCCGGATATATATATATATATATATATATATATATATATATATATATATATATATATATATATATATATATATAAGCCACAAATTAAGATAATTCAGAACAAAACATTCCGAACCGATCGACCGGGGCTTCGAACCATGCACCCCACGTTCCACACCTCGCTGCCTTAGACAACTGCGCCTTG
The DNA here is from genome assembly GCF_013339695.2 of Rhipicephalus sanguineus. Classification (NCBI taxonomy): domain Eukaryota; kingdom Metazoa; phylum Arthropoda; class Arachnida; order Ixodida; family Ixodidae; genus Rhipicephalus; species Rhipicephalus sanguineus. The sequence continues at coordinate 55,517,308 of NC_051185.1, forward strand.
CCTCATTTCATTATCTTTAATTCAAGGAAAGATGACCTGTTATAGCTGTGAACCACGCACTAAATAATTCGTCACATTAGAATTACCTTAACATACACAACGCGCACATTGTTCCCTACAGTAGGAGGCATTTCAAAAGTCAGGCAAACACACACAAGCGTCCAGAAGTGCAAGCCAATCCGGAACGGGCTCAAAAGTCTCAACAACACTTCGCACTTGAGCAGCTTCTTCTCGGAAGACAGACCTCATCGATCGTGGTGGCTCGGAGTTTCTGTCGATCATGCGACTTTTCCATAGCGAATAAAGTCCTAATGTCATGCCTCATTCGTTTTCTAGAATACTAGCGGAAGAATACAAACGCACGCGGCGTTAGGTGAAACGCACAGGATGCCACACGTGGCGAAACTAAAATTATGTGAGACGCGGGCTTTGCCACATCGTTGCCCGCGCTGCGTTTGCGTCGTTTTGCTGGTGACCCACGCTAGTTTTCCATTTTGGGGTTATCGCGCCACGCCACTCGTGGCCAGTCGGCCAAGGAAAAAGAAGAGCGTCCAGTGGCTCGTGGTGGCGCGAGCTAGCGGGAACGCTTTGTCTCTTGTAGACTTATGCCACAGGAGGGAAGAAACGAGATGGCTGAACCAGAATCACAGTATATATGTTACACCGAGAGAAGAATTTTGAGTCTAAAATGACAGCGCAAGCGCTATAGACATCCACAAAGAAAAGAAACGCACGACACAAGTCAGTCAGAATGGTATTTAGTGCAAACACTAGACAGCAGACAAAGTAGAAGACGAGGACGCAGCGCATTCTTCCAACTAAAATTTATTCGGAAACGAACACACACTTATACGGACCAGGTGACCAAAGAAAAAAGAGAAGAAAAGAAAAAGAAAAAACCTGAGAGTAAAAGGAAAAGTATATACAACCAAAAAATCACAGCATATCCACAGAGTGAATGATGATGAGTGGGCGAAGCTGCGGAGGTTCATCGGTAAACCGTGAATCTTCCGTGAATTCTGCCCAGTACATCATCACCGACGTGAGATCGGGCGCGTTTATACTAAAGGTTCGATGAGAGTTATGACGACTTGCAGCTCACTTTAATTTTACATGTACGCTGTGAATTTTCATTGTTTAATCACGCACAGGAGAAATCGCACACACGCACTACCTTGGAGGTCAAAATCGAGTGCCTATATATACGGGGTGGTCATTGAACGGTTGTGCAGCGCGAGCGGTCAGTTTTTTCAATCAAGACGCTGCCGCGACGCTGCCTCGCGACGCTGCCTGCGTCGGCGCCGCCGCACCGCGAGGCAAGATAGGGGGGGAACGTAGGAGACGAGAAACATCTGGCGTCTTTCGTTAAGCAGCTTGCGTCTTTTCGTTTTGCTTTAGAAACATCTGGCGTCTTTTCGTTTTCCCTTTAGAAAGCATCTGGCGTCTTTCGTTGGTTTATTTCATCAATCAACGGCGTTTTGAACAAAATTTTTATTGTTTAATCACGCACAGGAGAAATCTCACCAGGCACTACCTTGGAGGTAAACAATGGCTGCTAATGGGAATGAGAGACAGAAGAAGTTGGCTTTTAGCTAACACTTACACTTCTACTTCTACTAACGTTTCCTACTGGAACGTGCCAATGGCTGCTAATGGGGAATGAGAGACAGAAGAATTCGGCTTTTAGTTAACGCGCACGCTGCGAATTTTTTATTGTTCAACAACGCACGGGAGAAATCTCCCACCGGCACTACCTTGGAGGTCAAGATCTGGTATTAGCGTTAAGACTGGTTCGCACTACGACCTTTTATTTCTCTATGCTACGACGGGGACGAACGGGTGCCGCTTTAAGGAGCTTCGCCCCTAAAATGTGCCCTCTTGGAAAAGAATAGCAAGTAAGCGCTATGCCGTGGTACCGCCCCCATCCCTACGGCGCGACAGAAACAAAAGTTCTTTGTCGGAAAGGTGCAGGGATGGCATGCTTACGCATGCGTCGCCGGACCGTGCGATTTCCTCAGCCACAATAATCTCCCTCACCCTTTGATCCTGGGAACGTGACTTGTTCCAACTCGTCCAACAAGCAACGTGTTGTGTACGACACAAGCACTAAGAACTGATCTATTCTTTCATACGCCAATGCATATAAAAGCCCAAGGCAAACTTACCGCACATGCGCACATGACAATAGCTCTAAAGCAAAACGTGTCACAAGGATGATAGCAGGGGCGTAGCCACGTTAGGGCACACCTGGGCCCGTGCCCCCCCCCCCGAAATTTTTTTTTGCCATAGCATACAGAGCAGAAAATGACACTCGACCACATCTGCCTGCTCGTCCCCACTACAGATCAAGGAGGTGTCCCCCCCCCCGAAAAAAATTTCTGCCTACGCCCCTGGATGATAGTGCATTAGATACGCGAATTCATGAATTTATAATCAGATGGGTGCAAGGACAAAGAGGTAAAGAAGAAGTAAGACGGACAAAGAAGTGCGTTTGCACTGTAACTTTAGCCTCAGGGATATGTATGAACTACAGCCAAATGATGTTTTATCTTAGTGACAAGAATCGACGCCCGCAGGGAACGCGAGCCGTGGCTTCACGTGCCACTGCCAAGCGCCGTCTTTATTTTCTGCTCTTTTTAAGTGGTGCGCTCTGTGGTTTTGTTTGCCGCCCAAAGAAAGGCGGTGCAGCGTGTTGGGACCAAGGAGGTTGAAAAAAAACTTCTGGAGTGGAGGCGGCGCGCCGCCGCTGAAGCCGACGACCGCCATATTGCTCCAGGCAGAAAACGTGTGGGTCGTCGCTTGAGCCCGCGTGGAAGTTCCACAGATGGCAAATTTCTCCATTCTTTTGATGACAAGCGAGTGTTGTGGATGTATCATTTTTTGGACTGCGATCCACTCGATAACCACATTTACAATTTGTCGAAGACTGCCAAGCTGTACATAAAAAAAACGCCGGGCCTGCGCGCAGCACAGTCACAGCGAAAGCTGGAAGAGCGGCCTTTCTAGATCCCGTTCTAAACTCTCTTGGGGGAACTAATACAAGTACACTTGCAAGGTACCCACTACGCCGCAAATCATAATTTTTGTGAAGTACGGAAGCAATCACTATGCCATTCTGGGAGCAATAAAGATAAGAGCTGCGCGAGGAGTCGTCGACCGCGTAGCTACTGAACGGCATGACGATGAGGTTGTTGACAACAAAGATCCCCCAACGACGTACAATGAACTTTGCAAGAACTTTTATCTGAGGAGGCGAAAGTATCCGCCACCGCACAGTAAACTGAACAGGCCTCAGGCATTGACGCTCAGACTCCTGCAGGTCGGGGCATATCCCAGTCCCGCACTCTTGCACAAAATTTACCCAGAAATTCATACGTCAAACACGTGCGCGCTTTGCTCAGACTTTGCCAGCTTAGATCATATGCTCTGGCGGTGCCCTGCGTTACGGGTTCAAAACGTTACATCGTCAAAGTGGGATGCTGCGCTACGCAGTACGGATTTCAGGACGCAGCTATGGGCAGTCCAACGGGCCCACGACGTGGCGGACAGGTTAGGCCTATCTGTCCCGACGTGGGAGCGGCCCGCTACGTGCTAGTTCACGCCCCGACGGACCTAAATAAAGTTTTTCCATACCATACCACCACCACCATTATTCGTCTTTCTGCGGTAAGCGAGGTACCCGCTACACATCTGTAAGGCATTATGTGAACTTTGTTGATGCTGCATGTGGTTGCTGGATGAAGAATTATGGCTGAGCCTTTTGTAATGGATTTGAAGCAATTAACGATCCGGTCACTCGTTGCGCAATTAGCATTATGTGACGCCTAGTGGTTATTTTACTCTTCTGAAACGCTATATTACACATTTAACGCAATTCCTTGCCCGACATGACGCCTGTAAGGATGTTTATGCAAAGGAGTTCCAGTCACTGGCGTGGCTCTGTGGTAGAATACTAGACTCCCATGGAGAGGACCGGGGTTCAAATCCCATATGAGCCTGTTTATTTTTATTTATTTCATTTTTCTTATTTCTCGCGATAGTAGTTACGGACACCGGCGGCGGCAATGGACAACCACCCCACAGCCGTTGTCATCTGATAACAGCTTTCGCTGTAAAATCAGGCTTCACCACATTTCAAAAGAAATCAACCAGAAGAAAATTCGGCAGATCCCACGCGTTGTGGAAATCTGTTTCATGCGAAGCAGTCAGCGAGTACTTTTATGCTGTATTTTATGGCTTTGAGCCAAGCGTTACGAGGTGGATCAACGTGTTTTTGTAAGTGCAGTAGCTGTGTCCACATAGTGGGCTTACCAGGCACGTCGACAACACTGGCGCTTAAAGGGTAACTTATGGTGCAGCGTAACGCCAGCCCTCACGTAAGAGTACATAGGTCAGTATTATCGAAACTAAGTGCACATTATGGTACAACCATGTGGATGTGATACGTAACTTTCGTTAATGTATTCCTCTGGGTCGAGCAATGCTTCAATATAGCTTGCTGAAACAGAGGAATACAAGTGTAATGTTTATTACACTGCTATAAAAGCGGAGCCAACACTGGAACCGCAGACGTTAATCTGATATGACGCCTATATCGTAGGAGTACATACGTACTGTGCATTGCTTTCTTGCAAAATTAGATAGCCAGCACCACAACCACACTTGACGTTGCACCGAAATTACGCCTGCATAGGCTCTTTTTCCAAACCAGTCTATATACCCGACGTACCTCTGTGGTAGAATACTTGATTGCCACGCAGAATGCTTGGGTTACATTCCTGCTGTGATCTTAATATTTATTCTTTCCATTCGTCGGGTCAACGCTCCCGATGTCGGTTTTTCTTAACGCTCTCGCATTTAAAGTACCAATGTCTGTTTTCGCCGTTCCTGGGTAGATATAAACCGTCAATCACATGTGGCGCATACCCGTACACCACGGCCAGTGGTAAACGGCTATGTGCCACACGTGTCTGGAGGAAAGGGTTTGACGACCTACGCGACAGGATTTTCCTGTTATTCATGTCATGATACGACAGCCATATCCGTCAAATCCTCTTACCCTCCCATGCCGATCTTGGTCTACACCAAGTTAAGGAGGCGATCATGAGAGCACCTCGGCGTAGGTGGCTAGTTACATAGATTCGTAGATAAAAACGCTCAATGTGCCAAAGGTTCGCTAAGAAATGCCTAGCATTTAAAAATCCCAGAGCGGAGTAAGAACGCAGCTGACAATTAAGGACTGTTATTTTTTAAAAATTTATAGACGAGTGTAAACAAGAGCTGCAGCAAGCTAGTCAATTAATCTGCTTTCGTATCTCTTCTTTTTGCTGTGTTTACTTTTTAAGGGTGCGTGTTTCATATGGTTAGTTTCGTGATTGTCTGCATTATGCGTAAACCAGAGCTGCAGCAAACTGGTCAACTAGTTTGCTTTTGTATCTTTTCTTTTGCTGTGTTTAGTTTTTCAGGGCGCGTGTTTCATACGGTTAGTTTCGTGACTGTGTGCATTATGATGCATTTTGAAGTTATTTTGGATTTGTTGCTTTATCGATTCACGTATAAACCACATTGTATATTCTTCTTTTTTCTTTTGAAGTTGTGTAAAAGCCGGCGGTGAATAAAATTTTATGTACCACTTATTAACTCCTCCATGTGCTTCATTTCGGGAATGCTGGAAGCGAATGTTACTTGTTATCACGCACGCTTCAGCCCATGTATAATGATGTAAAAAACTGCCTCCTTCAATCCTGCAGGACAACAAAAAAATTCGGCCAAATAAGTAACACTAACTATCCAGTTGTCACGCTGAAACGCCCCCGCGAAAGCTCACAATTACGCTGTCCGCGCTCAAGCTGCGCTGCCTCTTGCCCGGAGCAAAATGGCTGCCAACCGGTTTCCCAGGCTTCACCCGCTCGCGTGGGCGCGTATAGGGGACCTCCACTCTAGAAGTTTTTTTTTTAAAACTCCTTGGTTGGGACAACGCGAGCGCAAGAGTCCGAGAGTGGCTTGCGTCCTGCGCATGCGTCGTGCGGCTCGCAAATTCCTTGGGTCCCCAATTCTAAAACTGTGTAGTGTTTCGCCGGTGTTGGGATGTGCGCCTTCGACTTCTACTTACAGGGCGAGGTCGACCGTGCTCGCGCAATTATCTCTTGAGCGGGAGGTTTGTACGTCTGCTGCTTTCACCGCAAAGTTTGCGTTGAAGCCGTAGGCGGCACGAAGCTCGCAGCGCTCGCTGCAGTGGCCGAGTTTGCGAAAGGAGTGATCTGCTAGCAAGAAGAGCCAAAGTAGGTGTTAGCTGAAATAACAACTGTGACCGTTGGCGCTCGTTCTATGTATACCTGTGAGTTCTAGAAGAGAACTCACAGGTATACACAGGTATAACTGTGTCGTGTTTTTCTTCCTTAGTCCTCGTCCATTTGTAGCGCTGTTTTTTCCACACCTGTGAGTTCTTGCCGTGCCTCCTTCTTTGTGTTTAAGCGGCGCGCTGCAAGTGTCGAGCTGTGACAGTTGTTAGTTCGCGCTCGCCTTGTGTGTTTTCTTTTCCTGCGTGCTTTGTGCTTGAGCAGCGCGCAGCAAGTTTCCAGCTGCTTGCCGTTCTTCCTGGGACATTCCAATTTCTTGCTATCGCATTCATTGCTTCGCCCATGAGGCGAAACTGTGACTCTTTTAAAACCATGACTTGTAATGGTAAAGCTGTACAAGATGATTCTGTGCACTGATAAAACTCGCGTAGGAGACGAACGATAGCCACGACACGAAGAGCTTGAAAAGTTTTGAGAAATGTAGCATGATATTGCTGCCTCATGTATTCGTGTTATTCGGGTTTTCTTAGGGAACGAAGGTGTCGAATGCTTAGGAAATGCCATTTACTTCCGTTACAGGTAATGAGAAACTCCCACCAAGCCAGGTCTGCTCTCAGAACAAGCGTGTGGGGAGTTGCAGAGCGGCATTTCCAAGGTGGTACTTTGATAAGGCGAAAGGGAAATGTCAAAGGTTTACGTACGGTGGGTGTGGTGGCAATCAGAACAATTTCTATACCGAGAGTGATTGTGAAGACTTCTGCCAGGGTAAGAAATCATTTTCTTATTTCATTATATATCTAAAGAATACCGCCAATTTTTCAAAGACTGAAGCTTTCATCAATGAAATAATTCCTTTCAGTATTTCTCAACATTACATGCAACTACTAGAGTGTGAACTTCCTTTAAAACCAGTACTTTAAGAGCCATGCAATTTTGCTATCAATGGCTAGAGAATAGTAGAGCACTTAAAATACCAGATATGTAATTTACCTTTGTGAAGGAAAATCTGTCTTATCCGCTTGTGTAAGCATATGCGTCATTATTTTTGTATCTGCTAGCCATAGTGCACTCGTTAAATCGCTAAACTTATCACCTTTGTTAAAAACTACCGCCCACATAGATGCAACGTACGGCTTTTTGCGCAATATTTTCTAATAATAATATATCAGCAATTATTCAGCCGTAAAGCGGCACCATTTAGCTTTGACAATTAGATTCGGTCTAAATGTGTTTTGGCACCGAAACATTAGAGAGATTATATGTCGTTGTGCCCTATCGTCTCGCATACTGCTCCCTGGTGTGGTTTACAACGACCGAGATGAACTCAACTCCTCTTTTATTTACAAAAGTGGTTAATACGAGCATTTGGAAATATCCCCAACGCTGAGAGCGCAATTCCTAATTTGAGTAGCTGTAAGATGTTGCATATAAAGCAATTTACCTAAACTACAATTTTCGCTCGAAATGCTGCTCCAATACACAGGTAATCAAACGCTTTCTGAAGAAAAATATCATGGCAAGCAGGGGCCATACGTATTAGGTGAACTTGCGATAATTACATCCAGATCGTCAACAAACTATAGCCTACAGAAATTAAGACCGTTACTACCAGACCTATTAAGGAATAACCCCAACATAATAAACCTATTGCAAAATAAGATCTCGCCAACACAACTTAAAAAACACGCAAAGGAATTGCTTTTCGATTAGTTATATGTTCTTGTGATAACTTTTGTTGAATTGTTTTACACTGTTATATGATGTAATTTAAAATCTAAAATAACGCACATGTATAATATTCTCCCGCATTTTCTTTCTTCTTTCTTCTGAAAAGTACAGAATAGTTATCTCTTGCATTGTGTTCTTGCACCCTTACGGGTCTTTTGATATGTCTCCCCAAACAATTCGTGCAGTTGTTTTCATAAAATGTGAATCAATGTAATGTAATAAATCTTTAAACTGCGGTGCTGTTTAAGCTTTTGTTGCGCCGGGTAGAGCGAACAAATATTACCGTCATGAACTAGCACGCGCTTTCTTCGTCCTCTTCTTCCTCTTCGTTCTCTTCTTCGTATTATGCTTCGCTCCCACAACACGTGCGCTGATTTGTCCGGTGTGGGTTGCCATAACTCTGAGAGGCGATAGAGTGAGTAGAGAGAGAGAAAGAGAGAAATAAAGAGAACCAGAGACATATAGAGAATGAAATGGAAGGAAGAAAAAGAAAGGACAGAAAGACGGATAAAGAAATAAACAACAGAGAAAAAGATAGAGAGAAACAGACACAAAAGAAGACATGGAGAAACATAGATCTAGATCGAAAGAGAAAGGCAGAGTGAAAGAGAGCGAAACAAAAAGATAGAAAGGGAAATAAACAAATAGCAAATAGCGAGAGAGAGAGAGGAAGAAGGACAAAAAGAGGAGGGGAACGTGACGTAAAATCACGTAACACTAGTCACGCGACATGCTCGCGCCAAAGAAATCACGTAACGCAAGTCACGTCACTGCCGCCAAACCCTCGGTATGGGTTTGACGGGAACATGTCACGTGACTAGCGTTGCGTGACTAGCGTCTGTTTATTTCTACTTCTGTCTGTCTCTTTCTTTCTATTTCTTTTTCTTTCCTATCTTTGTCTCCCTCACTCTCTATTTCTCGCTTGCTTCCTCTTTCTTTCTATCTTTTTTTCTCTCTTTATTTCTTTCTTTCTCTTTGTGCATTTCTTGTTCTCTATTTCTCTGTTTATCATTCTTTTTCTGCTATGCGTTGCTCTCTCTTCTCTTCCTTTCCCTCCTCCTCACCATCACATATCTTTGTTTCTTTCTTTCTGTCTCTCGGCACTTTTTCCTTCGTCGCCCTTCTCCTCACCCTCACAATTTCTTATTCGCTTTGTGCTTCCCCCTTGCTTTATGCCGGACAAATCGGCGCACGTGTTCTGGGAGCGAAGCAGAAGAGGAAGAAGAGGAAGAAGAGGACGAAGGTAGCGCGTTCATGATGATGATAATTTTGTGTCACGACACATCATGCCGAGCTAGAACAGCTTCGCTGTTAAAACCCTGCTGCTCCGTTGCCATAGCAACCGCCACAATTTCGTACTCCTTGGCTCAGGGACAGCGATTTTATCACATTCAGAGTGGCAAGCTTTGCGCGTATTTCGGATCCGGCCGTCGCCGTCCCTTGGCTGCCGCTTCTTCGGCCAAGCAGGCTGGATCTAATCCCCGCCGGCGTTGTGATTCCCGTGCTGCAACACGACGAGCTGAGGATCATTCGCAGTGCCAAGCTTCGCGCAACTTAGTGCAAACTTCCCGTATTATTTAGTGTTTATTTTTTGTAAAGAGATGAGTGAGAGCGCAGGACAGCTACTAGGCATATCTATAGGTTAGTGACAATATGAGTGAACTATATATAATAATATTACGACGTAAGTAAACGAAAATAATTATATACCATGCATTTTCTGGGCGATCACAAAACACTCACATTATTCAGTAATCTCTATGAGCATGTCAATGACAGGCATTTATTCTTATTTTAAATACCAACAGCACTTCTTTACTTAAAGCGACGAGCTTTACATAAATGATGTATGTGGCGAGTGATGTTACCGACAAAGTTATATTGTCAGCAATATCTATCATAAACACACTTTTGAAAACAAACAGAAGCCCATACATAGTTTAAACAAGCTATGGATCACATATTTTAAGCAACTGATAAAAATGCGGATGTGAGATGTGATTTTTTTACAATATGTTCAAAGCGCTGACTTCAATGTAGCGTTCTCGCAACAGAATAAATAAGGATACTCAAGCAGTTTGATAGCAAGGAAGTTACACTAATGTATACGCGTTCAGTTTACCTATCTCACGCTTCACCCTAAGCTTGATGCAATCCCGAAAACGTATTCTCATTTGCTACAAAAAATAGAACCTTTGGTTGAAGTGGTTTATACACGTTGAAATATTAGTGGATTTATGCATCTTCTGTCACATTTGTTCAGCGGATCTGGGACTCGAAAATTACGAAAACACCGCCAACAAAGTCACATACGCGTGCATTTATAAGTAGGCGGTTGAGCTCGAAGTCTTTAGAAACGAATTTAACTTAAAAACCAGCGACATTATATTACACGCAGGCTCTTGAATGGCGCACGTTATATCACGATAACTTGTTGCGCCAACTTTGAATTTGCAGAGTTCATCACGGATCGCTGTAGACAGCCAATTATCCCGGCAACGAAGAAGCACTGCGAACATGAAGTGAGGGGATACAAGTTTGGCTACAACAAAAATACGGGAAAATGTGAAAAATTCCTTTATTCATCTTGCAAGGAAAACCATAACAACTTCGCAACCAGGAAGGATTGTCTCGAAACTTGTGCGGGTGAGTGCGATGTTCAGTACCTTCACGTTCTTGCAGTCGCCTTCAAAACCTATTGAATGCAACAGAAGAACTAAAAGACAAAGCGTTTCGCTATGTTGCTTCTTGTCTCCCGTATTTTGGTGCGCTTAATAGGTTTTAGACGAACGCATGACAACAATAATATTTATTCGCTCTGCTGCCTTAAGGTCACTTGTTTGTTTTGGTGGTTCGGAAGAAATGAGATGCGAATGATGTTTGTATTTGTAAAATTTGAGCTCATTTTCTTGGTCAGGGTGCAATTTTGATGCATTTTTTTCTGTACAAATTGCCTGCACTAAAAACCTTCAGCCAATGATAGAAGCGCATCTGTTGTTACTTCGCTGAATGAATGGTTTTCCGGAAGCGGCACAGGTCGCGTGGCCGTCACTACCGCCACTGCGCAACCACAGAGAGCTGGTGCAAGATTACACCGATTATCTTCGCTACGAAGGCCTACGTGTCTTCACCGTGTTTAGCTGATTCATAAGCACGATACGCAAGCTCCTCAACGAAATGGCGACCCATCAGCTCGTTGCGCACTGCATGTTCTGAACACCTTTCAGCCAGTCCTTGCAAGCCTTGATTAATATAATCGATTTTCCCTGTTCATTTCCGCTATCAATTTTCTTTTCGCTATTATTTCACATGCCTCCCCATACGTAGGGTAGAAAACCGAGTGCAACCTGGTTAACCTGCCTGCCTTTCTCTCTGTCTCTCTCTCCCTCCGGAGGTCAAGATGACAAAACGGCATTTATGACTTCATCTATCTTTCTTTTATCTCTTTCTTCATTTTTTTTAAACTAACAGCTTCGTCGTCAAACGGCACTGGAGTTTGTTTTGTTTTCATTGACACTTTTACCAATTAGACCGGATACGAATGACAGGTCGTGTTGTCGCCATTTTATAAAGGGCCATATACAACTTACAAGTCCAATATTTGTCAAAGAGATATTCTGCGCAAGTGTACGATGTGAACGTGCTGCCGCAAGAACCTTGCAAACAAGTGATGTAATAACGTTGGAACAAGAGGTAGAACAACCCTTTCGTGGTCGCTTCGGCTGGTTTCGGTTTCTCGTTCCGTCTCTACCCTTCTCCGCCACGGGGAGGAGTTGGCTTAGCACGTCATGATGACTACGCCCACTTCGGCAGCATAGCATGGCGTCAGCGATATACGGCGTCGGAGCACAGCCAGCGACCGCACAAGGCTTGCTCCACATGTTTACTCGAAGGCAGAGAGGTAACGAAGCGCGGTGCGAGGCATCGACGAGCTAAACAAGTGAGCGACACGTGCGACAACTGCGCGACCAACGCCGCATCACCGCTGGGCCAGGGCGCAGTTCTGTAGTGTGCAACAGTGGCGTAGCCAGTGGGGGGGGGGGGCACACCGGGCCCATGCCCCCCCCCCCTGAATGTTTTTGCCACGGCATCCACAGCACAGAATGACACTCGACCACATCTGCCTGTCTTGCCGGCAGACCATGAAGGTGCCTCCCCCCCCCCGAAAAAATTTCTGCCAACGACCCTCGTGAGAAATATCAATCGACGAGCTCTGTGCTACGCAAGGTTCTCTATGGGAAACGTTACGCCACTTAGCGGGTGAACAGGAATGTTCACACGACGGTGAGGGGCGCGAGAACTGCTTTATTGCGATATGCATTATGTGGACACTCCAAGAGCATTTTCTCCCTTGACGTTGCAATGAAGTAGCATATAATATCCAAGGGCAATAACACCGCCATTAGACTTTGTATTCTATGTGCGAGTGAACACTAACACCATCTTTGTCACCATTTCTGGTTATCGCTAAAGAAGAACAACGGGAATGGTCATATCGCCAGATCTCTTTGTTAGCACGCAGTCATCTATGCTTAATGAGGGCATGGAGGATTACCATAAGCAAACTGTGTGCACAAGTACACTTCGGTAAAGGGTACGCGCTTAACCTGTCCTAATAGTGTGGCAGCTTGAACAAGTTGGTAACTTATTATGTGTGAAAGCTATACCGCGAAGTGTAAACAGCTGGACGACGCACTGCCGCTTGTCTCTGTCTGCCTCCTACTGTCGTTTAAAGTTGATGCTTTAACCTTTGCTATCTTGGCTAGCTGCAGGCCACCAACGGCGAGAAATGGGCAATGTAAATCGAGGGCATCTATACTGGCGCCATTTGCACAGAGAAACACGACAACATGATCAAACACAGAAAGAAGCAAATAATGAAATACCAACGTCAAACAACAGAAAGAAAATCTCTGTGTTATTAATTATATGCTCCGAAGCAGGTGTAGAGGTTTTTCCTCTATGACGCTTCTCTCTCCTCCTATGTCTATTTTGTCAGGAATGAGAACCTTTTCGCAATATGTAAGGCAGGACACAAACGACTCCTAAATCATTCGTTGGAGGAAGCAAGCTCCGAATTCAGGCTTACACGTATGCAAAGCGGCGTAACTGCGCGACTGACAGATGGTGATAGAAAACGAATAAATAAATAAATAAATAAATACATAAAATTATGACTAATATGTTCTGGCTGTTTCGCGGCTGCGGCACGAATAGCTTTGCCCGACATTGTGTGGGTCTTGACAAACGAATTGCAGTAGTGTAACCCAAACTGCACTTATAACGAAATACGCAACTTTCTCATTTGCCCGAATTCGCAACCTCTAAATGAGCGCCTTTTTTTTATTTCAGAGCAATCACCTTGCCTGCGCAGAACGAGGCATAACAGCTGGCGACTCTACATATCATACTTCTATGACGCCGACAACGATATCTGTCAGAAAACAACGACATTTCGTGCCAAAACCAAATTCTGGCCGAAAGACAACCGGTTCAGAAAACTGTCCGAATGCTTCAGAGAATGCATGCCGAACTATACAGCGCCAGTCAAGGCCGCAAAGAAGCCGCCAATTCCTGTTGTCACTCTAGATGAATAAATAATAGGTACACATTATCCCGAGATAATGTGTACATAAATAACAAAGTCTCTATGCAGTAAGCCCGCACTCTATGCAAAGCATTCAGTGTCCATCTGTAGCGCAGAAATGCCAACTATCTCTGACTTGCTTTATACGTTGTTTCTTTCTCAACCGTCGACGTCAGTGTCGCTCAGAGTCGGCGACAGCACGAGTGATCCAAGAGATCATCATCACGTGATCAATTCACTATATTATTAAATCCTCGTGAAGTCACAAGTCGCCAAAACTTGTGACTTCTTCATGACGTCAATATGGCGTCGCATAACGTGATGCCACATGATGGCTTTATCACATGGCATCATCGCTTGGTCAAAGGTGGGCAGATCACAGTGGCACTGCAACACCAGAAGAGATTCAAAAGCTTGCAATGCTTCCGATCATGGGGGATATGAACAACCACGTTAGGTGCATGCAGCTTTCGGAGGGCGGCTGGGGAGGGCCAATACATCGAGCGAGAAGGAAAAGAAGATGCCTTTCGACTCCCATTCGTCTTAGGCGAACCAATAAAAGACCCTTGTGGGTCTTTTATCAGCGAAGCTGTTTAGCAAATCGTTCCATGTCCGGCAAACCAAAAAACTATCATGATCATAAACGGGTACGTGCCACAGAAATTGGGTAAATCCCTATACTCCCCACTTCATCATCATAACGAGTATGTACCGCAGAAATTGGGTAAATCCCACTTCTCACCACGAGTCCACTAAAAATGATGAAGGCAACAGATGGCAGCGAAGACCCCGAGTACGTACAACGAGAGAATACTAGGCGACGGAAAAGACAACACGGCTGCGAGAAGACCCCGAAGAGATGGAAGGCCTACGCCAGCGACGACGTGCCCGTAGACCCATGAGAGGTGCGAATGCTTGGTATCAGCTCTCTCTCGACCCGTTCACCATAGTTCCTGTTTTCGACAATACCTCCCATCATTATTTCACAATACGTGTCTACCATGAAATTGTTGTCATTCGTAGTTTCTGCCCAAACTCTCAACCAAGCCAACATCATGTCCCTCCCCTTTCATAAAACTCCAAAACCTCCTTTGCCACAACCACGTTACCGTCTCCTGTACCCTTATTATTTCTCTCTTGCTCACTCCTTGCGCCAGAGCTTGCACCTCTCGACGTCCATTATTCAGGATGGGGGAGAATGAGCAAGGCGTGGATAAAAGCTATGCTAAGGTAAACTCGCCGCCCTGACTGAGACAAGTTCCCTTTTTCAAACGCTGGCTCCACTGATATTCCCTGTTCGACGACTTAACATGCACACAATCGCATCCTGTCCATCCTCATCATTACTTCTTATGTCGCTTGTTTTTCCTCGCCACCCTTCCCTCTACGCAGAGCACCCGAATACAGAATTGTCATAAAACAGATGCGCACTCAGTACGCAATTACTTAGCTTTCATAGGTAATTATATGAATAAGTAGCATTCACTACCAAACACGAATAATATCCGCAAGCGACTGTCCTACAGTAAAACACAGTCAACAACATCCCATTTTGGTCTGTGAGGCTTCGGTTGCGTAAATTACGTTAGGTTCTCATCTTTGACAACTTACAGCGTTAATTCGACGAGGATGGGAGAAAGAATATCGCGACACGTATCGTGATCTTCGCTTCGTCCTCGTCTAACTGCCGCTGTGGAGTCGTACAGTGGTTACGGTGCTCTGCTGCTGGCCAGAAGGTCGCGGCTACGATCCAGGCTGCGGGGCGAGAGGAAAGCCAAGCGAGAGGAAAACCAACCCAAGCCAAGTCCTTGCGGTGTAGTGTTTAGCCGTTCCCGCTGCGCAAGGCAGGTGGCTGTTGCATACTCCTCGTACATGTTGAGCATCCCGAGCGGAATGAGAGCTGCGGTGCCGGCGATGTGGCTGCCGAAATGCTACTGGATGCGTCAGAATGTGTAAGTACAGAGTATGTTTCGCTTACCGAAAAAGAACACTAACTAGATGGTGCACAGGATATAAATGGCTATATGATGTGATTAGCTTGTCGTGAGGTGCTGTTTCCCTTTTCTTTCTTCGTTGCAATGACGCGAGCCTTGTTTCTTGTTTATTTCGAGTACCTAAAACTTGGCTCGCGACCTTACTGGAAATTAGCCGTCTGATAATCAAGGAGTGGTGTAAAGGTAATTCAAATGTTGAGCTAACTGAAATTACCATGCGCTACAATTTCAAGACGTACATTAAAATGCAAATGACGCGGTGCGAAATGTCTTACGCCAGCGCGTTCCTTATGTAGAACGGGTCACGAGGCGTGATATAAAGAGGAACGAATTTTTTTTATGGCAGTTTTGTGTGAGGAACAGATCTAATGAAAAACTTCTGCACTTCATCAACAAAAATAATGGTGCACGTTTCTTTATATTTTAATGCAAAATAAGGAGACCTAGGTTACGAAAAAAACACAAACAATGCAGATGTAGACAACATGACCTTTGGTATAAAAAGAATGCAGAGTCATACATCCCTCGAGGCACTTTTGGTGCGTCTTGAACCAATTTCATTGCGGGCAGTACGTATGGTTGGCGCTTGTGAAAACTCTCTGGCACAAATCCTTGTCTGTATCATAAATGTATGCACCATGAAGCAGCTTGCGTTGCCCTTCATTTTGTGTAAGCATGGAGAGCCTCCTGGAAAATAAGACGTCAAATTCGAGTAGTGTACAATACTGAGTTTTTTTTACGGTTATCTTATGAGGGTTGCCTCAATTCCAAGAAATTCGAACTCTGGTTTCGTCTTTTTGTTGACAAACAATGTGTGCCTTTGTTTTTGTTTAGCGGTAAGGTAGTTATGTCAACAACGATGTCTTTTTTTAATGCCAGCGAACATACACATCAATACTCTTACCTAGAAACTACTAGAGCTGAAACATCTTCCAAGAAGAAGTTATTTGTAACTGCCTATTCAAATAGGCAATAAATTGCGAATTCTGTTAAAGAAATTTCATACAATGCACCAATAAATTAAAGCGTTGCGTTCGTGCTCGTTTTTAGTTAAAGTGAGTCCCGCTGAATGGACAGCAATGGATAGCAATAATTACATTGCAGAATATTTACAATTTATCCATTCTGAAGACCAAATTGATTCACTGAAGCGAATATCCTCGCAAAACCCATTTACTTATTGCCGCGGAGCTTTGTACTGCTGGTTTTGTCAGGAGGCAAGCTCGAAACCACGGACGCAAAAGAAATGAGAAGCACAACATTATAGCCAACAAATAAAGTGCCTGCTACAGCAAAACATGTCCCTTCAGGGCGAACCTGTGCCCGTCAACTCAAAAACTCAAGGATGTCCCTCGCTAGGTCCTTTACGGACATCATCGACTTCTCTTTTTCTGGCTTTCCCTCATTGTGCATTGCGCGAAAGTTTACTCATAAAGAAAAATATTCTGGAGCTCTTGTTCTACAGGGGAAATTGGGACAGTCAAAGCTTGAAAAGCTTAGCGTGTGCGTACCTCATGTACTGCTTCTATTTCTTTCTTTCTTTTTCCTTTCTTTCTTTTTTCTTTCTTTCTTTCTTTCATTCATTCTTTCTTCCCTTCTTTCTTTCTTTCTTTCGTATTACGCCATCCTCCATCCTGGGATTTGGACACTCATCCAGGTCCTTAGCATTGCAACACTTCAGTTGCAACAGGCAACAACGACGTTCATGCTTTCATACTTAGGCAACAACGAAATGTGGCAACGTGAAATGATAAGTCACCTCGATAAAAAAAACGGCAGGCCTGCGCGGAAAGCGCAGCACAGTCACAACGAAAGCTCGAAGAGCGGCATTTCTACAGCCCGGTATAAACTATCTTGTGGCTACTAATACATCTACACTAGCAACGTACCCACTACGCCACAAATCATATTTTTTGTGAAATTGGGAAGCACCCACCACGACATTGCTCGTCACTCTGCGGAGAAGCGAGGCACCATCTGTAAGGCATTATGTGCAGTTCCTTGATGCGACGGCTGATGACGATAAAGAATTATGACTGAGCCTTTTGTAATGGGTTGGAAGATTTAAATGACCCAGTAGTTACAGAATTCGCATTGTGTGACGCCCGGTCGTTATTTCACTCTCCCACCACGCTTTATAACATATACACCATTTATCGCTGGCGGTACGCGGAGCTCTGAGGCACTTATTTGCGTTATCACCAAAGAGATGGCGCGAAGGGCGCGCTTTAAAGGCCGTCGCCCCACTCGTTGCAATGCACGCGCAACCACCTCTACTTTGCCCTACAGGGCGCGGTCGCCCGTGCTCGCGTGCTTATCTCGTGATGGGGGTGGTTTGTACGTCTTGTGCTTTCACCGCAAGATTACGTTGAAGCTACAGAGTGCATTAAGGTCATTCCACTCGCTGCAGCGGCCACGTTTGCTAAAGAAGCGCACTGATCAAGCACAAAGAAGTAACAACTGTGACAGTTAGCTCGCGCTCGTCCTGTGTGTGTTCTTTTCGTGCGTCCTTTGTGCTTCAGCAGCACGCTGCAAGTTTCGAGCTGCCTGCCGTTCTTCGCGTGACATTCCAATTTTTCGCTATAGCATTCAATGCTTCGCCATGCATCTTCAAGCGGGCGGGCATTGCTTCATCGTTGCGGCGAAACAATGCACAATAAGCGCTCGACTATCTCTGTGAAGACACGTTTCACTTCCGTGTTATACTGATTCTTATGACGGAGGGATCAATCATGTTGTTTTTTTTTGTTTCTGGTATTGGTCAGCGTCTCGAACGGCCCAACTAATTACCTATCCCACAATCAACGAAACGCGGGTTTGGGATTAAATTTTCACAAAGTGCAATTTTTCTAATATGTGCAATACTGCAGGGCTTTACAGATTGTTCTAGAGAGGGCTTGCTGGCGCTAGCGCTGGGGACATTGTGTCTCAGAAACACAGCGCAACTCGCCCCCAGCCAACCGGAAGTTGAGCGCTGGCTTGAATGTTATGAAGCCCCAATACAATATACAAAATTACACCATCTCCCGCTAAAGGCACCATGAGGCGATGCGAAGACGGAGCCCTTGCACGATCGCGTTCCGTTGGCGTTCGTTGGGGATGCTACCGACCTCGCGTCGTGGAACGCGAAGAGGAACATTGCGCGCGTCGTGTCTTCCCGTTAGCCTGGCCGTTAATTCGCACAGGGCGAGCAGGGAACGCGGTCGACAGGCGCGCGAGAGATGCGCAGCGTTGGAGAGGAGAGAGAGGGGGAGGGGATGCGCATGCGCTCGCGCTCATCGGGGCGTTGCGCAGGAGAGGATTTAGGCATGTCGAGCCCGCATTTCAGAGGAGTCAATCGAAGCAAGCGCTGGAAAACGCGCGCAGCGCTCTTACCGCTTTAAGGAGAGGAGACTAGAGGAGGAGAGTAGCGCATGCGCCGCAAGAGCAGAAGCGAGAACGCAGGAGAAGCGCAAGCAGGTGGTAGGAGAAACGTGGAGAGAGCAACGCGCAGCTGTTGGAGAGAGCCAAGGAGGAGGGTTGCGCATGCGCAGTGTCAGTGCGGACGCCGACGACAACGCGGGACATGCCGCCGCTATAAGATGCTTCGCATTTAAAATTACACCATTTCCCGCTAAATGGGACCATGAGGCGATGCGAAGCCGGAGCACTTGCACGATCGCGTTCCGTTGGCGTTCGTTGGACATGCTACCGACTAGAGCACTGCACGGGCCGATTTTTCCGAGCCTGGGCCCGGCCCGGCCCGAAAACGCCATGTTCCGGCTCGCCCGAGCCCGGCCCGGTGTTCTTAAATGTGGCCGGTACCCGGCCCGGGCCCGAAAGGTCTGGGCCGGCCCGGCCCGTTCCAGCTACTTATACCTTGAGCATAAAGGAGACGCTGTCCAACCTTCAGTGATTGAGAAGATACCTGCCGCACACCAGATATTATCTAGAGATTGTTTGAGGAACTTCTTTCAGTGTCACGACTTTCATTGGTACTGTGTATGAATTCGGTTAATTACGCCCGTAACACTCTTGCGAAATAATTGCAGGGCAATATAAAATATAATTGGAGTCATAGCTGGCTGTTTCATGTGCGCACACAGTGCTAACCCCACAATCTTATTTTTGCATTTCAAAGAACGACTACAAAATACCTCCATAAAGTGGGAGAAATAAACATGACAGACATTTTTAGTTTGAGTCTACATCAACTGCGTACGATCTAGGGCTGTTGAGTAAAAGTAGCAAGTCTCCTGCAAACTTCATCTATTGCACAATGCAATGAAAAAAAAACGTGCTCTAGCTGCTTCTGGGAGGAATACACCAGGCTGGGCAGCGTTACATAAATTAAAGCTGTCGTGTTGACTCCTCGGCAGGAAACTGCACCCAACGTACACTGCGTTTTCGTGTTCAAAACAAGAAGGTTCTTTGTCCCACCCTTCTTCCCCGAGTCACCGCCACCGCAGTGACATAGATCTGTCAAAGCGAGGCACATCCGTTAGTGAGCGAGCCACCGTCCTCGCTGTTCCCTAAAGGTGGCTTTCTCGTCGTCTTCGTGTGACCGCCTTCGATCTTTGAAAATGTTACGCCGTAAAGCAAGAGCGGACTAAGGGCTTCCAAAACAACGGTCTATTAGAGCGCCGAAGTGAACACATCCTATATACACTAATCTAGGCACTTTACTGTTTCCTTACACGGTACCCAAGAACGTCTTTCACTCACTATAAAAAATTACACCATCTCCCGCTAAAGGGGACTATGAAGCAACGCGAAGCAACGCCACCTAGACAAACTTCGTAGTTTGTCTAGGTGGCGTTGTCTAGTTGTCTAGGTGGCGAAGCCGGAGCACATGCACTATCGCGTTCCGTTGGCGTTCGTTGGGCATGCTACGGACCTCGCGTCGTGGAGCGCGAAGAGGGACGCTACGCGCGTCGTATCTTCCATCTAGCCTGGCCGTTAAAGGGGTCATGAACCACTTTTCCAAGTAATGATCTAATGGCCTCAGTATCGGAGTGTACTGCCTCCCGTATCGATTGCCGCAAAAATTTCTCGAATCCGTCAAGAATCAGCGGAGTTACGGGGGTTTGGCGCACGCTCCCAGCGCTTTCTCTCTTTTCTCGTGCCGGCGAGCGCACTGGAAGCTAGACAGGGAGGGATGGCATGGGGGAAAGAAGTTACGCCAGCGCGCGTCATGAAACGCGATCGCTCTCCCGCTGTGATTCGCTTGCGCGAGTGCGGCTACCGTGTACTGAGGAGTGCGGCGCCGGCAAGTGGCGGCACCCCGCGGCAAGAAGCGCATCTGATCCGAACGCCGCTCTCGATTTACGTCGGCTATCGGCCAATAAGCATGCTATGTCTCTTGCGACGTACAGCGGACAGACGCCCCGCCCACCGACGAGAGTGAGAACCGACCTCTGTTTGAAAAGAGGGTGCCTGGGGAAACGGCAACTTCGCGCTCCGCTTGTGGCCATTACGCGGCGCGCACGACTGTAATATTTGGCAGAGCAGTTCATAGCCGTGTCAGCTTTCCGCAGGATGTGTTTTTTCAATCAGCCCAAGGGGTGCTTCATGACCCCTTTAATTCTCACAGGGCGAGCGGGGAACGCGGTCGACAGGCGGGCGAGAGGGGGGCAGCGTAGGAGAGGAGAGAGAAGGGGAGGGGACGCGCATGCGCTCAAGCTCATCGCGGCGTTGCGCAGGAGAGAATTTCGGCATGTCTAGCCCGCGTTTCAGAGGAAGAGTGGAAAGGGGGAGGGGAGAGGGGGAGGGGAGAGAGGAAGTGGAGAGGGTAGGGGCGAGGTTAGGGGAGAGGGACAGTGGAGAGGGAAAGTAGAGAGGGAATGGGTGAGCGAAAGTGGAGAGGGACAGTGGAGATGGGAAGGGGAGAGGAGGTGTGTGGAGAGGGTATGCGCATGCGCAGTAAGGGTGGTCACGCCGCACACCACCGGATTGAGCTCGGCCTTAAGGTACTTCGCATCTAATAAAGGAAACTTATATTAGGCGTTTCTTGAAATTACGTGTAGCATATCGATGGAGCAAAATTGTAGACGTCTTGTACTGTGCAATTTCTGTGCACGCCAACGCACTCCAGGTGGTTTAATTTACCCGGAGACCTCAACGACGGCGTCTCATATAGCCTGGGTCACTTCGGAGAGTTAAACCCCACAAAACAACAAAAAGAAAGCCAAACAACGTACACACGCAATCATACAGATACGTATGAGACCTGGGCCTAATACGGGCCTGGCTCAGGCCCGAGCCCGACCCGAGCCCGAAGGTCACGGGCCCGAGCCCGTTCCAACAATCCCTTACCCGGCCCGGCCCGGCCCGCGGGCCGGGTCGGGCCCGGGCTTTCGGGCCGGCCCGGGCCCGTGCAGTGCTCTACTACCGACCTCGCGTCGTGGAACGCAAGAGGAACGCTACGCGCGTCGTGTCTTCCCTCTAGGCTGGCCGTTAAAGGCCAACTCCGGCGATTTTTCGAGGTCGATGGATCTCAATGAAATTCGCTGGGTACGTTCCTTTGGACGTGTCCGTCATTTATGCCAAATTACAGGCTTGAGACATGCACAGATTATTTGCAAACGAATTTTAAAGATTGTCTGCAAACGCCCTCCTGGCTTTCCACAATTATTGGCAACATTGCGTCTGTGACGTCAGTGTTGGGAAGGCGGCGGAAGTGACGCAGCTGAGGGCATCGCTAACTTCGGCGCTTCGGCCGCTACAGCGAGCGTCTGCTGTGCACAAGGCGACAGACAGCGTTGGTTTGGCCGGCGCTTCGCTGGTCGTCCCGGCTGTCACAGTTTTCATACTCCGCGCCTTCGTGACCGGCATGCCTTGCCCGACTTCCGGTTCGTTCGTAACAACGTCTACGTCATACGAAGACAGTACACTCGGTTGGGTTTCGGTTTCGGTGTTGCGCTTTTTTGCTTATTTAAAATTATTGTCCAATTTGCCGAGTATTTCTGCTATCGGGCCCGTAACAGGAGCGTCTCAGGAATATAAAAGCACCATTACTTTTACATGGCCAAAAAATCGCCGGAGCTGGCCTTTAATTCTCAGAGGGCGAGCGGAGAACGCGGTCGTCAGGCACGCGAGAGGGGGCAGCGTAGGAGAGGAGAGAGAGGAAGAGGGGACGCGCATGCGCTGGCGCTGATCGCGGCGTTGCACAGGAGAGAATTTTGGTATATCGAGCCCACATTTCAGAGGAGGAGTGAAGAGAAGTGGAGAGGATAGTGCAGAGGAGGAAAGGGGAAGAGTCTGAGTGGGGAGGCGGAGTGGAGAGGGCTTGCGCATGCGCAGTAAGTGTGGTCACGCCGCCCACCACCACCGGTTTGAACTCCGCCATAAGATGCTTCGCATCTAAACCAGATCTTCCCGAAGGGTACCCTGAGGTCATGCGAAGCATAAAGGGGGGGGGGGGGGTTCTGTTGTTTTATTTGCGTAGACGAATGTGAAACGGTTCACGAAGGTCTTTAATGAGCAGCGTCTAGTACTTGAGGTGACGAAGCTCAGGGTCCGCAGCTCGCTTCAAGCGTTTGCGCTCAGCGTCGCGAGCCCTTCGCTGCGCAGCTTTGTCTTCAGTGGACGTAGCGTTGTTGTGAGTTTGTGGGCTGACGCTGACTCTTGCTTGCGCCAACCCACTAACTGACGGGACTGTTGCTTCCATCACACTTCATCGGACTGTCACACTTCATCGGAAGCACCAACGAAGTCAAGCGGAGTCAACCGAAGCAAGCGCTGCACTGAACGCGCGCAGCGCTCTACCCGCTTTATATTCACATTTGAAGGAGTGAAGACTAGAGGAGGAGAGTAGCGCATGCGCCGCGAGAGCAGAAGCGCGAACGCAGGAGAAGCGCAAGCAGGTGGTAGGAGGGAAGTGGAGAGAGTAACGCGCAGCTGTTGGAGAGAGGGAAGGAAGAGAGTTGCGCATGCGTAATGTGAGTGCTGACGCCGACGCCGCGGGACATGCCGCAGCTATAAGATGCTTCTCATCTAAATACTCATATAAAAAACATGGCTGATCCCTCCGTCATAGGAATCGGTGTAAAACGAAATTGAAACGTCTCTTCACAGAAGTAGTGCTTATTGTGTAGTGATATACGAGAGCTTTTAGAATGTCTGTTGATGTTTGGCAGCTATAGCACCGTTTGACGTGGATGTACCTATGTTGACGCCTAGTGCCATGTCTCCATCACGACGCCTTACATTCATAATCATGATTAAACCGTTGCGGTAATTGAAGTTGTGAACATGTATTTGGACACAGCGAATCGTGAATCCTGCATAAAAATGACATCAACAAGCTCATAATCAACACTGGTACCCGATATGCACTTCTTCGAAACGTCGCCCCCCCCCCCCAACACACGAGCTCTAACTCTCAGCTGCGCTCGTGTGTCTCTTTCTTTTCGTTGTCTTTTGTACGCGCTAAAAAGTTTAAATATGGATACATACCAACTTGCCCATTTATCAGTCTTACATCAAGATAAATGTTGCCTAGCGTATCCGGCGGATGTGGCTACCAAGCGACAGAAGGCTGGTGCGCCGCACGCACCGTGGCGCCATCTACCGAAGAATGCGTCAACTCGCGCCGCGAAATCCGTTTAATTGCCAACCGCTGGTGTTCAAAGGCGTACACGCTGGGCGCTGGCACTTAGGGGGACACGAAAGAGCAAAACATTTTTTTCTCGTATTAGTAAACTACTCTTTGACAATACCAAAAACACCACGCTTGCTGCGAGAAGACGCTTAGTAAGCGAGAAAACGTGCAGAAAGAAAACGTGGGTGGCGACGCCACCTAGAAGTTTCCGCTCCATTCGCCGTGACGTCACATATTTTAACGGTGTCTACTAGGGCCTACGTAGTTCCTAATCGGTAAATATGAAGTACATTGTCCTCTGAGACGGCCATAGACCTAACATACCAAGTTAGAGGAAATTCTTTTGACCTAATGGCGTCAGACTACGATAAATACACTTTGAAATTCATGACGTCACGCACGGAGATTCCGGCGCAAAATTTAAAAATGAAACTCTGAAGTTGATTTTCTCCTCTATTATAAACCTTTGATGTGAACTTAACGGCATTAGACTTCTTAGAGTACAATTTATCAATCGAAACCTATTCATTGTTTCTCTTTAGCGTCCCTTTAAGAGAGTAGGTGTATGCTGTCCTGTCTCCCTTTTGAGCTTCTATGTGGAACTAAAGGTTCCGCATAGTAGTTACAGCTTCAGTAGTAATGTGAACACACACTGAGAAGAACTGTGAAGTAATATATTTTCTAACTTGTTTGGACCACTGGTATGGTATCTAAAGATGTCCTGTAAGAAGGTGTGACTGCAAAAGACCGCTCTTTTTTAAACTTTTGGGCTCATTGCCCAGATGTATCGTTGAAAATACCCGAATGATCTCGTCTGAATGCCAGGATGGGCGTTATCCGGGCGTTTAATGTGCCCGGATAACGGCGCAGGCATTTGGCTCAAGGTCGCTTGAGGGCCGCGGACAACGGGAACTAAAATCATTTCATGCGTAAAAACGTCCGTTTCTTACCGCATCACTCATAGCCAATGCGCAGTACTCAATGACCGGTCACATTACCAACGCCTAGTAGAGAGTAAGTAATGCCAGCTTGTTCCGACCATTACGTCGCCACGTTCGCCCGACGCGCCTGTGTGGCTGGTGCTATTCCAAGGTCCCTTTCTGAACAAAGAAAGGCAGAAACAATTACGGTTACAAAAAAATAAACGCGCGTTGCCTGTGGCCACGCCGGCGAGTTGAACTGCGTTGCTGACGTCGCAGTCTGAGCAAGCAGATGTTGATCTTGCACCTATCGGAGTGGGTACAATGCCTTAGCAAACACGTACCGTGTCGCAGGCTGGATGCGTTGCTGTACGACCGGATGCCAGTGTCATAGTGGAGAGGGTGGCATTAGTTCGCGTCATAGTGGAGTCATTCAGATTCCCTTGGTAAACAAACCGAACATCACGCCATAGCCAGGCTGGAGAGGCGTGCGGGAGTTACTTCAGTACTGCCCGCACGCCTCTTTAGACCAGCCTTGATCAGGAAAACATTTATAATACCCAAAGCGCCGGTATAGAACTTATGGGCCACGCAGTTCACGACGGCGACTTCAGCATTTCGAAGTGCAAGGAACGAGCCTCGACGGGTGCCGCCATGTTGTTGTTTTTTTTCGGCGCTTGTTGCTGCCCGACGCTAAGAGCGTTGGTTGCTACCATGCGCTCGCTTTACCAACGCCTCCATTAAAAATAGGAGGCGTTGACTTTACTCGCCCAACGCGTGGTCGCGTGGTGTTGCTTTAGGGGCGAAGCACCTTAGGACCTAGCTTTGTCGCCGACTCTCACTGTACGCTGTCACGGTATACAGAAAACCGTTGCTATAGACGAAACATATCAGTGTATGTTGCGATTACAATTAAGATTATAAAGTCTCAAATATAAGTCATATGCAGTACTCAAAACCTTTCTGAAATATCTTAATAAAAATGAAATCGAATAATGATTACAGGCACTATGTTCCCGAAATCAACAAATCTGGGTATCACACTTCTCAATGATGTGTACAGTGCGATGTGGAAGGTATCGTGCCTGACAGTTCGTCTTGAACGAGAAGCCCTGAAGATATGCTTTCGTTATAGCTTGAGTCGAGGACAACTTTAGAAGTCCGCGGCATTTTCTCGTCAAAGGCAAAACATATGTGTGTATCTGGCGATTACGATTACGAAACAGAGTATAAGCACACACCCTTTATACTAGTCGGCGACTTCAAGGTAGAGATTATGGAAAGCGACTGGATTATGCAGTATATGATGTCTCGATACGCTCTACGATGCATTTCATATGACTGGAAACAACGAACAACCACCCGAGGAACATGCATACACGTTGTCTTTGCCAACTTTAGTTTAGATCCACTCGATGCAACATTGGCTCTCCATTTCACAGACCACAAAGCAGTAATGATGAAGGGAAAACGCAATCCAGAACTCAAGACGATATACGAATTATAACAAGAGGATTAAAATATAAGAGTATTAAAGAGGAACCAAATAAATACATTTCAATATACAGGGTGTTTCAAGAAATGTGTCCAACCTTCTCAAAAAATAAGGAAAATGCGACATTTGATTGCTGCCTTCAGAATTGGTTTTTCTGTAGAGGCAGGAATTTTAAGTTGGTTAAAGAAATTATTTGGGACTGTAGTTAAAAAAGTTAAATTAATTAACTTTTTAATTAGTGGAGTTAGGTGGTTGTGTCAAATAGGAGAATTGCAGTTCTTCATGCCAGAAACCTAACCCAACCTTCAGATTTCGAAAAAGTGGCATCTAGTAATAATTACAATGTAATGAATTTCAACCAAATTCAATGGCGAAACCTAAACAGAAACATGGAAGAACGTAACTGCCATATTCTTCTGAGACGTCCAAAATGAGTGAATGACTTTTTCTGTAGCGCTAGGCATCTTAAGATGGTTAGAGACAGGACTTGAGAGAGTAATTAATAAAGTTAAATTAATTAACATTTTAATTAGTGGAGTTAGGTGACTGTGTCAAATTGGGGAATTGAAGTTCTTCGTGCCAGAAACAAATCCCAACATTCAGATTTCGAAAATGCGGCATCTAGTAATAATTACGAAGTAATGAAATTCAACCGAATTCGATGGCTTTCGCTGTTGAAAGCCGTTGCATTTCGTTGAATTTCATTACGCCACAACAATTAGTAGAAAACGCTTTTTCGAAATTTCAAAGCTTAGATGGGTTCCTCGTATGAAGAACTTCAATTCTCCCATTTGACACAATCACCTAACTCCGCTAATTAAAAAGTTAATTAATGTAACTTTCTTAATTACTGTCCTAAATGATGTCCTTAACTACGTTAAGATTCCTGCTGCTACAGAAAAAGCAATTCTGAAAGCCCCGAGCAAATATCGCATTTTCCTAATTTTTTGAGAAGGTTGGACACATTTCTTGAAACACCCTGTATATACACTGTATGTCACTCAATTTACATTCGCAGTGGAAACGCGCAAGTGACGTACGGCGACATACCGGTACGATACCCAGTGCTTCGCCATTCGTCATGATTCACATTAGTGGAGATTCGGTGACTTTTTTTTCCGGCGCTGCCGTTGCCACACAGCGCCAAAAGCGTTGGTTGCTGCCGTGTACTCGCTCTTTTCGCCCAACGCGTGAGCGCTCACAATACGGGGACGCCGAGGCGCGGATAAATAAATCGTGAGCGCTATTCGCTCTTCCTATTGGCCGAGCAGCCCTGTAGCCTCCAAATTGCTGCAACCAGCTTGTGAGATGGACTATAAAAAGAAGATGAAGGACGTCATGCCGGTGCCACCCGAAAACAATGTTCTAGAGAAGGCTGCGATAACACTAAAATACTCTACGTTTACGTATCACTTACCCAACTCCCTGAGAAGATTCTTCGTGGATTTTCTTTTAACACGAAAGTGTTTTATGCCTGGGTCCACCAAGCACATCCGTTACGGATATGACGTTGATAAAATGGACGCCAACGAGTAAGGAAGAAAAAATCTAGAATAAGATCCGCCACTGGGAATCAAACCCATGACCTTGTGGCCGCGACGGTAAGCGCCCGACGCTCAACCGACTAAGCTACCTTGAATCATGCTGGACACTTCACGAACGCTCCTTATATCTTTCACACATTCTCTCTAAGCCGGTGCTTTCTTTTGGCAGTGTACGTAGGCGGAGCGGGGCGGTGCCGCCGTGTGTGAGAGTTGAAAAGAAATAATGCGTCACGATCGACTCTTACTAGCGCTTACTCCGAGACTGCACGCGATATCGGAGGTCATGGTTAAAGCGTCTCGATACCAGCGAGGGACACTGGCCGCGCTCGCGTCACCGAGGCACCCTAGACGCAGTTACGTTCTTTGACTTTTGCTCTGTAGCAAGTAGGAGGCGTTGCTGTAGCACTGATGGCACTCATGCGCGTGGCTTAGAACGCTGTCGCATCGCACGCGCATCCCGCGACCACTGAAACGTGTGTCCTGCATGAAAGATTCGCAAACTTGGAATTTTTCTTACGTACACAGTCCTCCGAGTCGGCTTTAAAAGCAGATGCTTTTATCCCAATTTAATCAAATTCAACGAAGCCATTATATAGAGTGTTATCTTGCAACATTTGTTCTGCACCGCGGGTACAAGGCAGTAACGTAGGTCACATATGTTCATATTTTCCAAACATGGATGCGTAGCGTAGGGAGAAATACAGAAAAAGAAATTCACCGACGGTTACGATACTGCCTAATGCGAATTCTGAGCGCAGCTTCGTGTTGGCGCAATGCTAACTGTGTTTGAAGTTCTGTCTATCCGCAGTTGTAGCAATGTAACATTCGTTACATATTACCACAGAAACTGCCAGCGCTCGAGTGCTACGCTCACCACTCTGTGCATTGCAGGCATAGCGAGCCAAGCGAAACGCCAACAGCACCGTTGCGACAAGCCAAGCCAGCCGCAGTACATGTGCCAGCCCGGCATGCGCACGAGCTCCGATCAAGGGGCCAGGGCGCGTGACGGAGTAAGATAGCAAAGATAGAGGCCAATGGCGCGTGATATCCACAGACGCTGCGTTCGCTCTGTTTTCCCCTCGCTCACTTCATCGGCTACGCCGACGCGAGCCAACGGCGACGCCGCTCAACGCAGGAACGGGCGCCCAAGAGCTGCGCTCTAAAAAAAAATGAAAGAAGGGACCCGTAGCGTACTTGTTAAGACACTGGCCTTCGGAGCGCTAGGGCCCGGGTTCAAATCCAAGCGCCCGAGTGAAAACTTATTTTCTTCTTATCATTTGTTTCTTTATCGCGGCGATCGTCTCATGTGACAGACAGACGGACGGACAGTTTTCTCGTTGAGTCGGCATTTAAAATCTTCTACAAGATATACAATAGTGTTTGCAACAGCCTCGCGAAAACAAATGGAAGTTGTCAGCTTGGCTCTTGAAAGGACATCGTGAATGCCGCCCAGCTTTCGCCTGGACATTTAGAGTGAACTTCACGTTCTTTCATGGCGACGTGATGTTCTGGATCTTTTTTTTATACGCGAAGAATTTTTTAGCGAACTTCTGCGACTTTTAGCGTATCTATCTATCTATCTATCTATCTATCTATCTATCTATCTATCTATCTATCTATCTATCTATCTATCTATCTATCTATCTATCTAGCCGCCTAGGTCATACCACGAGAATCATGACATGCTTGTCATGAACGACATGATTTGCATGCCATAGCCTTGGTGCTCTTTCGGCCGTTTCGTTGTCTTCATATATACCAAAACTGGTATCGAGTGACAATAGTGTATGACGAATATAAGTGACAGGTCCTAAAGTGCAAATTATGACACGCGTGTCATGTACAGCATCATTTACATGGCATAGCCTCGGGGCACTCGCGGCCGTTTAATTAAACAGATATATAATTGGTATGACGAGACATTTCTGTATGACTAACAAATGGCAGGTGGTAATATGGAAATCATGACGTGCATGTCATGTATAGCATGACATTGATGCCATGCTCATGCCGCACTAGCAGCCGTTTCGCTGGCTTAATATGCACCAAAATTGGTATGCGCGACGTGACTGTATGACGAACATAAATTACAGGTGCTAACATGAAAGTCATGAAATAAATGTCATATACGCCATGAATTACATACAACGCTCATGGCGCGCTAGCAGCCGTTTCGCTGGCTTGATATGCACCAAAATTGGTACGCGCGAGGTGACTGTATGACGAACATAAATGACAAGTGGTAACATAAAAATTATGACATGTCATGTGCGGAATGACATGTCATAATTGACATGTCCAACAGAAAACTCTCATTTCACCTCCTCTGTCATGTTTTCTTTTTATTTGTTTCCGAAGCTCTCTACAATGCCTAGACTGCTGGCGGGCATGCCACCCACGTGAGGCAAACAAAGCTTCCAATGCCTCCGATCCCGGAGGCAGAGCAAAACCACCTTGGGTGCAGAGAGCAGGGGGGAAGAAGTGTGTTGTCATAAGAAGGCACAGATTTTTCAAAATGCTTAATAAATTCGTGAACGCGCTAACCAATTATTTCTTCGTCTCCTCGACTGATATACGTTGTCGTACGGAATGCTGCAGACGGAACACTTTAGACCATTGAACTCGGGTTCACGCAGCACGTCGACTACAGAATGACTTCGCTTATGTCGTTTTTCCATCAAATCGAAATTAAACTAAAAGGAAAAGCCGGTAAGTCCTCGATGTGGTCGATCGGCACGGCATACACATTCAGCATACGCTTTTAGAGAACGAACTGGCCTGAGGCGATTTGCCTCAACGCACGGAATAAAATGCCATGCGCAGAAAACCCGACGCAAAAAAAAGAAAAAGAAAAAAAACATGGCTGATCCCTCCGTCATAGGAATCGGTATAACACGAAAGTGAAACGTGTCTTCACAGAAGTAGTGCTTATTGTGTAGTGGTATGTGAGAGCTTGTACAATGTCTATTCGTGTTTGGCAGCTATAGCACCGTTTGACGTGGATGCACCCATGTTGACAGCATGTCTCTATCGCGACGACTAACGCCCATGATCATGATTAAACTGTTGTGGTAGCTGAAGGTGTGAACATATATTTAGATACAGCGAATCGTGAATCCCGCGTAAGGATGATATCAACAAGCTCATAATCAACACTGGTACCTGGTATGCACTTCTTCAAAGCGTCGTCAATTAAGGAGTGAAACGGCACGGTGTGCGCTTTCTAGTAATGGGTAGCCGACGCCTGTGCTCATGCATACATAACACACACTGCGCTTCAGCAACACGGGAGGTAGAGCTTCGTAGTCTGAGCCGCAACGCGTGCGTCCCGCTGGCCTCAGTCTCGCAAGCGCTGCTCTCGCTCCACCAAGGCACGACATTCGCCCGTCGAAATCACGTCCTTTCTGCAAAGCATATTGCAGCAGTTTTGTTAGTCGGTGCTCTCGCAATTGAAGCAGTCGGCGGCGGAGAAATCCCGTTGGTGCAGGTGGAAGCTGCACTACTCCGATGAGCTGACGCTCGCTAACACGAAGCCAAAGGCAAAGAACGTAACTGCGCCAAGGGTGCCTCAGCGACGCCAGCGCGGCCAACATTTCAGCTTCCCATAGACGCTTGCTCTCCGAAGTGGACGCGACGGCCGACGCAAGAACTAGCGGCGCTGCAGTTCCATCTTGCATCATGCCTCACGCGTTCGCAAATCACGCACGGAGTACGGAGAAAGCGAGCACGCAGAAACGCGCAACGCGTCGCAAGCGGCTACTCCTCGCGCGCCTCAGCTCACTGAGGCATGTGCGTCGCCTCCACGATTAGCTTCGGCAACTCGCCATTGAGAGCAACGGTGCGCTGCCGTATCCAGGGGGCCACGACAAGTGAAGCAAAATGGAACAGCAGCGCCGTAAGTTCACGCGTTAGCCGCGTGTGCCGGCCACTGAAAATCAGAGTACCGCAAAGGTAGGCTGCACGCGGGCAACAGTGGGTGGCGGCGGCCATGTCCCTTCCAGACCGTCCGGCGCGTTGCTAGCGTGTGTTCAGAAGTGACCGATCATTTAGCCTCAGTGCCGTGTTACGCTCGGCAGAACGGCATTATGTGTGTGTGTTTCTTCAAGAGGATATTAGAAGTGATTTCGAGTCATCGACAGATATGGATCGACAGCGCGGTTAGCGGTGTAACTAATGAAACGTACGGCGAATGTTGCCATGTGCTCGCGAACTCTCTTCATGGCTTCATCGGTCTCTTTTCGTGTCACGCCCGGGCGTGTTCGCTAGGTCCGGAGCTGTACACATAGTTGCATTAGCGCAGTGACATCGTGCGAGATGCCAATTACTTCGACATTTGGTGAATCTAGACTTTGCGCTAGCTTTGCAGTCGGTGTTCCAGGTTTGCTGCACTCGAGAACGTTATCAAACAACATCGAGGACATTCAACAATGCGTCCTTCGACTGATCGCTGACGCATAGCTTGCTTGCGCACCATGCTTGCTGTTCAACTGGTTGATATGTGTAATAGAAGTTTTGTGTGTACGATAATTGTAAGTTGTGCTCGACGTCTTGATTCGGTACGTCAGCACCCGAACGCACGGGCGAATCGGCGTGCTGTAGGTAAGGTGCATCTTATCTTACGATACGTAGAAAATAGGCCATCAAAAATGATTGACATCACTATTTAATTGTTTCATTTCCTATTTCTTGTCTCCTTAATATTCCCAACGTTGCAATGAATTTGCAAATATTTTGCTGTGTTCCGACAAACAGTTCTTTTTTTGGCGTTGCCAGCGCGTAAACAGCTGGGGTTCGGTTTCTGCACTGCTGCACTTTTTTTTCATAATGCACTCTTATCAAAACTTCCTCGGCACGGTGCTTTATGTTCTTTTGATCAGAAATAGCACATCCCCGAATTTTTAAAGCGCATGCTACTGCAACACAGTATGTATATAAAGCTAGGGCGCGCATAAAATCGACTCCCTCAATGCGTGGGATCTGCTTTTTTTTTTTTTTTTTTGCTGTTACCATTTCTCACCAACTATACAGTATTTTAAGGGTACGCTCGGCGCAATACAGCATTAGCAGCATTTTTTGCAACAAATTGAAAATACGCTTGATAACATTGTCTTATACCAAGTTTATCAACAGAGTTCCACGCTTCTGTTTCGTGCAATGCCAAATGATCATGCCAAAATTGCCTTCAAGGTATACCAGTAAACAGTTATTATTTTAATAAATCTTCGATTTCGCTCTTCGTGCGTGACACGCTTATAACTCGGATAGCATGCGTAATCTGTTCAACAGATCGAGATATGAAAGCCGAGCAAATAGAAAGGTATGTAGTTTTCAATATCGCTGACCATAGCGAACCGAAAAGGTGAAGCATCCTGTCGCATAAGATCTTTTCCAGCAAAGTTAGTGTAGTTCACTGCAGGAAGGAGTGTTATTCGATGGGGGCGAATTCGTTCAGGCGAAATATGCAGCCACGTAGAACGGCGCTCTTTGACATTAATTTTTTCCACACGGCAAACGAGATTCCCAGAGTAGCTCACCAGTAACGTTCGATTGACGGTGAGCTACTCTCTTCTGGCATCTGCATGCAGTGGCGTAGCCAGGGGGTGGCACACCGGGCCCGTGCCCCTCCCCCGCCTCCCCCCCCCCCCCCCCCCCATTTCTTTTTCCGTGGCATACATAGCACGAAATGACACTCGATCACATCTGCCTGCCAGGCCCCCACTTCAGATCAAGGAGGTGCCCCCCCCCCCGAAAAAAATGTCTGCTTACGTCCCTGTCTGCACGACGCGTTTAAAAAAGCGACGAAGTACTTCTGGGGACCGTGGTACTCCTAAATGTCCGGCCACGCTCTGCATCGAACGCGCCTGCACCCAAAGCGCTTGGAAGGGAGATGGCGGCGAAAGGGCACGTGATGCGAGTAAGCCAATCGCGTCGGCGGCGGCGCGCGGAAAACAGATGCGATACTCTGAAAATTTTCCAGTGACTCTGGCTCGATGCGCCATCCAGCTCCTCCTGGTGGAGATCAGTGGTGCCGGCTCGCGAGCGGAGCTGCGAAACTGTACTAGTTCTAAAAACGTTGAGCGCGGCCAGTCTACCTCTCCGGTAACGAGACGCTTTAACCATGACCTCCGATATCGCGTGCTATCTCGGAGTAAGCGCTAGTAAGTATCGATCGTGAAGCATTACTTCTTTTCACATCTCACGGACGGCAGCACCGCCCCGCTCCGCCCGCCGCGAAAGAGAATGTGTGAGAGATATAAGGTGCGTTCGCGCCATGTCTAGCATCTCCCGAGTTAGCTTAGTCGGTAGGGCGTCGGGCGCTTGCGGTCGCGGCCCCAACGTCGTGGGTTCAAATCCCAGCGGGGTATCTTTTTCTTGGTTTTTCTTCTTTCTCACCCGCTGCCATCCATTTTATCAACGTCATATCCGTGACGGATGTACTTGGTGGACCCCGGCATAAAACACTTTCGTGTTAAAAAAAATCACAGCTCTTAGACTTATTTTTCTTTAAAACTGCGGCACGTGGATTGACCCCTCCGCGTCTCCTGCCGCACGATGGCGTTCGACGCATCGTTTACTCGGCGTTCCACATCGTCAGTGGGTACAGAACTGGGTCGCTTTTTAGTGCGCGTCTGACGGAAAATGTAGGAGTGTTGCTTTAAAGCGCACCCGTCGGGCAGTCTCACGGGTGATACAATCACAATTCTGTATCACCCGCGAACGAGAAGCGTTGTTTTCGCGGTCTGTCTGTTAATATATCTGGGAGGTAGCTAAATAAATCCTCTACGCATTTAATAGACATTGCGGTTCGCTGGGTTTGGATTTCTGCCGAAGTTATCACATTTCAGGCGCAAGACAATATTTATTAAGGCGAAAGCCTTAGACGCCGCATCAAATGCGAGAAGTGACCGTCAGCGTCGGCGTCAACACGAGTTATGCAAAAAATCTCCTGACGCGACGTGCTGTCTCGTGATGACGTCATCAGATAACATCATCGCTTGGGCAAAGGTGGGCCGATCCCCTGCAAAAGCACGTGAGGCGAACAAAGCTTCCAATGCCTCTGATCCCGGAGGCAGAGCAAAACCACCTTGGGTGCAGAGAGCGTTCGGCAGGATGGAATGGGGAGTGAGTATAATCGACTAAGAAGAAAATTACACATCATTCCTACGGGCAACCATGGCGGGATGCGAAAGCATCGCGGGGGGTGCGCATCGAGTTTCCGTTTCTCTTATGCGACTTATGAGACGGTGGTTGTCGAGGCGTTTGAATTACCGCTTGCCGACGCTGACGTTTACGTTCGGCTTCCCGAGCCTTCCTCTGCTCCGCGGCGGTGGCGCTGCCGCTGCAACTAGCGCCGACGTTGACGTTGTTCATGGCGTTTCGCACACCGCTGCACAGAAATAGAATGACGGAAGCACAGCGAACGCGCGCTTTCGCAGCCTCGCAGCTTCGATAGTCGCTTGCCGGCGTTGCCGTTTATGTTCAGCTTCGCGAGCGTCCATAGCGCCGTTGCGAAGGAGAGTGCTACGTTTGCCGGCGTTGCCGTTTACGCTCAGCTTCGCGAGCGCCCATAGCGCCGTTGCGAAGGAGAGTGCAACGGGAGCGAGCGCACGCCGCAATATATACGAGCGCACAGCTGTGGCGGAGAGAAGAGAGGAGAAACGAAGCGGAGGCAGCGCGCACGGCACCTCCTACCACCTCCTCGTGCTCACGCGAGGAGAGGGGGCAGAGTTGGCGCATGCGCAGTATGGGTGCGGACGCCACAGAACGGATACTGCCCGGAACGTAAGATGCTTTCGCATCTAAAGTGAAAATGGCTTTCGCGTTTGAGTCGTCATAGGCAAATGCATAAGGGACCATGTGACTTCTTTTTTTTTCTCGAGAGCGCCTTCACACATCTTCCATTGACGGTAAAGGTTGTACTTCTTAGAGAGGATTTCCAGTCCCAGATATGGTATTTGTTATTAATGGGACACTGAAGTGAAACAATTTTTTTAGATTGGTTAATAATGCTCTGATATCTCTATAGTAGGTAATTTGCTCGGGATTTGCCTGGCGTCGATGCTCTCTTTCCAGGTGCGGCTGCTACACGGCGCGCGCTGATTGGGCGCCGGAAAAGCGCCGGTAGGAGAAGCGATAGCGCGCTCAGCGTAGCATTTGCGACCTCTCTTGAACGGCGCGTGTGTCAACTGCACGTTTCCGAAGCACTTTTAGTGACTTTAAGTTAATTATTGCGACTACATCGTGTTTATTTCTGCTAATTATATAATTTTAGACCTTGTTCCTTTATTTTAACCCTGTTTTGAGCACTGCTAGCCTTGTGTTAGGCCTGTATTTACTTGATCGTGAGCGTGATCACGCCAAATGATATCTATAGATGGACCACAAGCCTCGGCCCCTAAAGTGCTACGCACTTAAAGGAGTAGGGACAAAAAATTTCGAAGGCGAGTTAACTTGTGGGATAGATTTGCGTTGACATACATGCATCATCTACGAAATATCGCCGGATAATATAGCTTACAACATATTTCAAATCAGTTTTAAATTGCGTGTCGCGCCACCGCACGGGAAACGTGGCTTTGGTTTTCGTTTAAACAACCAACCGCCACCTGCGTCACGAGTTTGTGTTGGCTGCCACGATCTTTTCGAGTGCTCTCTCCTAGCAGACCTTTTCAACGGAAAGAGTGAGCTAACTTTCACAGGAGAAAAAAGGCTGATGTCCACACCTCGGCAGTGCATTTTCGGGGGTCACGCATGTCTACAACGTCTCAGAGGGGATTATAACAGCACCCAGGAAGAATTCGTTGAAAAGAGTTGTCAGCGCGGTGCTCATGTGCACGCGGTTTTGTGTGCTCCCGTTGTCAGTTAGGTTTATATGAAAGCTACTCGGGTACCCGCCTCACTCGGCGCTCTCTGAAACCGAAAGTGCGAAACCACCTCCAAATAATTAACCGTGGTGTTCGTGCAAACGAGCTTTCCAGCCGTGATAAGCGGGTCGTTAGCTACCTAATGCAACAGAAAAAACAAGATGCAAAATTTTTGCGTCTGTGCTAATTTAAAAGAAGATGGCTTTCGCCTTCGAGTCGTTTGATGAATGCATAAGATACCCTACGAGTTTTTCTTTAGGAGGCCAATATCATAATCAACTTAGCGCTCCGTAAGGAACGCTTTCGAGGCCACACAATTGGGCAATACGAACAAAGCTATATGATACAAAAGCGTTCATAGCATACCATCTAGAAAGATGGCAAGATACGAAGGCTACTTGTTTTATGCAACTTTAATGAACTTGAAGTTTATGTGCCTTGAAGATAAAGTGAGGAAACAAGTGTTTCGTCCGCGAGGGAGGTCAAGTTTCGAAACAACGTTCGTCGCAGCAGTATTAGTGACGCTGCACAAGTGATAAGTGCTTACCTTAACTTCAATATCAAACAAAAGTTACGACTCATATGCGGTTCTAAGCAGTGCTGTATGGTGTATCGTGGAACAGATGTTCTCTAAATCTTCCTTGAGCCCGTGGAATTTATTAATGCCTATCTGGGCATGACAGCTGACAGACCTAATAACACAGCCACACTGTGTTATTTAAGGCGAATCTGGCATCGTCATTCGACTATGTTTGCGTTTGTGAAATATGATTGGAGCTCACAGCAAATAAGAGAGGGCGAGCTTAAAGGTTCTGAACGCAAATGTTATTTTAGTGAGAAGAGTCAAGTCGCAGAAGATAGCACGAAATGCAACTGCTGGCTTTTGCTGTAAAATTATGGCTCGGGGGTAAGTACCTTTTCCGATCTCAATTTACACGCTACAGATATATTCTATAAATAATCTTTGAGATAAAGAATATTGATGAAAATTCGGGGACGCTTAAGCTTCGCCTTTAAGAGCTGAACGCGACAGCGATATTCTGTTCCTAGTGCGCAGTTCGAACACTACGAGGGTTTAACAGAATG
Source organism: Rhipicephalus sanguineus (assembly GCF_013339695.2). Classification (NCBI taxonomy): domain Eukaryota; kingdom Metazoa; phylum Arthropoda; class Arachnida; order Ixodida; family Ixodidae; genus Rhipicephalus; species Rhipicephalus sanguineus. The sequence goes on from NC_051185.1 coordinate 55,555,406, forward strand.
CGCCCACTAAGGCGTGTGCCTTATGTAATGGGTAGCATGCTTTAAACCAGGAGCAATTATGCGCGAGAAACTTCTTCGAAGTTGCGATGCACCCACTACGTGGTCTTAAGGGAATACGCGCACTAATGTGTGCGCCTTTTGTAATGGGTGGCTGTCTTTAAACCACGAAGTCGTTATGATATTGGCATGGTGTGACGCCCTATGGCAATGTACACTTGTACCACTCAGTATTACTGCGATATTACATCTCGTACTGTGACACCTGTATACAGGACGCGTATTTTTGGGAAGCATGAAAGTTACTTTCAGTGCAGCTTCAAGCAGAGGCGTGGCTGTGTGGTAGAACACCTGCTTGCCACGCAGACGGCCTGGGTTCGATTTTCATTCGGACCCAACATTTTTATTATTTATTTTATTTGCAGCTTTTTCGATTTTTCGGTCACGGACATGATGATGATTTTTCGCTCACAACCAACGGCCCCGACGCCGACAGCGCAATTTCTGCGATACGAGCTCTTTAACGCTATCGCGTTAAAATTTCTGCACACCCTATTTCTCACCTCCCGTCCAATGGTAGAAGTTGTAACTGCTTTACAATACAGATGCACATTCTAAGAAACTGAATCTTGTTTCAGTGTACAGTTCTTCAATAAATATGTTTGGCTGAATTGAAGCGACAGCATATTTCCTTTGATCATTACGGCCGGTCATCGCCTGCTTTCGTAAACGATCTTTATACCAACTGCTTCACAATATTTGGGCTAACAATGTTCTTCTGAAGTGTACTCAATAAATATAGTTTGAACTTACATCTTGGCCCGCACAATATTTCTTACTTTTGAGATGATTTAGGATAAACAATTTATTCGAATTTTTTACTTTTCTTTTTATTAATTACGGCAGTTGTGGAACCTTTGCATACATCGACATTTGGTCCGCATGCGGTTTCGTGCCCATCCGATAGGGAGGATATTTTCGTTCAATGTTTTATTTATAAAGATGCAGCATCCGGTGTACAACTCTACCGTAATTATCAGCGAAATTGGGATGTCTCGGTGCATCATTTACCTATGTCTTTAAACCCGCCCGAGTTTCCTTCTTTGACAAACAAGACTGTCGTTTTCCCTCTGGGGCATAAAATTTACAAGGATACGTGTTTGACAAACACGCGAAGTGAAGAGTTGACCCCCTGTGGAGAGTTTACCCATTCTAGCAGTTTTCGTCGAACCGAGAAATCCACGACGAATTCGACGCGCTGTTTCATTTTCTACACTTAGACGCAGCCCACATTATTTGCTTCTTGTAGAGCATCGAAAAAAGGATATTCCTTTACTGTAGTTACTTTCATAACTGCAATGCTTTAGAGTGGAGGCTCACACAAAGAGCGTGATGTCTCGTGCCAGTACGTGGAACATTCTACCTGCACCTGTTTACGACAGAGGAGCAAGGTCTTGGGTTGTGTCTTTCAAAGGCGTCTTAACCGCGCTATCCGCCCGCTCGTAACCCATAAGGCCGCGGTTACGTCGCTCCACCTGTGCATCCCACCAAGACTCCATTGACGCGATGCAACGCTTTGTCGGCTACGGCTATAGAACACAATCTCGCCCACAACGCACCGGAATGGCTGACAACACGGCCTAACTACGGTCAAGGGTAGACACGTCATCACGTTTTGTGCAACTATCCACAATGTAGTGTTCAGAGACAAACACTAGCGTGTGCGTGTTTTCTCATCACATCATTCTCAGAAGAAATCATTTTTGTATGAAGAGCTATGAGAATTAAACATAGCGAGATCTACTAATGTGTTAGTAAATCATGATGATGGACTGCAGACAGAGCACTGGGTTTATGATGAGTCCGCCTGTGCTGTGCACAGCACTAAAGCTTGAGGTGAAACTGTGACTTTTCTACGCATCTATCTATCTATCTAGCCGCCTATGTCTGGGCGCTCTCCTAATTGTCACCATAACTTGTAATATACCAAAATTGGCATTTACGACGTACCAAAATTGGCTTGAACATGATTCACTGGTCATGACATTTACTACTCAAAACGCGTGTCGCGCATGTTATGAAATCCTTTGCCTCAGTCACGTGCGGCACATACCCGCATATCACACTTCACGTTATGCGGGTATGTGCCACATGTGATTCACACTCTCAACACATTAACGGCGAACATAAACATTGAAAGTCAAGGCAGGTGAGGGAGCCGAAGACAGAACACCCGTGGAAGACGCTCGACTGCCATGAGGCCATCCGCATGATGGCCTCATGCGGACCCAGGATGACGTCAGATTTTGAGAGCCGCTTTCTGACACGCGCAGAGCCACCGCTAAGTGGCCTGACGACATACGCCTATACTACAGCAGTGCGGACGTCAACCGCTATAACGCACGTTGCGGACGCAGCGGGCGTGTTATGTCATCCCGCATACGATAACATAACTCGCTATAAGAACGAGCAGGTACACACGGATGCCTTGACCAAGGTGGTCAACATGAACGCAAGCGACATGGGTAGCCTGCCGGCCTCAATTTACCTGAGCATCAGTAAGCCGTACGTGATCACGGTCAACATCGACGTAAGCGACGGCCTCGCTAGTGGAAACAATGGCACCTTGTGGTACATCGAGCGTACAGAACACGGCAACCTCTCGCGACTGTGGCCTGAATTTCCAATGTCTACGATAGGCATTGTCGTCCCAGCCAAGACGAAGCACATCAGTACCGCACACCCTCAACAGAAGTGAAATGGGTGCCCGTGGTAATGCGAACCACCACAACCACGATATAGACCGTTTTCACGGAGAGGAGGAGCGTAGCCTCGAACCGGTGTATTTTGGCGGCTCTCTCTCTCTCTCTCCACCGCGTGTCCAACCGTCCGACCGCTGCCGCTGGTGTGTGCGGATTCCCGAGTTTTGCATTGCGTGGTACGTGAGACGTCAGCGTGTTTCCATTTTTCGACGCGCTGAAGCAATTGTGCGGCCACAAATCGAAATCTCGGACGAGAACTGGTAGACCAACTACCACTGCGCTGTGTTTGGCTGCGGCGGAAAAAAAACGTAAAAGACTGGCAGCCGAGGCATGCGAAGTGCACAATGCTTTTAATTGAATGACTTCGCTTCTCTTAGGTCGCACGTCTTCTTCTCCCGCAAATCGTATATTATATGTGGTGTCTTCACTTATGGCCACTTTTTCAAGTCATCACACCAGCTTGTGATTGTGCTTGGGTGCTGGTACACTTTATCATCTGCACCAAAGCAACCGATGTCAAGGCTGACGATTAATGCACATGTTTAGCCAAGAGTTGTTCTCTCATAACATCAACCTCTCTGATTTCTATGCTACTGCACACGATTTACAATGTCTGCGGCTAGAAAACGTTCCATCTTAGTGCCTGCAATTTCGAGATTATCGAATTAGCACTTTCCAATCTACATTACAGAAAGGCCCGCATGACATGTGTGCTTTGGCGCAGGTACGCGTCTCTAACGTTTTGTCGAGAGCACGTTCTTTCTCGACTTGTCAATTTTTTACTATAACTGGGATAGAGTTATAACAACCACACCTTTTTTTTTTTTTCGCGCGGCAACCTGGGTGCCGTGAACAATCGGCCCACGTTCGCTAAAGCCAGGTCGTTACCTGGACACGTGTGCTCGTCGTAATGCTTCTCAAATACTCGCCAGAAAACAAACTGACAATAATGTTACAAAAAATGGGCGCCCTTTCGGCGTATCGCTAGTGGCGGCGGCTGGCGCCGAAGCGAACTTACGCCCTTACGCCATGTCATGCTTCCATATGTGCAACAGGCTTATTTTCATTTTATCATCGTGTTGTTTCTACGCCGAATTTTGAGCTCACCCGTCGTACATCTGTTTTTTATCCTGTGCAAAGATCAGAGGCCACAAGATTTTAACTACGACGGCGACACGAATCAACACAGGCATCGGTGTTTGTGCTCATGTCGTTCCATGAACATTGCATTGCTACGTGCCAAGCGGAAGCGAATGGTCTGTTATGGATTAGAGTTACGTTTAACCTGAATAATCACGGCACCGAAACCCGGGAGCCATCTTAAACACTAATGCGCGCACCTCGCGCGCAGCCGGACAATGGCCTACGTGTTCGCTCGTCTCCATTTACATTTCTCCGATTACTTCGAGGGTTGTCCTAAATGTTAACGCTCTCTTATAGTGACACCAAGGCCAGATATAACAAAATATAGAAAGCAATTACCAATTTACACATGCTGCTTAAGAACTGCATTGGCATTCTACTAGGGGTGTGCGAATATCAAATTTTTCGAATACGAATCGAATACGAATATCCACCTTCGAATATCGAATCGAATATCGAATACCAAAGGAAAAATGCTTCCACAGTAACAATATTTTATTTAACATGAAGCTATTTGAAAACAAAAAAAACATTAACAGCCTGACTGGCAACACAACATACACTTCTATCTCCGGAACACAATGTCAAGGCTAGCACAATGCACATCACAACACAAGCAAATATCACGGCACAATGAAAGTAATGACTACATGTTATCATGAAGAAATATGAGTTGCTCCACATGATCAGGCAGCAGGCGCTCCCTTGTAACAGAGACGCCCCCCCCCCCCTGCCACTGAAAAGGCACGCTCGCTTGGCTGTGGTATCTGAAGGTGCCTACAGTCCGCCACCAGTCACATAGGTCACTCTATTTCTTCATAAGTGGTCCCGCATAGTGAACGAGTGGTAGTGCGGCACGTTACGGCCGCATAATATTGAAAATGTACGGTTACATGATCGCCAACAGCGCTGCACGTCGGAGATGCACCAGCAATAAATCATACGTATTGGGGCGCTCGTCGCAGGCAGATATCGTGCCTCCGTGTACTTACGATGTTTATCGCTCCTTTCGGCAACGCTTTTAGCGATAGGAATGCAGCAGAAATGTGGAAGACGAGTTATTTTATGCATGATAATGGAATCGCATATTCGAATTTTTCGATTATTCGAAGTTATCGAATATTCGAAACTTTTCGAATACACGATTTTCGAATCGAATACGAATATTTCGAATGTAATATTCGACAAATATTCGAAACTTTCGAATATTCGCACACCCCTACATTCTACTCATCGTCAGCGCTGCTGCGGGAACGTCTCGTGGGCCACCGCTGCTTGCTGTTTCAGCTCTTTTGAAGCTGACAGCTTAGCCCCTTTACACTCGCGAAGCGTTGCTGTGTTTTGCCCGTGTACCACGAAGAACAGCAATACCTTGCGAACTGAGCGTATACGCTGCATACACCGCCGCGAAACCCCACACACCGGAAGGGCGGCGAAACATCGCAGACGCTAGACGGCGCTGCGGCGGTGGAGAGCTTTAAAAATGGCAGCCTCCTGGTGAAATTGGTGTATACGCCAGACAAATATCTCGTGTACGAGGGCACAGTTTCCCCTTGCGCAAGCAAATGCCATAACTATGGCATTTGCCGTGTCCATGTGGGGAAGAGATGGAAGCACCCCTTCCACACATGGACATGCGTTCGTGAAATGTGCGTGCGTTTTCCATCATAACGGACAAGTATAAGCACGACATATCGGCTTGCCTAGCCTGATGTTGGTAATACCTATGTTGTTGTTGGCATCGTTACGCAAACGTAAACAACTGGTTATATAACACATGTGCGACTCTTCAACATATGTGTGCGCGCATACCACTTGCGCCTACCTTTAGCGTTATTTCGCAACGTCTCGCTCAATGTCAAAAAGTACGCCATAGCCACCTTCCCGCCGCATGCTTCGCATTACATCCATTCCCACGGTACGGGGGATCTGCCGAATTTTTTGCTTCGCTTTACTGACTTCCTGCTCGTTACGGCAGGAGATACGCGTTTCTGCAGCGACTTCTGTGAGGTTGTTTCCCTCTGCAGATCTAGCGTCATAGAAAAGCCGGTGGGTGGAGTGATCGCTTGCTTAGCGAGGCCATGGCGCCCTCTCTTGCGCGGCGCTGAAATCAGCCGCATGTTTCTAAAGTGTATATAGGGATTTTAAGTTAAATATTACGATGACTTCTTGGTTATTTCTGTTAACTGTATTACTGTGGACCTTGTTCGCTTATGTTAACAGAGTTTTGAGAAATGCTAGCCTTGTTTTAGGCCAGTATTGAGCGCTTAATTGCGGGCCTGATCACGCCAGATAATATTTATGGATGGACGACAAGCCGTGTCCCAAAAGTGCTACGCATTTAGAAATAGTGCCATGGTCTGCGCTTGCTCCCTAGGGAGCAAGCCTCGCTTCATGGTGCATCCTGCATGGCATTGCGTGCGCCGTAAATTTTGTTTTTGGTGCTTTATAGCGTTAAGCAAAACGCCGCCATTTGCGGGTGCTATTCACAATCGCGCACCATATACTGCCTAGCCAGGACGTGTCGAAAAGCTAAATGGCGCCAAGCGGAACAAAATATAATAGGCGGCCAAGCACTCAAGCCCGCACGCACGGAAGCGCAAGCTTCAACACACGCGCACACACCACTTGTCAATGACCCCATCCACCCAGCCATCCTGTCACAACGCAAAGGTGCACCTAACGCAAGCATTTGCCTCAAAAAAACGCCAGTCCAGATGCACTAGGGAGCGAAACTGGCATGCTAGGGAGACCGCACACGCGTAGATCATAGGTTTGTTCTACTCGGGTGTCCGCCTGTCCGGCGTTCCTAAATATTCTGTGAGCACCTATAATGAATATCACTAATAGCGGATTTGTCTACGCAACTGTGTGAAAACTTTTTTACGGGCCTTACTGGTTGTACTTACGTAGACGAGCAGCTATCCTCTCCGTGACAATGAGATTCTTGATCTCCTCGTATTAATCAGTATACTCCGACCAGGAGGCCAACTTCATAAGAATGGTTGACAGCCATTCTTATCCTAAGGGTATCATCTTTAAAGGTATCATCCGTAATCCTTAAAGGTATCATAAAGAACGCGAAGCTTGTGGTTCCGGCTCTTGTTCCGTCTAGGTCGCCGCACGGCACGAGGTGGCAGTGAAATACAAGGAGCCCAGCTCGCGAACTTTGTCAAAGAGAGCATGCTCCAAAGTGTAAGCATCGCGGTATATCTGTGAACCCTCTTCTTTATACATCCGACAGTTGGAGTACATCAGCTTCAGGTCAGTCACCATGGATTCCTCAGAAGAATCTTTATTGTTCTTGACATTCTCATGGATTGTCCTCATGTCGATGTAGTTTGTGATGACCTCATTGTAGCCAGGGTAGTTCTTACGTGAGGGCTTCTCCATGAAGGTGGAAATTAGTGGATGGCCGACCTCATCAGTGTGGCTGAGCAGGGTTGGCAAAAGAAGCTTAAACCGCTTTAGCATATACTCCGTCTATCCAGGAGGCCAACCTTTTATAGACGTACTGTTCGGCGGGGTAGAAACTCTGACATTGCACAAGGCTTTGACCATGGTCATTCACCGATCAGCTGGGGCAAGTAGTGTGAGCCCATCGCGTTATTTTGTGGACGATAATGTTATGTATTGCCTATAAGCGTCGTTACCGTTCTGCCTCCACTGCGTAGTGCCTCTAAGTAACATTATGGTTCTGTATTCTCTGTAATATGCATAAGTCGCTTTAATCTTCAACCTTTTCTGCATAGTGCCCGTCACTGATATTACCGTTGCTTCTATTCTTCATTGTGCCTAAAGTTGAAGTATTATTCTGCCTTCTCTGCATTGTGCCCTTTGGTTACATTACGGTACTGCCTTCCGTTGTTTCGCAATTGCATCTCAACTCGCAACTCGCAATTGCATCTGCGAGTAACATTTCTTTTTAACACGAAAGTATTTTATGCCGGGGTCCACCAACACTCCACTGACGTATTTCCATCACGGAAATGACGTCGCTAAAATGCACACGATCAGATGACCACGAAAAACTAGAAGAAAAACTTTCCTTGGCGGCAGTCAAACCCACGACCGCGACGATAGCTCCCGGGCGGTCTACCCACCTCGCTACATTCACACATGCAGGAGGCTTTTGCGGGCCTTTTATCATTCACGCTTTCATCTCACCGTGCCCTTGGTTGGCGCGGTGGTGTCGCCATCTGGAAGCGGTAAAGTGACGCAATACATCATGACACATGAAAGCCGACTAGGAGCGCTTCGGGAGTCTCCGCGCAGCGGTGGCCTTTGCTGCAATATTGTAACAAACTCTATGGTCGGTGAAATACTGCGTGCGCGGTCATTCGATTCGGTGACGATGCAGTTACGTGATTTGTCGTTCACGTCAGCGTGTGACTCCTCCGTGCCAGCATAGGGCAGCTTCCAAATGGACGAACGGTGTTTCTCCGTAGCCTATTGCTTCGAGTGCGGTGACACCGTCTAATAAAACAGCTGCAATAAGCGCCGCAGAAAGGCAACGACGAACGTCGACGTCATTGTTGGCCATGTTGCTGGCCGGTTGCTGGTCATGTTTTCCTGGCTTATCATCGTGTCAGCCAGCACCCAACCTTCCTTCGTCATAACCAGCCAGCCTGCGCCCACTTCGTACGCAGGAGCTACCACTTCTGGTTGTGAATGCTTCTGCCAAGTCTTCAACGTTTTGGTGAGAATGACCACCATTTCTACCACTGCTTCGCCGCTCATCTGCGCCAAACTGTAAAGCTTAGTTTAAGTCTCTGAACTTTCATTTTGATAGGAGATGTATTGTGTGCATTGACCTTTCTGTGAAGTGTTGAATTCTGTGTACATTGTTTTTTCGCTTTACTTGTTTATTAAATGTTTTGTGTGGTTTCTCTCAAACAGACGGCCTTGTCCTTCGGTATGCTCTAGCCATAGAGAGCTAATACAAACAAGAAAAAGAACCTCCATCAAAGTACTATATCTGCCAAACACCAATAGGCATTGTACAAGCTCTCGTATACCAATGAGTAATAAAAATTCAACTATTTCTATGAGGACACGTTTCACTTTCGTGTTATACCGATTCCTATGACAAAGGAATCAACCATGTTTTTTCCTATATAATCCACGTTGTGATTCTTCGCCAAAGGCTGACCTGGAGGTTGATGTTGTCATGTATTCGAAGAAAAACACTTTTGTGCATACTTTTATTCCTGTGTAATGGACCACCACACTGTTGTTACTCGACAGGGTTTCTGGTGCGAATACCCATACACAAAGCTTTCGTGCATTAGTATTTGTATAGGCATAGCGGTTTCGTTAATTTTCTTTCCTTTTTTTATTTCAGCATCAGCAATGAATTTGGCGTTCTGCGATCGCCGGATTTGACGTAGTTCACCTCCCAATTTTTCTACATAAGAACAAGAACCAGAAATTCTGGCGTGAGCGCAACTCAGTTTTCCTGGACAAAACATGAGAACAAACACTGCAGTCTTTTTTCCGACGCCCCTTTGCAGAGAAGACAACAGAAGAGCTCGAAATCCGCGAGCTCCTATGTCTGTCAAAATAGCTGTTTCGCGAGCTTGCATGTGAAACAGTCTGAATATTGCTTTACCTTCAATTAGTCATGGAATAGTAAACGATTGATAGATTTGTTGGTCTGCTAGTTTCGTTGCGAAAACTTCATTGAAGCTTACCTCCGGCAGAAAGAATGAATTTCACTCAATAAAGTTTCTCTCTCTCTCTAAACTTGGCCGTTCAGATAGATCGGCATGAAATGCGCAAAGTGGCAGGTAATTGTGAATGACGTGGACATTTTTCTTATAGGAAAGGAATCGAAAAGCAAAGTGATCTTGAGACACGTCTAGTTTGCTTATGTGGAAGCATGGCTTTAAAACATATGTTCAACAGCGTTAACCTAACTTATCACAGCAATGCTCGCGTCTTGTTTTTCTTTTAGGTATTTTCGTTTTCATAACATTGGAAAAAATCGAGGCCAGAACCCGCTGTTTCCTGAAAATGGATGCCGGATCGTGCAGGGCCGCATGGCCCAGGTGGTTCTACAATTACACTGCAGGCAAATGCCAGAGCTTTATTTATGGTGGTTGCAAGGGCAATCAAAACAACTTCCAGACTAAACCGAAATGCGAGCAATATTGTCAAGGTAAGAAGAAATTAAGTTATTTTTATGGGAAAGTTATTCGTTCTTTCACACGCTTACGCAATATCCTTGCTTGGCGCATTTACATTGATAATCGAAAATTCGGCAGATCCCACGCCTTATGTCAATCAGTTTCATGCGAAGAAGTCCGCGAGTAGTTCTATGCTGCATGTTTTTGCTTTGGGTATAGCGTTACGAGCTGGATCGACGTGTTTTTGTAAATGAAGGAGTTGTGTGCACATCGTGGGCTTACCAGGCACGTCGACCACCCCGGCGTTTAAAGGGTAACTTATGGTCTGTCTTAACGTCAGCGCTCACGCTAGAGCACACACATCAGTATTATCGAAACGAAGTACACTCTACGGTCTAATGACGTGAATATCACACGTAACACTTTCGTTAGCGTATTCATCCGGGGACAAACAACGCTTGGATATAGCTTGCCGAATCATAGGAACACAAACGTAATGTTTATTAGACAGCTATGAAAGCGGAGCCAACACTGGAACCACGAAGGTTAACCTGAAATGACGCCTGTATCGTAGGAGTACACATGCAGTGCTTATTGCTTTGCTATAGAATTAGATATCCAGCACCACAACCACAAATGACGTTTCCACCGACAGCACACCTTCAGAGAGTGTTTTTCTAAAGCCGTTTCCGTAGACCTGGTGTGGCTCTGTGGCAGAATACCTGACTTCCACTCAGAATTCTTAGGTTCGATTCCTGCTGGGATCCAAACTTTATTTTTTGCATTCTCCGGGTCAACGCTGCAGATGTCAGTTTTTCTTAACGCTCTCGTATTTAAAGAACTAATGTATGTTTTCGCCTTTCCTAGGTAGATGTAAACCATCAATCACCTCCGGCGCATACCCGTATACCACGACCCGTGGTATACGGGTATGTGCCACACATGTCTAGAAGAAAGGGTTTGACGACATGATTTTCACGTTATTCATGTCATGACCGGACAGTCATATTTGTCAAATCCTCTTACCCTCCCATGCCAATTCCGGTCTACACCAAGTTAAGGAGGACACAGACAGACAGACAGACAGACAGACAGACAGACAGACAGACAGACAGACAGACAGACAGACAGACAGACAGACAGACAGACAGACAGACAGACAGACAGATAGATAGATAGATAGATAGATAGATAGATAGATAGATAGATAGATAGATAGATAGATAGATAGATAGATAGATAGATAGATAGATAGATAGATAGATAGATAGATAGATAGATAGATAGATAGATAGATAGATAGATAGATAGATAGATAGATAGATAGATAGATAGATAGATAGATAGATAGATAGATAGATAGATAGATAGATAGATAGCATTTTGAGCGTTTGAGCTCAAAGTGCTTAGCGGAAATACTTCGCGACAAATAAAGCTCACACACGAATAGGTTGTGCGAAAGCTGTATTTCTGGAATATAATGTAAATACAGAGTATTCTTTTATTAAAGTCCACAACATTATTTGCACCTAGCGCACACACGTGCCCATCAGATGTCGAGAAAACATCGATCATCGGCTGTGAAGCCTTTCTGGCTTCAACAGACAACGCCAGACTCTACATAGTCCCTTAAGTCGCTAGAATGTTCGGCCTTTTACAGAAGCAACGGCCCTGGGTGCTTAGAATTGTAGTTCAGGAACCTAGAAAGCCACACAATTTTCTGTTCGATGGCGCGGATAGTAATGTAGCCGTCGCCAGTGTACTTAACATTAACATGCCTCACCAACCATTTGTAAACTTATTGTCGTCCTGTAAATGTCCCCACGACTCGTTTTACTATTCTATAACTTCCTTATGGTGCATCGTAGGTAATAGTACGTGCGTCTCGTTGAGCTCAATACCCAGAACCATCCGGCTCTAGTGTTGTAAGGGCTGGGTTCGATTTCCATCTCCGCGCCGGACACGCATTGCTTCTTCTAATGTTGATGATGTACCTAAGCCTGGCGTTCAGTATTGTGCTATAGGTACCTATGTCGAGAAGGTGGTCTCCCCTTTCCGTTTGCTTCTACCTTTCAAAACCCCCTCCTTTCATGCTTATAGGCTTCCAATGTAAGCGTCCTTCTTAACCTCAAACCACTAAATGGTTGAAAGAACGAAAGCAAGTGGCTAAAGGGTCTCGTTTTCTTGTAGACAGTACCTAATGAGGCCAACAAATAATGAAGCCAAGGATAGCATAGGGGACTAACTGGTTCACACCAATGACTCGGCTTGGCTATTTCTACAATATGAAAAGGTCACGTACATGATGGAGTTGACGACTGCAGATTCAGTGCACCTTGCTTGGTTGGCGCGAATAATCTGCTCTCAATTATCGACTCCTAAAGCCTTTGTAGGGTGGAGACCCGTCAATGCCTACTCAACCTCTGTTCCTTTTCCTCATTCTTGCTTTCAGTCTTCTCTCTCGCTCCATTGCCCTTTACTTTTCTTATTTGTCATTCCGCAGCGTAAGGGTAACAAGATAGTGGTACTTAAGTGCCTACAATCTCCTTCTTTTTTGACGTATTCCTAGTGACGTACTTCCGTCACGGATATGACGTTGACAAAATGGACGCTAACAGATGACGAAGAAAAAAATGTAACAAAGAGTTTCCCCGCCGAGAATCGAACCTACGGCTTCTTGGCAGACGTGATAGGCGCCCGGCGCTCTACCGACAAAGCTACCCAGGCAGATGCACGCCATGCCCCAAACGCGCATTATGTCTATCACACATTCTCTCTCGCAAGATGTTCTCTGTTGGCGGAGCTAGGAGGGGCGGGTGGTGCCGCCGTCTGTGAGCGGGGAAGTGAAGTAACGCGGCGTGCTACTTACTAGCGCCGTGAGAGAACGATTCGGCGACGACGTAGTTAAATCATGGCCTCGAAAATTGCGCGCCAACGCCGTGGTTAAAGCACCTCGATGCCAGCGAAAAACACTGGCCGCGCCAGCATCGCGGAGTCGCCCTAGTTGCAGTTACGTTCTTTGCCTTTCGCTTCGTGTTGGCGTGTTACGGCTCGTTGTCGCAGTAGTGCAGCTTCCAATGCACCAACGGTGTTTCGGCGCCGACTGCTTCGAGAGCGATAGCACCGATTTATAAAACTGTTGCAGTAGGCGCTTCAGAAAGGCAACGATGTCGACGAGCGCATCTCGACGAGCGATGTCGACGAGCAAGACAGAGGCCAGCGGGACGCGGAACGCCTGCGTGCGTTCGCGGCTCAAGCTAGGAGTCTCTGCCTCCAGTAATGGCGAAGCGCAGTGTAGTAGTGTATGCATGAGCACAGGCGCAGTTTACTCTATTACTCGGGCGCGCACACCGTGCCCTTTCTCTCCTTAATTCACGACGCTCTGAAAGAGTGCATATCGAGCACCATTATTTATTTGTCCGTGTTGATGTCACCTTTGTGCACGTTAATCGCCGCGATGCAGATATCCCACTGTAGGCGTCAACGTGGGTGCATCCACGTTGACGGTGCTATAGCTGCCAAACACCAATAGGCATTGTACAATCTCTCATATATCACTACACAATAAGCACTACTTCTGTGAAGGCACGTTTCACTGTTGTGCTATACCCATTCCTATGACGCAGGGTTCAGCCATGTTTTCCTTTTAAATGCGAAGCATTTCTTAGCGAACCTCTGGCACTTTGAGCGTTTCTATCTATCTATCTATCTATCTATCTATCTATCTATCTATCTATATCTATCTATCTATCTATCTGTCTATCTATCTATCTATCTATCTATCTATCTATCTAGCCGCCTACGTCTGGGTGCTCTCATGATTGCCTCCTTAACTCGGTGTAGACCAAAATTTGCATGGGAGGGTAAGAGGACTTGACGAATATGATTGCCGGGTCATTACATGAATAACATTAAAATCTTGTCGCGTACGTCGTCAAACCCTTTCCACTAGACACGTGTAGCACATACCCGTTCACAACGGGCCGTGGTGTTCGGGTATGCGCCACAGGTGATTGACAGTTTATATCTACCCAGGAACGGCGAGAACAGACATTGTTAACTTAAATGCTAGAGCGTTAAGGAAAACCAACATCGGCAGTGTTGACTCAACGAATGGAAAGAATGAAAATTAGGATCCCAGCAGGAAGCGAACCCAAGCACTCTGCGTGGCAATCAGGTATTCTACCACTGAGCCACGCCAGGTCTATCAATTAGTTTGGAAAAACAGCCTACGCAGGCGTAATACCGGTGCAACGTCAATTGTGGTTGTGGTGCTGGCTATCTAATTTTACAAGAAAGCAATAAACACTACATGATACTCCTACGTTACGTACTCCTACGATACAGGCGTCATATCCGATTAACGTCTGTGGTTCTAGTGCTGGGTCCGCTTTTATAGCAGTCTAATAAACATTACGTTTTTATTCCTATGATTCAGCAAGCTATATTGAAGCATTGCTCGACCCCGGGGGAATACATTAGCGAAAGTTACATATGATATCCACATCACCACACCGTAAAGTGCACTTCGTCCGCCAGGACGACGCAGTGTCCTCTTCATTTCTTACGAGGCTGGGCGATGGCCTCATGCTGACTGAGGATGATGCCAGACTGATTGACAGCCGCTTTGTAGACTAGGCTACGTAGGCCACATACGCCCAGGTAGTTTACAAATACGACAAACACCATCCACTGATGTTGGTCTACGTAGCGCTATCCAGGCCTACCAGCCTCGACGGCCTATACCTCACCAACGCGAAGGGTGGCTTCAGGTTCCGACATGTCGCCGACTCTGTCGACAGACAATTTGTCGACGAAATGACCGAGGCACCCACGAATTCCAACAGCTCTACTATAGCACATACTTCACTACACATGGACCCGTCGTCACCACTATCACGACCGGATCCTATAACAAGTCGTAACCAGCTGCTGGTGCTCACTAATCACGGTGATGCCTTTGTTCAAGAACTGTCAGGAACTTCTTGCACACATGAACACGGGTTCGTGAAACGTGCGTGCGTTCTCGGGACATGTATAAGCACTACATAACAGCTTACCGCTTCTGGTGTTGGTAATACCCACGTTGCCATTGGCAGCGTTACCCAACCGTAAACAACTGGTTATATAACACATATGCGGCTCTTCAACATATATGTGTGCGAATAAAATTTATACAAATCTTTAGCGTCATTTTGTAACGTGTCGCTCAGTAAAAAAAGGTTACGCCACAGTCACCTACCCGCCGTATGCTTTGCATAACATCGACTCCCACGGTACGTGAGATCTGCCGAATTTTTTTCTTCTCCATATTTTAACGAGATACGCTAAAGAGCTCGTTTCACAAAATGCCGGTGTCAGCGTCGCTGTCGTTGGTTGTGAGCGAAAAATCATAATCTTGCACAAAATAAATAATAAAAAAACCTTAGGTTCCAGTGAGAATTGAACCCAGGCCGTCTGCGTGGCAAGCAGGTGTTCTACCACATAGCCACTCCATTTTTTTTTCTTTATACACAGTGCCACTCCATTGCTTGAAACTGCACTGAAATTAACTTTAATGCTTCACAAACATACGCGTCCTGTGTATAAAGGTGTCACAGTACGAGATGTAATATCGCAGTGAAACGGAGTACAAGCGTATATTACCATTGGCTTCACACCATGTGAACTGCGTAGAGTTGGTGGTTTAAAGCCAGCCACCCATTACAAAAGCCACATACACTACTGCGCGTATTCCCTTATGAACACGCAGTAGGTGCATCGCATCATCGAAAAAGTGTCACGCGCGTAATTGCTGCTGGTGTAAAGCATGCCACCCATTACAAAGGGCATACACATTAGTGCGCGCATTCTCTTACACACACGTAGTGGGTACAGTGTTGTCCAAAAAATGCTGTCAAGAGGGCGGAAACCTTTACCTTTACTAAAGGTATGTCGAGTGTGTGTGTGTGTGCGCGCGCGCGTGTGTGTGTGTGTGTGTGAGACCGTGCGACTCAGCATAATGACAAGCGAAACAGAGCACAAAGAAGATGGCGCCGGATATCGCTATGGCATTCAACTCCTAAAGGCGAAGCTTAAGCGTCCCCCAATTCTTCTCCCTTCTTTCACGCTTATGTTTTCATCAGATATGTAACTGTTTGACATTTTTTTTTCTCTTCTAAGCCGTTGCTAGGTTTGGCTAGACATTGCAACGTTTGGCTATGTGGAGCGTAGAACTTATTGCTTGGCGAAGTGTCGTTGTGGCTACGTGAAGAGTACGATTAATTATTATGTTCGTAATTAGCTCCTTCTTAATTCGCGATGTTTTAATTAGCACGGTCTGAATTAGCAAGGTGCTCAAAAGCATGGTCTCACTTACAACTGCATTAATTATTACGTTCTTAAATAGCAAGTTCGTAACTAGCAAGGCCTTAATTACCAGGGTCTTCATTATAAGTTACTGTTATTTAACCTTAAATAGACCGGTTTTAGGAAGATGAAGAAGAGAAAGCGAGCGAGCGCCGGCCAAGCAACGCCCTAGAACAGGGGTCGGCAACCTGCGGGGCAGTATTATGCAGCCCCCGACACGACTCGAGAATCACACCCCACCAATATTGTAAACTCGCCCAATTTTTCTCTGTTTCCCTGCAACGTCCCCCCTCCCCTCATCGATTTGACGCCCGGCCCCCGCCGTGTCGGCTTCATGCAACTCGGCCCTTCGCCTCAAATGTTTGCCGACCCCGGCACGAGAAGGGAGAGGCAGATCATGATTATGATAGCTTTAAAGGGGTCATGAAGCACCCCTTGGACTGATTGAAAAAACACATCCTGCGGAAAGCTGACACGGCTATGAACTGCTCTGCCAAATATTACAGTCGTGCGCGCCGCGTAATGGCCACAAGCGGAGCGCGAAGTTGCCGTTTCCCCAGGCACCCTCTTTTCAAACAGAGGCCGGTTCTCACTCTCGTCGGTGGGCGGGGCGTCTGTCCGCTGTACGTCGCAAGAGACATAGCATGCTTATTGGCCGATAGCCGACGTAAATCGAGAGCGGCGTTCGGATCAGATGCGCTTCTTGCCGCGGGGTGCCGCCACTTGCCGGCGCCGCACTCCTCAGTACACGGTAGCCGCACTCGCGCAAGCGAATCACAGCGGGAGAGCGATCGCGTTTCATGACGCGCGCTGGCGTAACTTCTTTCCCCCATGCCATCCCTCCCTGTCTAGCTTCCAGTGCGCCCGCCGGCACGAGAAAAGAGAGAAAGCGCTGGGAGCGTGCGCCAAACCCCCGTAACTCCGCTGATTCTTGACGGATTCGAGAAATTTTTGCGGCAATCGATTCGGGAGGCAGTACACTCCGATACTGAGGCCATTAGATCATTACTTGGAAAAGTGGTTCATGACCCCTTTAACAGTGGCGCTGTTTACGCGAGCCGTTGTTCGTAATCCGCGAAGAGAAAACCATCATCATCATGAACTGGCACGCGCTACCTTCGTCCCCTTCACCTTCTGCTTCGCTCCCAGAACACGTGCGCCGATTTGTCCGGCGTGCCATGGAAGAACTCTGATGGGTGGGAGAACGAGTACAGAGAGAGAAAGACAAAAACAAAGAAAGTGTTCGAAAGAAAGAGAAAAGGAGGAATTCCTCGCGAAAAGAATTCCTTGATGAGGCGGGATACGAACCTGCGCAACCACTCGGCTATCCAGGCTCGC
This sequence comes from Rhipicephalus sanguineus, assembly GCF_013339695.2. NCBI lineage: Eukaryota > Metazoa > Arthropoda > Arachnida > Ixodida > Ixodidae > Rhipicephalus > Rhipicephalus sanguineus. The sequence goes on from NC_051185.1 coordinate 55,573,122, forward strand.
TAGTAGAGCATAACATAGCCTTGCATAGTATAGTATACGACGAGGGTTGGAAAGGAAAGTGAAGGTGAGGAGGAGGGACAAGAGGAGGGAGAGAGTAAAGCATAGCGTAGAAAGAAAGAGAGAAATAGAGAGAAGAAAATCAGAAGGAGAAAGACATCGAAAGAAACAGGAAGCGAGAAATAGAGAGAAAGGAAATAGAAAGAAAGATAGAAGTAGCGATAAATAAAAAGAAATATATATGTGGTGGAAGAAAGACATATAAATAAACAGAGACAACGAAGAAATAAAAGAAATACAGAGACAAGAGAAAAAGGAAAGAAAGATATAATGAAGAATTAGTAAAAATAAAGAGAAACAAGGAAGACCACCCAGTTCAGCGCTGCTTCAGGCTTGGCGCCACTAGCGCGAAGCTGACTTTTTTTTTCACCCTGCACGACCTAACCTGCCGCTTGAACAGCTCGGCTGTTCGTGCTGAATGGAAGCTGGAAAAAATAATCCCAGTCATGAAACCACGCAAACATCCAACGAGCTATGCCTCTTTCAGACCTATAGCTCTTTTAAGTTGCATCGGAAAACTCAAACAGAAAATAGTACACAAAAGACTAACATGGTTACTTGAAAGCAGGAAACCTTACCCCCAAGAAATAATGGAGTTAGGCAACACCGGTCAGCTATTGACAATGTTATAGCCTTCATCTGATCAATTGAAGAAGAACTTACCCAGGGACACATACCAATTGCCATTTTCTGGATACCAAGGCAGCATTCGATTATGTGTCCCACAGTGCAATAATTGAAGCCCTGATTGCCATCCGTCTTGGAGGAAGAGTATACACATGGATTGCGGGCTATTAGCAAGGGTGACAACTATTCATGAGCACCACAGAAGGCCGTACTGCATACTACGCTATCAAGAAGGGTGTACCACAGGGCGCGCTGCTTAGCCCTTTATTGTTCCATCTTGTTCTTATTCATCTTAGGAAACAGTTACCACGTGGTGTCCACATCACAATGTGCGCAGACGATATCTGAGTAGGGAGCGCCTCACCTTCTCGTTATGTCACTCAGCAGAGGTTACAGAAAGCGCTGGCAAACACCTCCCTCTATTTGACACACAGACGTCTGCACCTATCTCCAGAAAAGAGCACTGTCATGGCTTTCTCTCGGAAGAGCGTGAAAAAGTACTCATTAAGAGTCAGTGGACGCGCTCTTCCTTTTTTGGCGTGATCAGTGACAGAAGCCTGTCTTGGTCACCACAGGTGAATAAACATTGTGCAAAGATCTCTGCAATCTCACAAGTACGCCGCTACATGGCAGGAGCACGATGGGGTAGCGACTGCCACTCCATGATACTTCTACAAAAAGCTTACGTCGACGGTATTTTGCGCTGCAGCCTGCCAGTACTGCAACGAATATCGTTGACCAGCAAAAATAAACTTGATGCCGCACGTAACAACTCTCTACGAATATGCATTGGCCTACCAGAAGGGTCATCGTGCGTCGGAACGGTAGCGGAAGCAACATGCTTTCCTCTTGACGTCCTCAGTAGGCAAGAAGTCTTGCGGAGTCATCTCCGACACATCACCCAGGGTGAAAAACACTTCCTTGGCCGCATTGCTAAAAGCTGCGCTAACTCAAGCTTTGGACAAGCAGTCCGAGAAATAGCTGCCCCCATTCCTGCAGTGAAGCGTCAGCTCATTCCCTTGAATTTTCCACCGTGGACACTGTCATACATGCAAGTCCGTTCACACATCCGCGGTATCAACGCAAAAAAGAATATGCCACAAGCTGAGATTTTGCAAATCACCCTAGAATACATCACCAAGAAATACTCCAGTTCGCCTCACATCTTTACCGACGGGTCTTGCTCTGCCCATAGTTCTTCATGTGGTTTATACATATCTTCAACTGACCAATGTTCCTCTTACCATCTTGAACGACTAACAACAAGCACGTCAGATGCACTGCATGCGGTAAAGGGAGCCATTCTTTACATCCAGCGGCTTTACATCCGGACACTGCGGCATATGCGGAAGTGAAAAAGCGGATCTAGCTGCACGTAGAGGTATGCATTTAAGGAAAATTGGTGAACATACTTCACTAAATCGTATGCATCAGCAATGGCAAAGAAGTACGCCCACCGAGAGAGGGATCAATTATGCAATCTTTTGCTTCAAGACCTCTTTCTCCGCTCTATAGACCCTGACTTAAAACGATGACTTCCGCATCACCTTGGTTTTCACTTTGAGACACTCTATCATCGACTTCACCTCAACGTAGCATTCACTAATAGGTACATGTGCCGCATTGATTTGACCGCTAACCCATACTGTGGCAACTGTGGTGCTTTAGAATCAATAAACATATTTTATTAGATTGCCAGACATACAGAGAAGAAAGAACTTGTCTCTAAAGTAGAATATGCTCAAGTTCCTAAGCACTACTTGATCTCGGAAAAATACTTGGACCTACGTCTTCTGCTTCTCAGCAACGTCAGATTTTAAAATTTCTGCTCAGATTACTCGAGGACATTAACCGAACTGATAAAGTGTAACGTAACTTACATCACCACCATTACGTTGTGGCACGTACATACCAAGATCATAATAGGGAGTTTTAGCTTGTAATGTATACTTCTTTACGTTACCGTGTTACCGGATACCGGATAGAATCTGCGCATGCGCGCACCTTTACGGAACGTAAAGGTTTACGGAACGTAAACTGCTCGCTGGATAGGCTTTACGTTTACGGCCCTATCTCGCAAATCCACCTTCGTTCGTGGCTACTCGCGATATCCGCTTCGCGGAGACTCCAGCCGCCGAGTCAAAATAAGCCGAAGTGCGAGCGCCACTTACGATCACCTTATTTCAGCCGGATTACCGAGGCTACCGAGGCTAGAGCGACGTAGAATACCGAATCCGCAAACGTGAGAGGCCTAAAGACGCTGACAGGCTGGATAGGTGGCGCCATCTAGCGGGGCCAAGGTGTACCAGACGAGCACAAAATTGTTATTGCAGAAACATCGGGCATTCTACTCCCAATGTAAATGCCTTGCAGCGGCACAATTACGAATGAGTTGCCTTTTTAATCATTTTTTTCCTCAAGAACACTAAGCGAAAACAAACGTGTCCATGATTGTGGTTGCGAGAAGCGTCACAAGATGTCGACACCATCGCCTGGTAACCTGGTATTGCTACACCCCTTCGCTTATACCAGAATACTGCACACGCTAAAAACCTCTTTAATGATTTTGCCGCAGCGTAACTCAATATTATCTAAATTAAATGTAGTTTATTTATTTTATTTTTATTTACAGAATACTGCAGGCCCAAAAAGGGGCCCAAGCAGGGGGCGAATGTACAAAGAAATGCATTAAACAACGCGAAACGCGTGCAAACGTTAGAAAATGTCAATAATACATAATGAGCAAAAAATAACACAATAAGTATATTATTATTAAATAGTACTATTAAACAGTGCTATTAAACAGTATTAATAAACAACAGTATTAAATGCTGTTATCATCATCATTTAGTGGTTTGCGCAAACGTAAAGGTTTACGTTTGCGCGAACCACTAGCGTATTTGTACGTACGTAAACTTTTACGTACGTACGTAAAAGTTTATGTTTGGGCAGCTAAAAAACTTTACTAAAACTCGAGTTCCGGTAAAACGGTAAACGTAATCCGGTAACGGTAACGTAAAAAGTATACGTTACAAGCTAAAACTCCCTAATATCCCCTTTTTTTTCTTCTCCTTTTCTGCCCTCCTCCTCCTAGGGCCTTTCTATCCTCAATCTCCTCCCCTATACAGAGTAGCATGTATGCGCCTTTATATACAACGGAAGATTTCTGTTTTTTATTAAAGACCTTTCTCTCTCTTTCTCTCCGCTGTGAAAAACAAGATGCCGCAAAAAGAAACGTAAAAAATTAAATGAGATACAGTAACAAACTGGGGAAGATCATCTTAGGTTTAAAACCGCGATTGATAATGCGAAAGCCATGAAGAACCATTCTTCGTAGTGGTGCAACATACGTAGGACAAGAACTATAACAGTAAAGCAGCTAAGTCCTTGAGAAGTTTTGGGAAAGTGTGTGCAGTTTCGCTGCCTTAGGTATTCGGCTTTTTTTTAAAGAACGTAGGTGCCGAATGCGTAGAAAAGTGGTCTTTGCTTTCATTACAGGTAATCATATTCAAGAGAACCTTCAACCATCTGAGGTTTGCTCTCAGAGAAAAGTTGTGGGGAAGTGCAGAGCGGCTTTCACAAGGTGGTACTTTAGTATGGTGAAAGGTGCGTGCGAACAGTTCGTTTACGGTGGCTGTGGTGCCAATCAGAACAACTTTCACAGCCAGACAGAATGTGAAGCCTTTTGCCAGGGTAAGAATTCATCTTCTTATCTGCTTATATCTCTAAATAATATCGGCGTGGTGCAACAACTAATGAATCTATCTCATAGAGAATAATTCTTTTTTATATTTCTCAACACGACGTGTGATTTCTGTAGCGAAATCTTGCCTTGAACCCAGCACCCCAAAGCGATCCAATTTTAATCATAGTGGCTTAAGTTCAGAGTTAAAACACCTACCTTTCTCAACAAGACATCGAACGATACCGCATTTGCTGCATTCACTCACGGTACTATATTCAAAGGCCTGGCATGAGTTAGCACAAGCCCCGTTAGGTGAATAAATGAAAATAATTAACGACCACACTGTGCCTGGGCTACTATTCAGTAATGGCAGTAACGACGCTAGTTATACTCATTTTAAATACGAACACCACTTTTTAGCTAGTGCGACGAGTTGTAGATGAACAGTGTATCTGGCAGATGAACAGATGGTAACTCGTCACCCAGCAAGTGTCATCCCCAGCAGTACATCTTACAAACGCATTTTTCATAACAAACGGCAAATATATATTAAACGTATTTTCAACAAGCAAAATCGAGAAGAAACTGTGCGCGCTTCACGAAGTCGAAACAAGGTGTTCATCGCCTCTTTTTAAGCAACCAATAATAATGGAAATATGGGCAGCAATGTTCTTTAACACTAAAGTGTTTTATGCCGGGGTCCACCAAGACTTCAGTGACGTATTTCCGTCACGGAAATGACTTCGAAAAAATTTACACGATCAGATGGCAAAAAAAGTTCCGTCAACGGGCATCGAACCCACGACCGCTCGGTCCGCAGCAACAGATGCCGGGCACTGCGCCACGGTCACAGACTCCAGAGGCTTTACAAACGCGCCTTTTATATCTACCACTCTACCGTCCGGCGGGGTGGTGTTTCCCTCTGGAAGCGGTAAAGTAAAGTAATTCGTCATTACTGTGGCCTCCGCGATTAACACCTGCAAAGCGTTACACGTCCGTCCCATTCGGCGTGTTTTCAATAGAATTTCAATTCTGTCACTTCCTTAACACACAGCGAGGTGGCGATTTCAGTCCAAGCATCGTAGGGAGCCTACATGACCGGCCGTTTCATGTAGGCTCCCTAAGCGTCGTAAAAGCATCGGCCTGGTTTATAGCATCGCGTTAATCCAAAGCAAAAACAGCTTTGTGACACGCGCCTGCCTCACCTGGCTGTTACACCGCGTTCCCCGCTCACGCGCTCGCCCCGAGAAAAAAAAAATCACTGCATATCCACGGAGTGAATAATGATGAGTGGGCGAAGCTGCAGAGGTTCATCGGTAAACAGTGAATCTTCCGTGAATTCTGGCCAGTACATCATCACCGACGTGAGATCGGGCGCGTTTATACTAAAGGTTCGATGAGAGTTATGACGACTTGCAGCTCACTTTAATTTTACATGTACGCTGTGAATTTTCATTGTTTAAAAAACCATTGCTTTAGAAAACATCTGGCGCCTTTCGTTAAGCAGCTGGCGTCTTTTCGTTTTGCTTTAGAAACATCTGGCGTCTTTTCGTTTTGCTTTTAGAAAACATCTGGCGTCTTTCGTTGGTTTACTTCATGAATCAACGGCGTTTTGAACAAAATGTTTATTCTTTAATCACGCGCAGGAGAAATCTCACCAGGCACTACCTTGGAGGTAAACAATGGCTGCTAATGGGAATAAGAGACAGATGAAGTCGGCTTTTAGCTAACACTTACACTTCTACTTCTACTAACGTTTCCTACTGGAACATGCATGGCTGCTAATAGGGAATGAGACAGAAGAATTCGGCTTTTAGTTAACGCGCACGCTGCGAATTTTTAATTGTTCAACAACGCACAGGAGAAATCTCCCACCGTCACCACCTTGGAGGTCAAGATCTGGTACTAGCGTTAAGACTGGTTACGCACTACGACGGGGACGAACGGGTGCCGCTTTAAGGAGCTTCGCCCCTAAAATCATGGCCGGGAGAGCGGCACGCCGCGCTTTGCGTTTCCCTCTAGTCCGGCCGTGGTGTTTAATCACATTTTTACATGCCGCGGGATGGCGATCAAGTTTAGCGTCCAATATGCGACGCTCTTCTGGCTATCACACCTCGTTCTCTGATCACGCTTTCACCGTTAACTACTACAGCTATCACAAGGTTTTGTGTAATCAGTTAACATGGACGTTAGTCGTCGGGATGGAGATGTACCACCAATCATCAAATTGGGTGCATCCACGCTAAACGATGCTATAGCTGCCAGACATCAGTATACACTGTGCAAACTTTCTTATATCAATGTACAGTAAACATTAAGTTGCTTCTGTAGGACATGCTTTACTTTCGTGTTATTCCCATTCCTATGACGGAGGGATCAACCATCTTTTTTTTCCACATCCTATTCAAAACACTGACTGAATATCTATCTTCGGCTACGGAATAAATAAGGATATAAAAGCCCTTTCACAGCAAAGTTATGCTACAATTTACATGTACAGTTTAAAAGGTGGCACTTCCATTTAGGCCTGTTGATCCAAAAAAAAATAAACGCATTTTAAGTTGCTTCGAAAGAAAAAATATCTGTTTTAAGTCCGTAAGCATTCTTATGTTGACTATAAGAGAAAACTGTCCGTTCGTATATCAATCCCTCTGCCACGTAAGACGAGTGCATTCCTTGGGTTAATTTTCATTGAAGCGGATCTCAGAGGCCACGTAGAAATAAGGGCGTGGTTGAGATCCTCTCCGCCAGGTTCCGCTACGATCCCAGCTGCTCGCAAGAAAAGCGTCCGCTCCCTGAGTGAACTTGTTCAAACAATTTTCATTATTTATCCTCACAGTTACTCCGCGCTGATCTTAAGTAAACTTATGCTTCAAAATCATATGTATCTAATATAACTCTTAACTTCAACCAGATACATCGAGTCCATGCCTGTTTCATTTTTAGAAGACTGTTCCTCAATATCAGGAAAAGAAGAAGTAAGTGATCGACGGGCACCACTTGGAAGAGAAACAAGACTGTCACTCATTACTCGTACCGCCAGAAGTTCTATTGAAAAATCTGCGGAAGATATACTGCATCGTACGCAAGCCCCCGAATTGGTAGTAATAGTTTGGCCAGAGGAACTGAAAAACCAGTGACAACGGTAGGACAGAAAAGGACGCCACTGTACAAACAAGTAAATTTTATTTTGGAATAACGGATAGACGGGCAATTTCCTTTGGGTTCATAATGGTGGCATACGCAGCGCTGGAATGAATACAAAAGGAAGGTGAAGACAGGACAACGCATGTCCTGCCTTCTTCTCGTTTCTTTTGTATTCGTTCCAGCTCTACCTTTGCCATCGTTATGTATTTTATTTCTGTGCGCGCAACTAGATATATAGCTACACACGCACGAACACCACCAGATACATCTCATTTATTTGCGCCTTGTGTGGTCATTACAAAAGGATATTTTATAAACGGGTTTTACGAACACGGCACAGATTAAAGTGATGCATTACTTTCCGATCTCGATGGCCGATTCCCGCCCACTAATATGACCAGTTAGATTACCCGAAATGGGCATGTTATATCAATGTAACTCGTTGCACAAATTTCCCATTTTCAGAGTTCCTAAAGGATCGCTGTAGGCAGCCAATTATCCCGGCTTCGGAGAAGCCATGCAAACACGAAGTCAAAGAATACAGGTTTGGCTACAACCAAAGGACAGAAAAATGCGAAAAATTTCTTTCATCCACCTGCAAGGAAAACAAGAACAACTTCGTAACCAGGAAGAAATGCCTCGAAATTTGTGCGAGTGAGTACCACGTTCAATACCTCTGCGTTTCCCTCCGACATAGCTCTAGTGGTTGTGGTGCCCGGCTGCTGACCCAAAGGTCGCGGGATCTAATCCCCGCCACGGCGGCCGCATTTCGATGGAGGCGAAATCCTTGAGGTCCGTGTACTTCGATTTAGGTGAACGTAAAAGAACCCAAGGTGGTCAAAATTTCCGGACCCCTCCACTACGGCGTCCCTCATAATCACATCGTGGTTTTGAGACGTAACACCCCTACAATTTTCCTAATACCTCTGCGTTTTCGTATTTCCCTTTAAAACTCAGCGCTACAGGAGACGGTAAACAAGAAAAATATGGCAAACAGTCTCGCTATGTTTTTCTCTTGATCCGTATTTTGTTGTATTTAATGTGATTTGAAGGTGGACGCATACCAAATGGCGCATTTATTCATTCTTCTGCCTCGGAGGCGCTTGTCTGGCTTGGTGGTTCCGAAGTACCGACGTCTGAATGGTGTTAATATTTGCAAAATTTAGGCTCATATTCTTGGACAGGGCGCAATTTACATTTATTTCCATGCGTAAAAAATTTAGCGCACTAAAAATCTGTAGTTAACAATAGAAGTGCGTCTCTTGTTAGAATATTGAAATGATGGCCTACCTGTAGGTCGAGACGATAAAAGAGATAATCACATCACCAATTTCTTTTTATGATTCTTTTTTAACTAATGACTTCGTGATGAAACGGCATTGAAGTTTTTTTTTCCATATTTTCTATGAACGACAGGTAGTGTTCTCGCTTTTTTACATAACGTTTCTGGCATTTGTTTTACTCTTTCCTCAAGGAACTCAAAAATGCCTTGTTTAATTGCCTCCTATTCTGCAAGGAAATAAATCTGTGCGTTTCCAAGAATACAGAAGTACGATTCAATTGTTATATTGTTACCATCTGTCTATTTCTACGCTGTAACCCTTCACACCTCGAATATCAGGCATTGTTAAAAGAACGCGCACGTCAGGATGAATATATATAACAGAGTGCCGCAATCTCCTTAACTGTATACTTTTTTCTGCTATTTTTTCTTCCGTATATTATCTGTTATATTCCTGATGCTCATCTCGCTGTAACCCTTCCTAATTTAATTTTATGCATTATTTTTAATGAGCCTCCCTAGTTGATTGTTTCATTAATATTTCTCATTCGTTTAGAACTCTTACGTGCTTTGCCCGAATCATGACTAATCCTCAGCTGTATCTCTGAGACAAGTCCTCCGTACGCCACAAATAAAAATGATGGTAATGATCATATGGCTAGACCTATGTTAATATGCTGTCATCTGTGCTGAGTATCACGCATCATTACCATAACTGAACATTTCTGCTTAGGTGTGGCTCAAATAGACCTTAGTAAACAGTACGCCCGTAACCTATCTTGATAGGGTGGCAGCTCGGACTAGTTGGTAGCTTATTATAGGTGAGTGTTTTAATCATGGTTGGGGTTTAACATCCCAAAACCACGGTATGATTACGAGAGACGCCGTAGTGGAGGGCTCCGGAAATTTTGACCACCTGGGGTTTCTTAACGTGCACCTAAATTGAAGTACACGGGCCTCAGGCGTTTTCGCCTCCATCGAAAATGCAGCCGCCGCGGCGGGGATTCGATCCCACGACCTTCGGATCAGCAGTCGAGCACCGTAACCACCAGACCACCGTGGCGGGTATAGGTAAGGTTTGTACTGCGAAACATAAACGACAGGTCGATGCACCTTCACTCGGCTCTGTCTGCCTTGTCCTTTCGTTTGAGTTGAGTTGAATAAAGTTTATTTGTTAAACGGTTGCTACTTGCGCCCGGGGCTAGGCTATACTTCCTGCTATAACCAGCGGTACTATCTTGTTGAGCTCAAAGCCCTGAACTACGAGAAACTGGCAATGTAAGTCCAGGTTATCTATACTGACTTTAGTTAAATAGAAAAAACACAAAAAAGATACGAAGAAAGAAGCAAAGAATGATAGAGCAATAATCTTACAGAAAAAGCTATCTGGCGTCATTGATATGTTCGGAATCGGAGAAAGCACCTTTCGGTCTACGTAACGTCTATCTCTGCTCGTTCGTGTGCAAAAATTACGCAGTAGCAACGCTAGCACGTACCAGAATCGCACCTGGAGAGTGCGATCATTTTCCACAACGCGCGCTCAGGGTCACGACGCGCGCGTGACGCAGCTTCTCTCCCCTTTATCCCTCCCTGTGTAGCCTCAACCTTGCTGGTTGGCACGAAAGTAGAGAGAAAGCGCTTAAAGCGTGCGGCAAGTACCTGCAACTCCGCTCGTTCTTGACGGATTCGAAAATTTTTGCGGCGATCGATTGGTAAGGCACTAAACTTCGATACTGAGGTCATTTTATTGTCAGTTAGAAAAGTAGTTCAGGACTTCCTTAAGCATGTATGTTTGCAAGGTAGCGCAACAGCGCGCTACTGACAAATGGGTATTTAAACGAAATAAAAAAGCAAATAAATAAATAAATCTGTGATTGATATGTTTTGGCTGCTCACAGCCTGGCTAGCTTTGTACAGCGACATTGCCGCATCGGATGTATTAACTGCAGCAATCTGCACTCAAGCTGCGCTTCTAGAAACTTCGTCATTTTATCAAATTCTCAGCGTATAAAACAGTGTCTTTTTATTTCAGAACAATCTCCTTGCTTGCGCAGAACGAAGTACCACAGGTCGAGGTGGTACGAATCATATTTCTACAACGCCGACGACGATAAGTGTCTTAAAACAACGACATTTCTTCCAAAAAAGAACCTCTGGCCGAGAGACAATCGGTTCGCAAAATTGAACGAGTGCTTAAAGGAATGCATGCCAAATTATACAGCGCCTCTGAAAGCCACAAAGAAGCCGGCAATTCCTCTTGTCGTTCTGGAGTAACCAAACCAAGTATTTTTCTGGTGAGATTATATGTGCTGAGATAATCAAATCTGCATACACAAAGCCGGCAGTCTGTACAAAGTGTTTAGTGTAAGTCTAACACACATAAATATCAACGGCTTCTGGTTCGTTTGGATCTCTTTATTTCTTGTGGCTCCTTACTACCTTACCTCTGAAATATGTGCGTCTATTAGTAGACGTAACTCGTGTTCAATAACTAACAGCAGCAATATGCACAGAGCCATTGATATTGACCGGCTCCATTTCAACGCAGCTGCGGACAACTCGCGTATGTCGACTCATCGTCGAATTCGAAACACCTGCAGTGCTTCGCATCAACGTGTTGCATAATTTTCATTCTAAGCGGACAGCACAAACTGGCAATAAGGCTGTGGGCAATATTTGCGCCGGCGCGCAAAGGCACATGACAATTCCATATGGAGAAGGGCTCACATTTCCAGCCCGGTCTAGCATATATTGCTGAACACCTCACGCGGTGGTCTTATTGAAACACTCGTTTGACGTACTGGTACATCGCAGCTTGCGAAGCAAACATCTCATGCTGGGTAGAAGGCACTACGCCCCGATAGCAGTTACTAGACGTCTCAAGGTGCTATCTAAGTGAAGAGCATCGCCAGTAACGTTGCACACGTCGCAGCTCAATGACGCGCAAGATGAGACGGATGGGAAACCGTCGGCATCACTCAGTCCAGTGGAGTCCGTGCCCAGTCAGGGCGATTATTTTGTGATTGTGATTATTTTTGTTTCTGCATTTACTCATGTTTCAGAGAAAGAAATATTTCACCGCATTATATATATATATATATATATATATATATATATATATATATATATATATATATATATATCTTATTTTTCGTTCAACTATGTAATCTTGCAATAGAGCGAATTCTGGCATGTTGGTGTAGCATAGCGCAACACACAGCGCGAAACTACGACGGGGACACAGGAAGGACACACACAGTAACACCGTAAGTCAGCGCTGTGTGTTTCCTTCCTGTGTCACCATCGCAGTTTCGCGCTGTGTGTTTCACTATATAATCTTCCTCTTCGCACGTACATTCCTTCTTAAGTTCGAAAAGAAGGAGCGAGGAGAGAGGGGAAAGGCTTGTAGTTCCGAATAACCAGTGTGCCACCCTGCACTGGGAATAAAGACGAAAAAGTTCGAGAGATAAAGGCGCAAGGAATTATTTTTTAAGCAAGGCACCGTCCGAGTCATGGCATATCCCCCGAAGTGGGTTGCGCTAAGTGTCTGAGCAACAACAGCAACAACACCGAGAGCGAGAGAGGCAGGGAGGCAACGTCGCGGTTAATCACTCTTGTGCGGTATGCGACATCAGCCTACAGCCGCTTGTGCGAGCGTGCTGTCTTAAGAACACGTTCTCTGTCGCTGTCCTCGATGCTGCGCGCACAGACTGCCGCTGGCTGCTCTGTTGGACCGCATTGACGACAGACTCCTGTCGGAACAATCAGTACTAGAATACCGACCCTAACTGTCGTCGCGCCTGAAATCTATTAAAGCCTTACTGAACTTCTTGCGAGGCAGTGGCCTAATGGACAGGCTGTAGTACTCCCGCTCCGCACTTCTTTTGTTTGTTTTCCCACGCCTGCTCTTTTCTCCGCTCTTCTTTCCATCTTTCTTTCCGCTTCTCCCTCCGCATAGTGCAGGGTAGCAAACCGGGTGTTATAATTGTGGTTGACCTCCCTAGTTTCCCTAATTTTTATAAGCGAAGCTCTTTAAGCCTGCCGTAATTTGTGCGGCCTATCCTGTGTGACCTGCCCTGCGTGGCCTATCAGGTATGTGCCACAGAAATCGGATAAGTCTCACTACTCACCACCAGTCCACTAAAAATGAAGAAGACAACAGCTAGCCGAACAAACGGGTATGTGCCACATAAATTTTTGTGGCCTCTCAGAAAACTGTCATCATCATAAACGGATATGTGCCACAGAAACTTGCTAGATTACATTACTCACCCACTGGTTTACTAAGAAAGAAGGCAACAGTTAGACCAACGCTAGGGAACGGGAAAGGCAACGGCGGCTGCGAGAAACTGTCATCATCATAAACGGGTATGTGCCACAGAAATTGGGTGAATCCCACTACTCACACTGGCCCACTAAAATGGAAGAAGGCAACAGTTAGCCCAACAATAGCGAACGGGAAAGGAAACGGCGGCTGCGAGAACACCCCGAAGCGATGGAAGGCAAAAGGAGCTTGATGTGGGCGAGTTGGTGAAGCATACTGGTAAAATTTAACGTTGCGCAACGTACACGAGGACTAGAAAGGAACAAACAGACAAGCGCAAACTATCAACTGAAGTTTATTTCAGGAAACACTGATACTTATACATGTAAAAACCACACGTCACATCATCACATGCTCAGGCTCTATCGCGACATAGTTGGAAGGGCTACGCCAGCGGCGACGTGCCCGTAGATCTATGAGAGGAGCGAATGCTTGGTTTCAGGACGAGTTTGTCTCTGGTTGGACATCCATGTCGTGTCTGTGACTGTATGAGAGGTGCGAACGTTTGGTTTCAGCGCAAGTTTCTGTGTCTGAAGTTGGGACATCCGTGTATTGTCTGTGACTGTGTGTGGTTTAACTCGAACCTCTCTGCGCTGAGAATCAACGTATAAACAACCTAGCATTACCTATCTAATGCCTAGCAATGACCTAGAAGCAACCTAGAAACAACCCCCATTGCCTAGCTAAGGCCTAGAAACAGCTTAGAAGCAACCAGGTTAGTCTTCAGAATCGTCCAGTTTCGCTGTTTCAAGACTTGCGCGGCTTAGTGCTTAGTGCAAACTTCGGAAAAAGCTTCGCCGATTTTTATCTCTCTCTCTCTCTCTCTCTCTCTGTTGTCTTTAAAAACTTCAGCAATACCATTGTCGCCCTCAGCCGCGATGACCTCTCTGGACGATATTCCAGAATGGTTGCTACTAACATCGATCTGTGCTGAAGCCGAGCTAGGGCGACTGCGAGTGATAGTCTCTGCACACGACAGTGAGAAAAGTCTCATACAATGTACTGCGTATTATCCTCGCAACCACAGTCGTTACAAAGAGCGTTGTCAGCCATTACAAAGTGAAAAAAATATGACTTTATAAAAGCCGCGTTTAGTGATCACCGATTAAGCAGGGTAGACTATCTTCGGCGCACTTCAGTTGGCACACGAAAACGTTGTAAAAAGTGCTTCGGTGGTGGTGCCGATTGTTTTGGCCATTGGTGTGCACCATAAGAAAGTGAGATGTTCTGTGCGAGTGTGACTTCCGGTTGGGAAAAGAAGTGATCTAGTAACTTATTCACATTAATATTCCGGCAGCTGTGGAGCACGCGTATGATTGCGCACGATGATTCCTGCCCACCACTTTTTAAATAGGCATTTCCAGCCACCTCGGCAAGCGAGCGCGCGGGCACGTGGAAGCCTCCCGCGGCAGCCTCGGTAACTATGCAGCGTACCATGCTCAATTGAGCGAATGGCCGTGAATTCGGGCATGCGACGCGGTTATTTGGGGTATATGGCATCATTCGTTGAAATAAGAGGGAACGACAACTAGCTGACTTCCAAAATAATTTGTGAATTCCGGGCCGCGTGCTGCGCTATAATGTTTGGCTCGCGTGCCCTCAGAAGCCTCGACTGCCGATCGGCAGGGTTTTCTGACCATTCTCACGGAGTGTTGCAGGGCCCCTTTAACAGCTGCGCTTTAAAAATGCTGATACGCGCATAGCATAATCAATGTGTGTAATCACATCCCATCAATCTCAAACGCGACCACTCGACCTTTTCTTTATACCTTGATGGCAGAGTTTAGAGAAGAAAGCAAGATGACGATGGTGGTGCTCAAAAGAAGCACGGCTTACGTGACAGCAATAAGATTAAGAAATGCTTGTTTTCAAAGCGAAATAGGCAAATTCTCAATGGATAAATTTAAAGGGGCCATGACACCCAATTTTCGATCATAATCTGCGTTATGTAGATTAATCTTTGTGCATTCACAAATAAGCTGGCGAAATTTTGGCGCAATTGGTCGAGAACTCAATTTATAATCGAATATTTTTATAAACACGCGAGCGGCCCGACAGTCAGGCAACACTGGTGCACTCGCGAACCGTGACGTGACAAGCAGCTAGCTGTGCAAGCGTCTGCATTGCGGCGAAAATATTGTTCCGTGGTCAGCTGCACGCGACATCGAGATATTTCAGCTTTCTTCAGCTGGGCACTGAAATTGAACGATTTGCAGCGGCTGAAACTTTGGTAGAAGAGGACGGCTCCGTTCCGTGCTGCACATGACGTCACACGCGCCATCGCAAAATGTCGGTCGCCGGCGGTGGGCGGGGATTACAGCCGGCGACTTCTAGGGCTTGTTTTGCACTGAAATATTCTTTTACGGCCCACTTTTGAAATCTGTATAGGTATAATAGACCCCCTACTTCTAGTTTTCGCTGAAAACTACAAATCTTTGGGTGACCGTGTCATAGCCCCTTTAAAGACTTCGCACATCTAAGATATTGTTGGAATAAACAGTGGTGTTTATCTCGACAGTTAGAAGTTTCATACACCAAATTACGATGTAGAATTCCGCAATTGAATTATTACCGACATAAAGCTGGACTCAAGGCGTCCTCGTTATGCATGTTTTGCAATGAAACTGAAACAATAGAGCATTTCTTTTTATTTTGTCGCCGCTACTCTAATCAGAGAAAAAGATACCAATTGTAGCTCCGTTTAAGAAGTTGGGATTAGCAATGAATGTTCCAGTAATTTTATCATTTGGCGACACTTTGTTAGGTTATAGCCACAGGGATTTCTGCTCTGCTCTGTTCGATTACATCAATTAAACAAAAAATTACTGTGTTTGCCTATTTATCTCTGTTCATAATCTTGATTTGAAAACTGTTATTATTTATCTTAGAAACTACCGAAAAGATAGTCTGACCGCTTGCTCCTTCATCAATTACATTTTTAACCTAAATTTAAATATTTGTTTAGTACCATAGGTGTTTACCTTAAGCATCCTGCCGCCCGGTTCTTGGCCCATCCCCCTTTGTGGGCGAGCGCCATCAAGACGAGGACATCATCATCATCATCATCAAAAAGCAGTGGTGGTGTCCGGTTCCTGGAAAAGCCTAGCAGACGACAGCTGCCCAGGATTGCTCGTAGCGAGCATGCGCGTATTCTAGTTCATTTCGCCGCTGCGCTTCGCTGTACGGCGCTTATCAACACGGTGGTCGACGCTCGCGCGTTCAGGTTTAAAAAAATGGGCGGCTGTACCTCATAAAATGCTGCCAGCTGCCAGGTTTGCACTTGACATCTGTCATGAGCAGCAGGTGTCAAGTGTCCCATTTGATTTCACACATGCTATCGCTGCAGATGCTTCACAGCCTCGCCTTATGTATGTGTATCACTTCAAACCTCCTTCAGTTATTTTTGCCGATACAAAAACTACTTCGTTCAAAAGATATCGATGAAGTAATTTCGATATGTTGTTGTTCATGCCTGCTGGGTTCTTCTTCTTTTCTAAATATTACGTATTTCATTAAAATCTTTGGCACTGTTCAAAGCCTTAAGTCTGTGACAAAGAACGTAGCAAAAACAAATATCTCGCGCTGCAGAAAAATTTGTAACCGCATAGCAAATGCAGCTACGCCGCGTCACATCTGCAGAAGTTTTTATTTTAAACACTTCGCACTTGCATATGCAATACGTGGCATGTGTCACACGTTATGTCATCAGATAGACTACAACATAAGGACTGTTCGCCGCCTTTTATGTGTATCTGACGATGTCTGCTTGACTTTATCATTCAGATGACTTTGTTTTTCAATATATCACCTGTGTAAAACTGCATGGGGAAGAACTTTAGCACAAGTGACTGACGAGCGAAGTGGCACAGTCGCTACGGGTGGCACTCTTGTTCCCAAGTGCGCCAATAAAGAGGGGCAGGCACAATACGTGTTCTCAAGTTGCTGTGACCGGCAGAAAATAAACCGCGCCGAAGTCGGCAATGCGAAACCTAGTCGCAACCTTACTGCTCCGGTAATCGGTCACCTGTGCAAATTTTGTCCTGCCGCAAGTCTACTTCCGGATGCTGTTCCTATAAACGCAACCAGACGCTTACATTTCTCTTTAAAATGTAAAAGACTTAGTTCAGGCTTTTTGAGTTGTTTAAAACAAAATTTGTTAAGCATAACAGCACATAGAAAGAACCGCAAGTACGCAACGCAAAGCTTTTTCTTGTCAACTGTCTTTTTTTACCGTTATAAGCTGCACTAAAACAAGAAAAAGCGAGAACACCATCGCTTGCCCTTTGAGAGAATTCTAACATTTTCACATAAATAAACAGAGAGTAAAGAGCTACGTGCTTCTACTGCAACTGGTCGTACACGGTCAGCTACTTTCACATTATCTGATATTTGATTTGCAATTCGTCCCCATTTCGATGTGCTTGGTACAGTGTAGCCGTACTGCAACGGCGAACAGCCCTTTATTCTTTTTTTTTTACAGATTTGCATTTCAGGTGAACGATAGTATAGAGTAGTGTAAAAAATTTATTTCTGGCGTCTTACTTTCGAAAACAGCAATAAGATTATGAATCACGCCAAACATGGTGACTCCGGATTAGTATTGATCACCTTGAGTTCTTTAAAACGAGCCTTCATAGAGTACATGAATGTTCTTTCCCTTCACTCCCGTCTTCATGCACTCGCTGTGGTCGGCAATACCACAGCTGCTACACCACAGCTGCTAAATTAATCCGGCTGGTATAGCTTAGCACATTATTGGATGTATTGGTCGCCCACCTTTAGTCAAACATTAATTTAATTAGCCGCATAAGTCCCCCGAAGTCCCCTTAAGGTGCGAATTGTTGTGGACAGTCTGCAAATGTGTCAAATTTAAACAGCATTATTGCAAGGTACTTCACATTATAATTCAAGAAAGAAAAGGAGGTAATATGTTATTTATGGTCATTTCATCTAATTAATCGTAATTATCGTGTAAGTAAATATCCGTATACAGTTTCGCTTCGTGGGAGTCCTAGTTGCTTGGCTATCGTGCTTTTGCGCTACGATAACCTTTAACAGGGGAGCTGCTTAAGCCGGGCGTAAAAATTATGGTGTCCGTGGAAAACCACAGGTGGGTATGCGCCACAGGAATTGGGCAAGCCCCACTGCCGAACACAGAAGGTGCGAGCGTCAAACGAAAACTTTGCTCGGCGAAGTGGAGCACGTGAAACACGTCAAAAAGAGAGAGAGGAAGAAAAAGAGAAAAAAAATGAAAAGAAAGAAAAACAGAAAATAGAGAGAAATAGATGCAATAATGACATAAAAATAAAGACAGAGAAAGACATAGAAAGAAAGAAAAATGGAAAGAAAGAAACAAACACGAAGAAGAGAAACGAAGAAAGACGAACAGAAACGAAGAAAAAGAAACGATGAAACAGAGAGAAAGAAGCAGAGAGAGAGAGAGAGAGGGAAGAAAGAGAAATAAATATAAAAAGAGCCAGCAAGATAAAGGAATAGATAGAGAGAGAAATAAAAGCAAAATGAGGGGGACCCTTGATTTTCGTCATCAAGAGTATAGAACGCAATAGGGAACCCAAGCGCAAGTTTGTGCACGACGCTCGCGCGGCTGAGCTATTCGTTACTGGGGGCAGACGCTGCCCGCGAAGGCGGTATGTCGCCGGATTGGCCAGCGGCGGCGGCAAGGACACGTGCGCGCATGTGCTCCTCATTCGGCCCAGAGCACTGTTAGTCAGCAATATTTACATTATTACGCACCACATATCCAATCCGAGAGCTCTGCGGGTTCGCGGAAGCGGGGCCGGCAGTGTCGTGGCCACGGATGCCCCCAGTTGCGATAAGAGCAGTGGCGCCGCTCGACGTTGCTTTGGAAGCATATTGCGTAATCGGGTGCCGTTCGCATCGCCTTCTCAATCGCTAGCCTCGCTTTGATCCTCGGTGGACACCTTATCTGAGCCGCAAGGAAAGGAACGTCTGTGCGCGTAACGCAGGCCCTTTCAAACCCTCCTAGAACGCCTACTGCTAGTACAGTTGCGAAGTGCCCCCTACGCCGTAACTCTTTCTTTCGCCACTTGGCAAACGACCCACTACGCATCCTTAAGGCAACGCTAGCTCCTGCCCACCTTTGCAGTTTATTGCTGCTGTTGCTGAAGATGATGATTATTATGGCAGAATGCTTTGTCATAGGGAGGCCTTTAAACCACTCATTCGTTGCGCAATTCATGTGTTTTGACGCCTGGTGAAATTCAACGCTTCTGCCACTCGACCTTACATGTGTTAAAAACACTCCTCACACTAGATCACATTCGCATATATGTTCTTTACGAGACAGTTTCAAGCACTGGCGTGGCCGTGTTGGCAAAGGATAACATCACTTGATAAAGTGCCGTATGATAAGTTTTAGGGGCGAGGCTCCTCTTAGTCTAACCTTGTCACGCGTCCGGCGTCCGGCGTAAGGCGTAACCGGCCCATCACCGATCCTTTGCAAACTGCCCACTTCTTCGTCTTTGCGAACATCCCACTACGATCCATCACCGACCATAAAGCCGTTATAACGAAGCAGGAACGGAAGCCACCTTTGCAAACTGCCCACTACTTCGTCTTTGCAAACACCCCACTACGACCCATCACCGATGTTTGTCACGTCTTTGATGATGTACTGGGCTATCGCTCTGATTACCGCTGGGCGAAACCACTGAAGATTTCACGGTGTAACCATGATTGGTTCAGGAGCTTCGCCCAAGCTCTTCATCATTCACCCGTGGATATGCTGTGGATTCTTTTTCCTTATGCATATGCATAGCTCATGGAAGACACGTATGCAAGAACGTGACGCAGAACCCATTTCTTCAAGCACACATTTTATTTGAATGGCTATTCACCTAAAGGACATTTATGACGAACTAGACATTAGACTGGACTAGTACCCCATCTTGGTGAGGTGCTCGGCCTCACCACCGTTGCTGTATAACACGATATGAAGAACTCTCGCTGTTGTAGCGCACTTTATGTTAGCCGTCGAGTGCTTACTTAATAACGCTTGATCGCTTATTGTCGCTATATAATAGTACTATTGTTTTATTTTGTTCGTACTCTTTTAACGTGCATTCCAATAGCCATTTTATTAAATACCAAGAAAGCAAAAAACAAATTGGCGTGGCCGTGTGGTAGAACACCTGCATGCCACGCAGGTGGCCCGGCTTCGAGTAGAACTCGAACCGAAAGTTTTGTATTATTTTATTATTTATTTATTTATTTATTTATTTATTTATTTATTTATTTATTTATTTATTTATTTATTTATTTATTTATTTTTGTCTACCTCTACCTCGATTTTTCTCCCACGGACAGTGCTGATTTCTGGCTCACAACCAATGACGCCGACGCCGACGCCGGAATGTCTGTGAAATGAGCTCTTTCACGCTATCGCATTAAAACCATCTTAGAAGAGTCTAAGAAGAAAAACAAGAGCGCAAGCAATTTTAGAGCTTTAAAATTCTATGAATTAAAACAAATACGCTGCACACTGTCCAGGACAATCAACCTGCTGCCAGGAAGAACCACCCGCTATAAAAATCTAGTCATCACTATTACGCCCATGCAACGGAGGATTGGCACCGACGAATTCACATTGATGATGTTAATACTGTCGCCAAGTGTTCCGACTCCGTTCAATCGCTTCCATTTAAACTTTTTTGGGTAGACAATTCGAGTCCAAATAAATTGCTCCAAGCAAAACGGGCCAATCACTGGGTGGCATATCTGAAGAGCCAAATCCGCAACGTCCTACTGAATACCGGGGATAGTTGGCTATATGCATTTTAATTGCAATATAGCTTTCAGGAATTTTTGGTGCGAAGAGTGCATGACAAAAACTTGTTCGTGCAGTCTCGGCCTTATTGTCAGTAGCAACTAATTGCGTTTTTCTCAGTTCAGTTTATTGTAGACTTGGCTCTTTTAGATAAAAAATGACGCTCGTCAGTCTAGTTATCTTGTCATTTAGACTTCATTATATAACCCTTCATGTGGGAGGTACCTCTCACATGAAGTTTCATCAGACCTGTTGAAAGACGGTGGAGAGATTATGTTAGAAAACCTGGCCACCCTGTATACGAAGTGTCTCTCGACGGGGAGGATACCAGAATCTTGTAAGAATGCCAACATCACCTTGATCCATAAGAAAGGGGACGTCAAGGACCTGAAAAATTACGGGCCCATCAGCTTACTGTCCGTTGTCTACAAGCTATTTACAAAAGTAATTGCTAACACAATTAATACGACATTAGATTTCAATCAACCAAAGGACCAGGCAGGATTTCGTACAGGCTTCTCAACAATAGACCATATTCATACTATCAATCAGGTGAAAGAGAAATGCGCGGAATACAACCAGCCCCTATACCTAGCCTTCATAGATTACGAGAAGGCATTTGAATCGGTGGAGACATCAGCAGTCATGCAGGCAATGTGGATTTGTACACGACCGAGTAAGGAAATTCTTGCAGACGTAAAGCCGCACGACCAAGGCGCCCTGTGGATCTTTAAGAGAGTTCGGCCAGCAGAGCACGTGTTGGTCGGTAACTACCGAAAATGGGCGTCCATAGAGGTATGGCCTGAATTTCGCGACCGCCCAAATGAGAGCCCAGCACTCGTTCTCTTTGATGGAGTAATTGCGTTCAGGGGCGGATAGCAGGCGGCCGGCGTGTGCAATAACGCAGTCGTGGCCACGTTGGCGATGAGCTAGCACAGCGTCGATGCCACGGCTACTTGCATCCGTACGGATCTCAGTAGGGGCAGCAGGATCAAACTGGAACAAAATCGGAGTATTGAGGAGCCCGATGAAATTCGAGAACGCAGAGGCCTCTTCTAAACTCCCTAAAAGCGGGACGTCTTGTTTGAGGAGCTGCGCAAGAGGTCTCGCTTTGTCCCCAAAATTATTCACGAAGCATCGGAAGTAAGAGCATAGTGCGAGAAAGCTGCGAACATCCTTGGCAGATCGTGGTACAGGACACTTTTTGAGTGCGCTGATTATTGCCGGGTCTCGTTGTACACCGTTAGCGTCCACTAAATGGCCAAGTACAGCAAAGGGGAGAAGGGTTGCTGCGCCGACACCGTGTTGCTTCAAAGACAGGCGCACTTCGTTCGCTTCTTCCTTTGTCTCCGTTGCCGCTTTAGCGTAACAATTTGATATTGAGGTACACCGTACTGGTGATCATCGGAATAATTTTGACCACCTAGAGCTCCTTAACGTACACCTCAATATATGGTACACGGGTGTTCTTGCATTTCGTGCCCCTCAAGAAGGGGCCGCCGTGGACCAGAAATCGAACCCGCGTCCTCGAATTGAGCATTGAGTTTCACCAAGGCCGCAATTATCGTATATTCTTGTATGAACGCAATGAACAATATGGCACTGCGTCTCGATGACTCGGGAAAAGATTGTCCAGTCAAGTGAGCGAGAGAAAACGCTGAAATTGACAGTCAAAAAACGACGCTATGCTATACAGGATACACCGAAATACCCTAGAGAAAGCAGAATATTTGTTGGAGTTTCGCGTCTCAAAATCACGATGAGATTAAGGGAGGCGCCGTAGTGGAGGTCTCCGAAAATTTCGACCACTTGGGGTTCTTTAACGTGCACCTAAATCTAAGCACACAGGCCTCTAGCACTTTGCCTCCATCGAAATGCGGCTGTCGCGACCGGAATTCGATCCCGCGACCTTTGGGTTAGCAGTCGGGCACCATAAGCATAGACCACCGCGGTGATTCCCGCACGAAAGCAAACGGCTACGATCCATTGCCCTACTATCAGCACTAACCTGGCACGGACGTGCGCTTCACTGTTTGAAAGAAAATAGACAAAATAGTGAGGTAAAAATACAGTAGCATATCAGAAGGACTGTAAGTTATGGCCACTTAGTCTACAAATAAGAAGAAAGAGAAGAGGAACTGGAAAGCGCATGTGCGTACCCCTCCCATTTTTTCCTCTATTTTTCTTCCCACCAAGTGGCTATAGTTTATGCACTGTTTGGGCAATGTGAACTGACTAGTCCATCAATAAGGGATGCAGCATTTGGCATTGTTGACATTGCTCGGCATTAGACACTTGCAGGACAAGTTGAACAGAACACAATACTATTTCAAGAGTACTTTACTGTTTATACAATACCGTAATAAATGCAAGACACCACTATAAGCTCCCTCTGGTATAGGCGATGCTATACTCTTTTTCATACATCAGGTAGAACGCTGTGGAAGCTATACAAGAAGTTCAGTCAGCGAAATGTGCAAGTCCGCGCGTCTCGCACTTGGATTTCGCCATTTTAAATGTGGCCTCCACGAATGGATCTGGAACTAATCGCGGAGGCCGCAATACGAAAACTAAGAGACGCTAAGCGATGGAGACCAACCTATCGAAAACCGTATAAATAACGTGGTTTCTAGATCTCTAATGCACAAAGCGTCTTCATTGATTACTCATCCTAAAAAAAACAAGACATTACCGGCCGTATAATCATTTAACTATTTATTGGTGCGAACGCATCTACTGCGACAAACCTTGCTACAGCTTCCAGAGCGTTGCACCTGAGTAATGAAACCAAGTATAATTTACTGATCTGCTATATCAAGAGGGAAGTATGCTGAGGCTTGCATTCTTTTATGCATTCCTGCCGCGTCCTGAACCTATTTTCTTGCGGCCACATTTTCGATTTGAAAAAATACGTGAATGTTTCTCGACATTTGCCTTCGTTAGCGTCGTAAAAGTATGATGGGTATGTCCGCCACCGGTGGTACTGCGTCTTTAGCAAGCATGGAGAGTTCCCTGAAACAAACAAAAAATGTCACCGACAATTAAGATACTGCCCAAAGCGAATTCTGAGTGCTGCTGTTCAGGTGTATTGATTTTGCGATAAGTTCAGGCGTGACTGCCGGGAGACCGCGGAAGGCAGCCCGTGGGCGCGTTCCACAACAGCCGCGGCAGACAGGCCTCCGTTCATGCAGCGCTTTATTTCCACATACGGAATCGGTGGACGCCCTCGCCGCATACCTTAGTGATGACATCATCGGCGACCGCACGACGCCGCGCGCTACTGTGGCGCTGTGGGTCGCCGCCGCGGAACCTGTTGTCTCGCCAGAGTCGCTCCTCTTCTTCTCGCACTTCCTCGCTATCGCCATCTTCAATCCTGCGCGGCGCTCCACGTTCGTTCTCTTTTTTCCTCGTTCACTCTGCAGATTACGACTACGCCGACGCAGCTAAACGCAGAAACGGGCGTATAAGAGCGGCGCTCTAAAACTTGTTTATTATGGGTGAACTTGTGCCCGGAAGACTAGATGTCAAATCTAAGAGTCCGCTACAGCACTGCACAAACAAAGTGTCCCTTCGACCAACACACGTCCTCGTCTTTTCCCAATCCTCGCAGGTCAACTCACTTCGTCGTGCCCATGCTCGAAAGGCATACGTAGCGCTGTCAGAAGCGCGACCAGGCACGAGGCATTCCAGACGCTAACACAGCGGCTCGTTGCGCACCGCGTTCGCTCTCTTTCATTCTCGTTCGCTCTATCGGTTACGCCGACGACGGCGACACCGCTCAACGCAGGAATGGGCGCCTAAAACATGCACTCTAAAATTTAGGCGCTGACAGTCCGATGTAAACGACAAGCTTCGATGTGCGCGGCGGTGACTCGGACATTGGTGATATATGTGCCCGTATTACGGGTGCTACAGCCGCCAACACGGCAACGAAAGAAAGAAAAGGTTGTGTTCGTTGGTCTGGAGCAATAAATAAAGACTGCGGCAACACTGCAATTGCTGATCTGAATGAGTACCGACGTCACCTGTTCCGGTGGTGTAGAAATTGCTGCTCTACGCGTGAAGAGGAAGTTATGTTTACAAAATTATGCTGTCGCGTCCCCAAAATAAACTTTTATATGCTAGAGTACGTGTGGCTCCTTCCCCTCTGTGTTCAGAGTCAGAATCGGGGATGTTTTTATTTTCCAACGAAATTGCAGGGGGTGCTTCTGGCGAAAAGCTGGTGAAACTTGGAAGTGCCTGAAGGCCCTCACATTGTAATAGAGACCATTCAATTGGACACTATTTCTAACAGCGAATCTGTTTAGCAAATCGTTCCTTGTAAGTCGATCGCAGAAAGCGATCATTATCTTAACGGGAATGTGTCACTGCGCGGCTACCTGAGAACGAGTACAGAGAGAGAGAAAGAAAGAAAGAGAGAAACAGAGAGACAGAATGAAAGATATAAAGAAAAAGAAAGAAAAATGCTTGGTGAAAAAAAAGTTCTTCACAAGGCGGGATTCATACCCACGTACCCTCGATGCGAAGGTGAGCGTCCTAACAACTCGGCCATCCAGGCACGCTAACAGAGCATAGCCCTGTATAGTATATTGTAGCAAGGGGCTGGGAAAGGGAAGTGAGCGTGAAGAGAGATTTGATGGTGAGGAGGAAGGGAAAAGAGGAGGGAAGAGAGTAAAGCGTAGCACAGAAAGAATGAGAAAGAGAATAAAGAGAAAGATATGCAGAAAGAAAAAGAGGGAAAGAGGACATCAACGAAAGAGGGAGAAAGAAGTAGAGAGAGAAAAAAGACAGAAAGAAAGAGGAAGTAAGCATCGCGTCGTCTAGCGACCATATACCGCACCACCTGGTCAAGCCGCGCAGGCGCAGTAGCTAAGTCACGCCCGCCGACGGAGACATCGCGTGTAACCTCCGCTCTTTAGTGCATAGCCTGGCTGCGTACTCCCGAGGAAGAAGCCGTGCATCTCGAAGCTAGACGTGTCAATCGACGGGGAGTACGAGCGGCGACGCTTCCGTGCTTCGCTTTGCCAAGCGTTGCATGGCTTAGTGCAAACTGCCTGCCGTTTTTTTATCATGTAGTCGCTTCCGTTTACCCAGGAAAAACACTATAAAAGAAGAACGTAATTGAATTAGATTGGATTTTAATACTTCAAATAGTCTGTCCTTGGGAGCCTCCTTATTAGGCCATTGTCACAGGGATGTGTGCTGCGCTGTTGAAAAATATTTAATTGCATAAGGACGGCTTTTGCTCGAAATTCGTAAACTGTCATTATTAATTCATATTTTTTATTCTAAAATTTCTCAATACCCATACAGTTCACATTTGTGTATTTTGGGGGGAATTTATTCGTTTCAAGGCCAACGACCCTGAGCGGGTGTGAGTCAGCGATGTAGGTCATCATCATCATCAAGTAGCTACTTTGAGTTGAGACAGTGCCCGCGCTGTGAGCCTGCGGCTGTCGCAGCTTAAGAATACACAACCAGAAAAAAGAATGGCTTTGGTTGCTTGCAAAACGAATAAAATGTTCGCAGGCATCTCTGTGTTCGCCACTGAGACGTAGAATTCTTTAAGCAAGGTACCGTCCGATTCATGACCTATCCCCCGAAGTGGGTTGCGTCAAGTGTCTGAAGAAAAACAACAACAAATGAGAGGTAGTGTGTCTGAGTGGTTGTATGTTTACTCTTACCATTAAACCACCTTTTTCTACTACAACCTTGGCCTGCACTTCCAACAAAAAAAAAACTGCAACTAATCTTTTCAGGGATAATTTGGTTTCTATTTCACAGAGCGCTAGTAACTTGTCAATACTGGACGTAATGTGTCAAGACAACGACAGTTTTTCAATGGCTCGTCACTGTTCTATCCTTTTCATACGTTTTCCTGGATCACACCGGCTTGAAACACGCTACCATCTTCTCACAGTACGCAACCAATGTTCAGTTGTATTTGTACACGTTCTATTTCCTTAGATATGTCTATCAGAAAACATAGAGAGTAACGTTTCAATAATTACGTGCTGGCGTCAGTGACCGCTGATCGCTTCGTATGGAAAGAAGTCTGTTGGTGTTCTTTTTGCTGTTATTATTATGCATACTCCTGTCGTCCCAGCAACAGTGCTCCAGGCAGCTTTGAAAACTAGATTTTATTGAAGCGATGTGCGTGAAAGTGTCCCTATGAAATTGTTTAAAACTTATCATATCCGCATCAGCGGTGAAAACAAAAAAAAAGAATCTATTGCTCGGAAATTAAAACGGCACGATTACTGAAGTGGGTCGTGGAGTTCCAGTACCAGTTGTGATTTAAGCACTCCTCTGACAGCGCCTGACATTGTAGAATCAAAAGAAAGTGGGAAAACAATGATCTGCCAAAATAGATACCCTTAGCCACTCGAAAAAGCCGCCTTCTCTCGTTCAAATAAATATCGTGGATTTCTGCATCTCTCATAAAAGGAGGGCATTGGCGGTGTAATGCACCCTCACAGAGCAAGAAAGCAGTAGTTTAGCGTTAATTGTAGCAAGACAAATAGGTGATTACCAGTAAACATTTGTGGCAATAAAAACTAAAGGTATGGGTCAACCTGCCCGTTTGAAGAGTACCGAAGCTTGCAGAATTAAGGAAGCTGACTGCACCGTTCTTAAGCCACTCAAAACACTAACAAAACGCGCGTGGCAATATGCGATAAATCTTAATATAAAAATGTGAGTGTTTAGCAGTTTTCTATATTACCTGGCAGCTGATTCGCTCCGTTGGGGAGATCACTATATATTGTAAGTAACTATGCAGAAATATTTAAATTGAATAATTCCTGTGTGAGCAGGACGTCGCTTACGCTGGCTTCCGTCGCTTACGTCGCTTACGCAGGACGTCGCTTACGAATGCGCAAACGTTCGACGTTCAACTCACTTGCGCATGTTTCAAGACACTGCTTCCTGGTCTTGAAGTTGTTCTTATTTTCCTTGCATGAAGAATAGTAAAAGCTTTCACATTTTTTCGTCTTCCGGTTGTAGCCAAATCTCAGTCCCTCCTTCTGATGATCGCACGGTTTCCTTGAAGCCGTAATAATTGGCTGTGAACAAGGATCCGTTATGAACTCTGCGAATAGAAATATAACAAATATTAGAAATTTTTAAGCGCCAGAAGCAAACAAATAAGTGCCAACCGAAATACCTCGCACATCCGTTTCACCACTTCTATAGTGTCGAAATGCGCTGTCCTACGTGACCGTTATGGCTCATTTACAATTATAGCCGGTGTTAGTAATGCGCGCTTTGCGCCGGTAAATGCGCTTCCCTCTCGCATAGTCGGCATCCGCAGAGGTTCTGTGCACGCACTCTATGAGCAACGCGGCGTCCTATCGTACGCAAAGCCGTTGTGAACGCAACGCACCAAGCACTAAAACTCGCTGATAGATAGTTTTAGCGCCGGGCCACCCTAGCCATTGGGTCTCTGAGGTCTTCCGTTATTCAGTGAGCTCCCCGCTTTCTTCTACTCGTCCTCAAATGAGCTCACCGTCAGAATCCAAGAATCACGTAGTTCACAGGTCTGCAAGAGCCGCCTTACTGCGCTGGTTGGTGGCACGTGACGTTTCGTATACAGCGCGAAAGTTCAACGCAGAACACAAAGGAGGACTAGGTCGGTTCCTGTATTTTAACGTCGCGCATCCTCAGCTTACCTACTGCAAAGCCAGTTTCACAGATGAGATAAAACAAACAATTAAAAAAAATTAAAGTGGCTTTGCACTAGGGGCGCCAAGCCTCAAGAAAGTATGGAGCTGGGCAGCCTTCTTCGTTGCTCTTCGCTTTTCTCTTTCTTTCCTCCTCTCTTTCTTTCTTTCTCTTCTTTCCAGTTTTTTCTATCCTTTTTCCTCTCTCTATTTCTGTTTAGTTTTATTGTTCTTCCTATCTTTTCCCTTTCTTTTTGTCTCTTTCACTTTGTCGCTTGCTTCCTCTTTTTTTCTATTTTTATACGTGGTTTTTCCTGCGTTACGCCAAGCGACCACAGCATACGACAGTCCGGGCCCCTAAAGTGCTCCGCACTTATTATCATCAAGGCGTTCGAAGAACAAGAGGAAGAAGTCTTCTCCTTGGCGCGAGCACGCGCTCAATATGCTACAGATGGCTATGCTATACGTGGTTTCGCCTGCGTTACGCCAAGCGATGACAGCATGCGACAGCGTACGACAGCACACGACAGCATACGACAATCAAGGCTCCTAAAGTGCGCCGCACCTACCACTGCTTTCATCAGTTTCCAGCTACACCGCCATTCTGCTAATAACGTAAAAGTTAAACACGAGCGATCGCAAATTTTGTTAGAGGTGCTGTTTGCTTCTTTTAGTTATCTTGTTTAGCTTTTTTTCTTTTAAAACATGATTAAGCTGCTGTGTACGCACCATAATTAGATGCCAACGTTGTATATCTTGTGCTGCATTCCGAACGTAATTTTCATACCTCGTGCGTCGCTATGCGTTGTACACTGTGAGACACGTTTTCGAAACGAGCAACAAGCGATTTTCTTACCCTCACAAAATTGCTCACATGCGCTTTGGGTCACGAATTGATTGTCGCCGCCTTTGCATCCACCATAAATAAATATTTCACATCTTCTAGTTGTCTTATTAAAGTGCCATCTTGGGAATGCCCCTCTGCACCTTCCCACAGAGGCTTCGAGGAAGCAAATGTGTCGTGGTGTATGTTTCTCCGCAATCAGATTGTCTGCAATAAAAAGAAAAAGGGCATGTTCTTAACGTACGTCTTTGTTAGGATGTTCTGTTTTACGAAATTTATACAACTGGCAACAATCAGTAAAGTGAAGATATTAAACAAAGAAATACCTGCTTCCCACTAGTGGTGCCAAGCGCGAAGGAAGAGCGCAGCTGGGTGGCCTTCCTTGTTTCTGTTTATTTTTTGCTTTCTTTCTTCTACGTATTTATTTTTCTCTGCTCCTTGTACCACTTATTTGTATCTGTTTATTTCTATTTATTTCTTTCCCTATCTGCCTCTTTCTTTTTCTCTCTCTAGCTTTATTTCTCTTCCTTCTTTTTTCTCTGTCTATCTCTGCTTCGTTTTCTCGCTTTTTTTTTGTTTCTCTTTATTTCTCTCTTTATTCGTCTTTTCTGTGTCTATTTCTTTCTGTGTCGTTCTCTCTCTTTCTATGTCTCTCTATCTTTTTATGTCTTTATTCCCTATATTTCTCTGTATTTTTCTCCTTCTCTTTCTGTCTGTCGCTTTGTTTCTGTCTCTCTCTCTTCTCTCTCTCTCTCTCTCTGTCTTTCTTTCTCTCTCTCTTTCTTTTTATCTCTTTCGTTCTCTCTCTCTCTTCCACGTCTTTCACGTGCTCCACTTCACCGAGCAGAGTTTTCGTTTAACGCTTGCACCTCCTGTACTCGGTAGTGGGGCTTGTGCAATTCCTGCGGCGCACACCCATCTGTGGATGTTTTTGCAACACCGCACAGATTGCGGCGAGCTACAACAGCTTCCCTCTTAGAAATTGGCAGCACCTTACACTCCGTAACCCTTGAAAACGAATGCACGCTGAAAACTTGCCGACGAATTAAGTTATATAGTCGGGAAACAGACTTCTTGAGAGACATACCGAGTCACAGTGTGGTAGCCACGCACAAAATTACGTTGACGCTCTCGGATGATTGGATTGTTCGTCCCCCCGCACATCCCCTTGAAGTTTCCTGCACCTCAGGTGGCGTTGAAATACCTCCGGTATCAGTCCACCTTTGACCAAGCGACCAGGCAATGCGATGACGTCGTCATGTGCTGTCGTTATACGGTGACGTCATTTGAGATCACGATGACGTCATGATGGTATCACAAATTTCACTACGACGTCACGTTGTGACGCCGCACCGTGACAGCAATGGTGGTATAGGCCACACTTGTTTCTGTACCACTTTGTTCGCCTGCTGTGTTTCGCTTCAGGAACCGCTCAACGAAACGATCAAGGCTTTCGCCTTAGAATTTGTTTACAGACTTGTACACGTTACGGAGAGAGCTAACTGAAGACAACTGCGATTACTTCGGTCGAAAATGCGAGTGATTACAATTACTGCCTAATGCCTCATTAAAGTAACTGATGAATTACTCAAATGTGATCTCTTTTACGTCGCTTTCCTTCCACTATTTTTCTGCCAACCATATCCATTATCCCTGTCGTACACAGAGTTATTCTCCTGGGCATGCTCCTGGAGGAGGATGGCAGTAACGCCTATACCTTAGAGCGCATGGCAACCAAAGCCGATTCCATGACAAAATGAATGAATAGGGTGGTCAACAAACGAGGGGGGCTATCCGAGGAGAACTTTCGGTGACTGTTCTACACCTTCCTCATAAGCCCCATCAAATATAGCTCTGGCCCACAAGTGGAGCAGAAGGGACGAAGCTACACAAGAATCAATAATTCGCAAGGGCATAAAAAAGGTACTGGGTCCTCCACAGAGCACCAGTACCGAACGGCTATTAGAGCTAGGTGTCCACAGTACCTTTGACGAAATAGTAGAGGCGCAAATGGTGGCACAAGTTGCAAGACTGGCAGCCACGGAAGCCGCCAGAGAGTTACTGGCGCTTATTGGTATACGTTCTAAAATCACCATACAGAGGGAGTGCGCGCTCCCCGTCAAAATTAGAGAAATGTATTCTGTATCCCAAATGCCTAGAAATATCCACCCCCAATACAACTACGGTGGACGCAAAGCGAGGCCAGGGCCCTTCTTAGCGCAGCGGCTACGATATCGAACAACGTTGCCTTCGTTGAGGCTGCCTAATACGCATCTTCCAATCACTTTGTTTCAGCGGCTACGTCGCTACGGGGGGAGCTGCTGACATTGCTTACGCCTAAAGACACGGACGCCGGCAAAGCCGAATAGGAGGCAGTGGCCATCGCCATGGCCACTATGAACCGTTCCACTATTTTCACAGACTCGCGAGCTGCCACTAGAGCATTCATGAAAGGCTCGGTATGCAAGGAAGCCGTTTGCGTTCTCTCTGCTTCAGCTTGGACAGGCAAAAAACCCCTAATCTGGTTCCCCGGTCGCGTGAACAACGATGCTCATGAAACCATCCCTAACGCCAACGAACTTGCACACTCTCATGCCCGAGGTCTCATCCACCGCGCCGGAAGTGGGCACTCGGAGGCCGAGGGAGGGCAGTAGCAACGGGACCCTCCTCTCACTTTTAACGAGGTCTGTAAGCTCTAGCAACTGGGGCGTCGAGAAGTTTCCGCTTCCACAACCACACTTAAACAGGCCCCAGGCAATCACTCTGCGAATGCTACAGACGGAGACATATCCATCTCATTTTATTTATTCAAAATTCATAGAAGGCATTGACCCGGGCTCTCCGTGCTGTGGACATCCCAGGTGAACCCTTCAGCACATGCTCTGGCAGTGTCACGACTTGCACGGGGGCTCTACAGAGGAAGACTGGCTCCGGCTCCTCACCAGCTCCGCCAAGGAAGAACGGCTCAGGGGTGTCCAGAGAGCCCGCGAAGTAGCCGAGAGTCTCAACCTCCCGGCTCAATCATGGATGCGGCCCCCAGACGGTACCCCCTGACGGGGCACTCATCATCACCTCGGGACCAAATAAAAGTTCCCTGTCTGTCTGTCTGTCTGTCTGTCTGTCTGTCTGTCTGTCTGTCTGTCTGTCTGTCTGTCTGTCTGTCTGTCTGTCTGTCTGTCTGTCTGTCTGTCTGTCTGTCTGTCTGTCTGTTTGACTTGGACGTAGCTGCACCTTCCCACGTGCGTACATCAGAACAAAAAGCTGAAAAAAATCACAGCATATCCACGGAGTGAATGATGATGAGTGGGCGAAGCTGCGGAGGTTCATCGGAACCGTGAATCTTCCGTGAATTCTGCCCAGTACATCGTCACCGACGTCAGATCGGGCGCGTTTATACTAAAGGTTCGCTGAGAGTTATGACGACTTGCAGCTCACTTTAATTTTACATGTACGCTGTGAATTTTCATTGTTTAGAAAACCATTGCTTTAGAAAACATCTGGCGTCTTTCGTTAAGCAGGTGGCGTCTTTTCGTTTTGCTTAGAAACATCTGGCGTCTTTTCGTTTTGCATTTAGAAAACATCTGGCGTCTTTCCTTGGTTTATTTCATCAATCAACGGCGTTTTGAACAAAATTTTTATTGTTTAATCACGCACAGGAGAAATCTCACCAGGCACTACCTTGGAGGTAAACAATGGCTGCTAATGGAAATGAGAGACAGAAAAAGTCGGCTTTCAGCTAACACTTACACTTCTACTTCTACTAACGTTTCCTACTGGAACATGCCAATGGCTGCTAATGGGAAATGAGAGACAGAAGAATTCGGCTTTTAGTTAACGCGCACGCTGCGAATTTTTTATTGTTCAACAACGCACAGGAGAAATCTCCCACCGGCACCACCTTGGAGGTCAAGATCTGGTACTAGCGTTACGACTGGTTACGCACTACAACTACGAGGGACGAACGGGTGCCGCTTTAAGGAGCTTCGCCCCTAAAACGACACATACTTGTTTCACATCCCTTCTCTTGCGCTTGGGGAGGTGGAGTCTTTCAAGTTTATAGGAGCGTCCTGTTTACAGAACCTATTCCGTCGTGACACCTCTTCACATTTGCTAGAAACCCGTTGCACTTACGGAGTGTGAGAAACTCCACGGCCAAAACAATTTTTTTTAAATATCAGGCAAGGCAGTCTTACCGGAGCATTTTCGTTTGCATTCTTCTTTAATCTCGAAATTGTTTTCATTTCCTTGGCATCCACCATACGTAAATCGCTGGCATTCTTCGGCGGTGTGATTGTAGAACCATCTAGGAAATGCGGCCCGGCACACTCCGACTTCAGGCTCGAGCAAGCAATAACTGCGGTCCCAGGAATTTTCGACGGTTTCCATACCTAAAACACCTGCGATAATAACAGCACAAAAGCCACTAGTGTTACTTGTGGCGCCCTAAGAGAAAGGTGACATCACGTTTGAAACACGTTTTTTTTCGATAGGCTACTGGGAAGCTTCACTACAAAGGACTTCGTTTTTTTCTGTTTCTGTCTTTATGTAAATATACTGACGTCAATCACAACTGGCAGTAGAGAGAGCGAGAAGCAAGGAAAGACAAGGAGGTTAATCGGCTGGACGCCCGATTTGCTACCCTGCACTTTGGAAAAGAATAAGTGGGAGAAAAGGCACAATTGGCAATAGGCTCACATACTTACAGTCGAACATACGTGTTATGCGTACAGTCACGTTTGTGATTTACAGAACGAGATTAATAAAGAAGAACCTGGGAATTCCTGGCGTATTTTACGATAATCGAAACTCAGATGGATTTTAGAGGCATTTCGCACACGTGCAACATGCATGTATATTCACGCAGCATAAAAGAATGCGACTTTCTCAGGCATTGGTATCCATGCTCATACAAACCTCATATATGGCACCATGTTTAAGCACCAGTCAGTCATTTTACAGTTTCTTGGGTATCATTCGTGCTCACATCTGCATATGGTGGACTAACATTGTAACTTTCTTGTAGAACAAAAGTTGCCAGTCGCTGTTGTGTTTTTGTTCTTGTTTCATTGCGATGGCAATTGAAAGTACACTCTCAGAGGGTTGCCGTCGCTGTCATGTTCCGTATAAATTCCAAATCGATAACATCGCCCCGTGCATCGTAAGTTGTACACGCGAGTGAAAGCGCGTGAACGCTTGCGACGAACACGGCTGAAGCGGACATGAAACGAGCCGGCCATCTCTGTCGCACGATGGGCGCATGCTACAACATATCGCCCCGTGTGCGAAGCTCCTCGAGCCGAGAGGAAACGAGCCCCTCGTTTCTCGTCAGCCGAAGCAGCATGCATGAGCGCCGCGGAGGGGGAGGGGGAAAGGGGGGGCAGCAACTGCGAACTTTGATCAAAAGGGCGTTTTGATCAAAAGAGGTGGGAGGCGGCCATCCGCAGCCCGCTCCTGGCCGACCAGCTTTGGGCCGTCCAGCAGGCCCGCGAAGCGGCCGACAGGCTTGGCCTGACGGTCCCGACGTGGGAGTCGCCCACTGCGCGCTAGGGCGCGCCCCGCAGGACCTCATTAAAATTATTTCAATCAATCCGCAAACGCCTCATATACCCTTGCACGTGTTGTGCGGTCACCGCTTACTTCGCGTTGAGACGACAGACAACATGAAAACCGCTTAGCTCCCTGGAGTGGCTGCATTCCCTTGCATCAGCGTTTTGTAGAGTTATGCGAGATCGGATCCAAAAGTTAGCTGCTATCATTACTAAGCATTCCTACGCGTTGTTATCACATTCATTGCTTCGCTGTTTCGGGGAAACTGACTTTTTTTGTATATTTTGCTTTTATTGCAGTTTCTGACTTTATTTGCATTACATCGTAAAAATGGGCTTGTTATGATTGCAATACCACCATGGTGTGCATCCAGTGCTCGAGAACAAAAATTTTGAAAGTAAAAGTGGAAAAAAAATGGTGTAACACTGTGGTGAAATCAACTTCAACTTCAACTTCAGTAGAGTGAAGACATACGAATACCAGCGCCCATCTTGCGTTCTTTTCTTTCCGCGCTTTGTTTTTCTTCTCAAGCGCTTGGAATGCATCGTCGTCATCAGCCTGACTATACGACCACTGCAGGGCAAAGGCCTCTCCCATGTTTCACCAATCAACCCGGTACTGTGGTTGCTGCGGCCACGTTACCCCCGCAAATTTCTTATTCTCATCTGGCCACCCAACTTTCTGCGTCCTCTCGTACGCTTGCCTTCTCTTGGAATCCAGTCTGTTAGTTTTAATGACCAGTAGTTATCTTTAGTACGCGGCACATGCCCTGCCCATGCCGATTTCTTCTTCTTGATTTCTACAAAGATGTCCTTAACACCCGTTTGTTCCCTGACCCACTCTGTTCCCTTCTCATCCCTTAACCCTTTGGGGATCGAGTTTTTCCGAAAATCCAGTCCAAAAATGTGTCATTTTTTATTGCTGAAATAAATTCTTCAGACGTTTCTATTTCAGAAAAAAATTGTCTAAAATTTTTTTTTCGTGGCCGTAAAGTGACAAAAAAATCATTTTTGTTGTTACATACACATGGTTTATTCGTAGTAAAATTGAGCAAAATCGTAAAAAAGCTTCAGTTTTTTATAAATAAAAAATATGCATTGTATTAAGCATAGCTCACAGACATACAAAAATAGGCGCACCAGAATACTTCTCCGGTTAAAAATGTTCGTGCTCAAACACTAAAAACTTTTCAGCGTGTGATAGCTTTTGAAGCATGGCTCGCCACGCACGCTTGTCAGATGTCGCTCCTTGATCGTCATCGGAGTCTGAACTCATCAAAAAATCCTCTGACAAACTGAAATCCAATGAATCAGATTCTGATTCGGCACTTGGGGAATAGTCCGCATCGGAAGAATCGCTGCTCGACTCAGCGGCAGCAGAGCAACCGGCGCGCGCTTCTATAGCGTAAGCGAACTGCGTCAGTGAGCGCACGGAAGAAAACTCTATGGTTGTGCGCCCGTCCGGAAAGCAAAATGAGTGAAAAAAGACTACAGTAATCCTTCGTCTTATCGCCAACAAGACGTACGTAGTTAGTTTTTCCGAGGCCCCAAAACAGGAAACGCAACACGGTGGCGTCGTTTGTGTAATTTACCGCCGCACGGAAACAGATGTAATCACGCCCCGGGGAGCAATAAACGAGAGGGTGACAAGCGGTCACCCTTTGAGAGATTAGAAACCAAACTGCAATCAGCTTTGCGGGCGCAAGAAGCGAAAACCACCCCAAGGACGAAACCGAAACCAGCCGGACCGCGTGCACGCGTTCAACTGAAAGCTGCCGCGCCTCTTTGGAAAGCACAAAAAAAAAGACGGAGAGACATCGGCGCATTAAAAAAATTCCACGTACTCCCGAAGCGTGGCAGCACATTCCAAGCACGAGAAGTGATCGAAGAAGGCGCGCGTTTGAAACCAACTGCACAGCGGGCGCGCTCGGTTGCGCAACCAATAGCCGGCGCGCGGCGCGCCGATTTGCGAAGCATAAAAAAAGTAACAACGGAGAGACGTCGGCGCATGAAAAAATTCCAAGTATTCCCAAAGCGTCGCAGCACATGCAAAGCAAGACAAATGATCGAAAAAGGCGCGCACTTCAAACCAGCTGCACCACGAATGCGCTCGGATGGGCAAGCGATAGCCGGCGCGCCGTTTTGGGAAGCACGAAAAAAGTACAACGGAGAGACATCGGCGCGTGAAAAAAATTCCACGTATTCCCCAAGTGTAGCAGCACAAGCCAAGCAAGAGAAATGATCGAAAAAGGCGCGCGTTTTAAAAATAAACGCTATGTTGTACATGTACGAGGAAAACCCTTTGGTACCAGGAAGCTTCTGCCGTACATGTACGGCGAAAACCCTCAAGGGGTTAGGGTTGCATATATCATTTTCCTTTCTATAGCTCTCTGCGTCGTCATCAATTTAAGTTGAACCCTCTTCGTGAGCCTCCAGGTTCCTGCTTCGTAGGTAAGTACCGGTAAGATGCAGAGGTTATATACCTTCCTCTTAGGGGTAGTGGTAAACTACCATTCATCATTTGAGAATGTATACCGAATGCGCTCCACCCCATTCTTATTCTTCTGATTACTTTAGTCTCATGATTCGGCTCGACGGTCACCACCTCTTCTTTTTCCAGCTGGCATCACGCAGCACGTGATCTTTCAACGAGCGGACAGCTGACCAATAAGCTCTCGCAACCTACCTTAAGGCATCAAGCCTGCCGGAACGAGACCCTCGGTATGAATAAACGAAAGAAGGGAATTTTAAGGGCTCGTTGTTATTTGGCACAGCTTTAATGAAAACCAACAAATAATGAGGTCAAGGAAGGTACGGGGGACGTTAATTGTACAGTTGTAACTGCATTATAGTAATTATGATATAAATGTGAAGAAAGTAAAGGGGACGAAATGACGACTTGGCGCCGGCAGGGACCGCACCTGCAACCTTCGGATAACGCGCCCGATGCTCTACCAGTTCAGCTACGGCGGCGGTAGTCCTGTCCCCTTTATCGGATATTTATGTCCATGCAAACTTGGGAGCGTTAGTCAGCGCCGCTCGTAGCTATGACAGCGAATGTTGAACACTCTTCTTTTTTTTGCCAGCTGGCGTCACGATGCACGAGAACATTTAACAACCGGACAGCTGACCAATAAGCCCTCGCATACTACCTCAAGGCATCAAGTCTGCCGGAACGAGACCCTCGCTATGAATGAACGAAAGAAAGGAATTTACAGGGCTCGTTTTTGTTTGACACATGCCTAATGCTAATGAAAACCAACAGATAATGAGGTCAAGGAAGGTACGGAGGACGTTAACTGCCTTCTTTTGTTCTTTATTGTCTTAAATATGACCCTAATGTTTTAATTCATACTTGAGGATGTACCGCAAAGAACAATGACACAAGCAAAAGGCATGAGACGAGTGCTAAATTTGTGACTTATTCACTGCAATGAATTCAGCTGTTCTTCACTAGCCGCCATCAGTTTGTTTACTCATATAATGAGTCTTCTCCGTTTCGCTATTATTAAGGCAAACGTCTCACGTAGCTATCTTGGCGCTGCCGTCCGGGAGATTTTGGGAGAGAGTAAAAGTTCGCGAAAATCTCGTCAGTTCTCGTGAGGTCTCACAAGCCTCCGTCTAACAAGACACATGACCTCATTCGAGCAAGCGATGATGCCGCACCATGACGTCATCATGACGTCATCGCGAAGTCACATGATGATGTCATCAGTTTACATCGTCGATCGCTGAAAGGCAGGCCAATCTCGTAAGCAGTGTAATGCTACCTGAGATGCGGAGAGGGGGAGTAACATCGGAATCAGTGGAGGGGGGATGAACATCGGAATCGACTGAGAACCTAGCAAGTAATTTTTCGCATGTTTCTCACACTGCGCCTTATTGCATATTGGAAGACGTCTAGTCCTCGATTATACAATTCAATGCATTACCCAGTGTGCAGCGCGCTTTCGCCTTCAATTGTTACAGAGAAAATATCATGCTGCCATTTTTTTCGGACACGTCTCACGGCAAGCTCCATGGCATATTCCTTTTACTGGCATATTAACGACCACAGAGAAGCATTCGTTCGAACATGACGTGCGTCGAAGACAACTGGTTCATTTATTGTCCAAATACCAAGGTATCAAACGTTGACTTGCCCAGAACTGACCTTCATCAAACCAAAGCGTAGTCTAACAAATGGCTAATGACTTTAAACATTATGTGCTGTGTTTCAATCGCCCGCAGTGTTATTTAAAATAGATATATGACTGCGACGTTTCAGTTACACGTGCTACAAAGACGTAAATAGGTGTTCAATTGTCGCTATTTCTAACACGGTCTCTTTACAATGTGCAAAATATCAAATGTTGCTAACCACAAACTCGGTTCTGCACATCATAAAAAAATATTTCCCTCGAACGTTCCTTCATCAGATATTAATAAAGTGGAAATTGAATGAAGATGTGCTCTTCAAAACCCTTCGCAATGTCATCCGAAAAGGGTACTAAAGAGGAAAACGATTTTTCTCGTATCAGTAAATTATTCTTTCAGAATACCAAGATCACTACGCTTCCCGCGAGAAGACGCTTGCTAAGCGAGAGAACACGCAAAAAAATAATAAATGCGGGTGATGCCACCACATTGAAGTTCCCGCACCAATCTCCGTGACGTCATAGGTTTTGACGGCGTCTACTAATGCCTACGTTGTTCCTAATCGGTAAATATGAAGTACATTGTCCTCTTAGGGGGTCTGACACTTAGCATACAAAGTTTCAGGAAAGTTCGTGGAGCCAATATGATCAAAATACGAATAAAGCATTTTAAAATTTGTGACGTCATGTGCGCACATTTCGGCACTAAGTTTTGAATTGATACTTTCACACCTTCATTTTATCTTACTGTAATCAGCCTATGATGATACAATAAACGACAATAGAGTTTTCGGCGTATAATTTATCAGTCTAAACTGATTCATTGTTTCACTTTAGTGTCCCTTGAAAGGTACAGTAAAAAGAAAGCCGATTTCAGCTGTATTAGTAAATCACTTCTTTCAGAATGTCACAAGCTCCACTCGATACTGACACCCGCCCCAGTAGCTTAGCACGTAAGGCGGACAAAATGCTTCGACAGTGACCGTGCCCTGGCAAGAATCGTTTTGTTAGAGCAGCGGGTGAAAGATTGACATTCTTGTCGTGTTGGGAATTCGTAACATGAAAACATAAAAGCATTTATCTTTTTCCTGTTGCTTTTGTAGCGTTAGCTACACTTGCCTAGCCGGAGCCGATTTCGCGTGGAGCGTCATGAGCCGTGCTGCACATGCGCGAGGATCATTGATGTCACACAGCTGGGTCACCGGAGCTGGCGTCTCACGCGCTCTCCGACACCGCCGCGCACGGCTCGCCGCTGCTAGTCTGCGCCGCACTCGAGAGGAGTGACGTCGTAGCAATACACACAGTGGCGCCGGCGAGCGTGCAGCTGTTCGCCTTCGCTGTGTAGTCGCCGTCTGACGCTGCGCTGGGGCCGCTTGATAGCGCCTCTGACTGGCGCTTGCAGGTGAGTAACGCCATGGAGGAGAGCGCAAATGTTGCTCGACGGCGCATAAGAGCCGAGAAACTTATCTGATCGGATCCCGAAGTAGTTGCCTGGCAATTAGCGGTTCAGCGTACGAAGAATGAACAGAAGAAGGCTAATCCTAGACAATATCCTAGACAATATGGAAAGCTAAGAATAATCAGCTGAACCTTTGCTAACGCTACGTATATCCTGGCATAGCCGAGCTAAGCCACTGCAAATTTTTTGCATTTGTCTTCAGGTTATCCGCATTTATTCCCCGTATCTTGAGCAGTGTATAAGGCGCGACATAGCAGTTGATTAGATTATTTATCATGTGTCCACTTATCGCTCGTTTGTCTGCTAATCTGCGACGTTTTTTCAAAGGATCACAACCTCACAAGTAGACGCATGCCATGAGTGCTATTCGCGATTCTTAGTAAACAACACCAACAAAAGATGCACTAACAAGCCCACATCCCTACACTTGTTGACACTGAGTAAACAATAGTATGAAATACTTTCTGTAAATGGCAGTGCGTGTTTTCGATTTTCTACATCCCGCTTCTTGTGTGTGTGTGTGTGTGTGTGTGTGTGTGCGTGTGTGCGTGTGTGTGTGTGCGTGTGTGCGTGTGCGTGTGTGTGTGTGTGTGTGTGTGTGTGTGTGTGTGTGTGTGTGTGTGTGTGTGTGTGTGTGCGTGCGCGCGCGCGCGCTTTCTGCTATATTTCTGCCATCGCCGTCACGTCCCGGATATGTATATATACATACAGTGAAACCTCGGTGATACGAATCTCACGGGATCAGCAAAAATACTCGTATTTGAAATTCGTATCAACAGATACGATCAACAGATACAAAATTATCATGCAACAAAAGAAAGCTGGCGTACCTTTTCATTTACTGGTTTTCAGGGGCCCAGCAACTTCAGGAAGAACCCTGAATGCTTGTCAGTTAAGTTTTTAGATCTCGGCAATCATACCAGCACTCGTAAATATACGGCCCTTACGCGCGTATTTAATTAATGAACCAGGTGCATTGTGACCCGCGACAGCAGTAGCCCCTTCCAAAGTTTAGTATACATTTTTGCATGACACCGGAGTACTGCAGCGAAAGTAAGGAAAGAAGCGCTTTGACGCGATTGATCAAGGCCACAAAATTACACCATCACTGTCCTGTGTTATGATTTTGTTATCGCGGAGGTGTTGGGGATGTTTTTCGAGAGATTTACGGCCGTTCCCGCTCAAGTGCCACCTCAACGGTCGCGCATGTTGACCTTGTGAGGCCTCGCATTCTGTCGGTCCTCGTCCACCTTTCATAGCATGTCTGATGCACGAGGCAGGCACGTGTGAGCACAATACAACGACAGCAGCCCGCGTCGACACGTTAGAAAAAAAAGCATGGCGCTGATGTGATCTGCAATGTAAACGCGAAGGCACAAGGAGGCACAAAGATTCGCGCACACAATCTCGGAGGCCGTGACGCGCCTCTGAAGGTTTATTTTGACCGTAAGAAAAGTGTTTTTCATACACCGTGATTCTGACGATTTGGCGGTGCGGCGCGCATGCCCACGCTTGCGTTCCCGCGGACAGCATCTCTTCGTACCTGGGGCGGTAGCGTACGCTCGTATCAAACGTTGCTGGGTGAAAATTGGTTCGCAACAACCATACTCCATTACATTGCAGGCCAATAGGCCTTGGCAGGGACCAACGAAAAATTTGTATCGCCCCGAAATTCGTATGAGCTGTGATCGCATCACCGAGACTTCACTGTACATAAAAA
Source organism: Rhipicephalus sanguineus (assembly GCF_013339695.2). Taxonomy (NCBI): domain Eukaryota; kingdom Metazoa; phylum Arthropoda; class Arachnida; order Ixodida; family Ixodidae; genus Rhipicephalus; species Rhipicephalus sanguineus. Next base: position 55,615,417 of record NC_051185.1, read on the forward strand.
CACAAGAAAAATTATTTCTGAAGAAAAAAGTTTTGAAGTGCGTGACCGGGGATTTTACGTAACAACTGTGTCAGTTCGCACTCGTCCTATGTATACCTGTGCGTTCTTTTCGTGCGCCCTTCTTTGTGTTTGAGCAGCGCGCTGAAAGTGTCGAGCTGTAACGGTTGTCAGTTTGCACTCGCCTTATATGTTTTTTTTTTTCTGCGTCCTTTCTGCTTGAGCAGCGCCCAGCAAGTTTCTAGCTGCTTGCCGTTCTTCCTGTGAGCAGGTCGCGGGATCGAATACCGGCCGCGGCGGCCGGCATTTTCGATGGAGGCGAAAATGCTAGAGGCCCGTGTACTTAGATTTAGGTGCACGCTAAAGAACACCAGATGGTCTAAATTTCCGGAGCGCTCCACTACGGCGTCTCCCATAATCATATTATGGTTTTGGGACGTTAAACCCCAACAAATATTATTATTCTTCCTGTGGCATTCCAATTTCTCGCTATCGCATTCATTATTTCGCCCTTGAGACGAAACAATGAATGCGATAGCGAGAAATTGGAATGCGATGGCGAGAAATGAATGCTATAGTGAGACCAAAAATTTCAAACCTGGCTTATTTTCACAGGTGAGCGCAGAAATATTAGCGAAAAAATTCAGAGCCACTCCACTACCGCAAACATGAAAGCCAGCAACTGCAGCTGCACGTTCTGCAAGAGCGACTTCACGCCGTTTTATCGCTCATTCGCGCTTGTATGCGCGTTGGCGCTTCTTCAGTTCCCGCTTTTCTTCCTCCGAGAGAGCAACAGCGATGGGGCTCGCCTTGCCTCTCCTTGCTTTAGTGGCCCTTCGCGTGCGTGGACGGGACAGGGGTCTGCTTGGGCCTCGTACTTGCGTAGGAGGCTCGCTGCATCTTCCGTTTTTCTTGCACAAAATTTAGTTGTGCATGCCATAGAGATGCCGGGCGGGCTGAGACGTCATGACAACTCTCCTTGTCGAACGAGACGGTGGTACGTCTTGGAGTGGTTAGAAAGTCCGCTCACTGTGTAGCCCGGGAGAAATCCCAGTGGTAAGTCGTCTGCCAACACGTAAAATGGTAGGGCTCCGCGAAATGCGAGGTCATGTCGAGTAGTGATCGAAAAAAAAGGAGGTGAATGAAAAAAGGCGGCAAAGGGGGGAGGGGGCCTACATTTATTGGCCTTGGAAGACCTAAAGAGGGCTGCGCACGAGGCGCGGTTAACGAAAAATTAATGTAAAGCACGCCCGGTTGCGTGTGAAATATATCTAAAAAGAACTTGGGAAAAAGACCGAAAATAAAAGACGTGCGCTTGCTGCGATGGTCGATAGGAACTCGGGATGTCGCCACAATTGTGTAGCAGTCTTTGGCGGTTGAGCGGGGGCGATGGGCAACTGTGGCGAGGGAGCGACAGGCAGCGAAAGTTTGTCTGTATGCGTCGTTTCGTCCGCGGACGTGATCCGAGAGAACCTAGCCATAGAAAGATTCGCTATAAACCGGCTCCGCAAGATGAAGTCATCTCCTAAATTATATTACGCACTTGCTTTGATGGAAACTGGAGCTATTAAACTGGCGAGAATTAGCCGTTAGGAACAATGAAAATCTCGAACAATTTAATGCGCACGCACAGAAAAAAATGGTAAAACACCGACCAGAACGTGTGAGCGGTTGTCATCAGTCTAGAGACTGGGAAAGATTGCTTGATCTATACAAATGTGCGGGCCGCATTTCGATGAGGGCAAAATGCAAAGAATACCCATGTACTTATACTTACGTGCAGGTTATTAAAGCACGTCGGGTGGTCGAAACTTTCGGAGCCCTCCACTACGTCGTTTCTCATAATAATGTCATCGTTTTGAGACGTAAAACCCCAACAATTCTCGTATTATCTAGGCAAATGTAACCACGTAACATCGATCGCGCCATGAAACGAAAATTCCGTCGAGTAAGGATGCACTTACCCCCGAACCATAATGTCACAGCGAGAGCCTGCAGACGCATATCCTGCCACTGTCCGCAAGTCAACATTTCCTACTAACACGTTATCGACATTCACAGAAGTTTTAAACTAACCGTCGCTTCCCGGCTGTGCGCTCAAACACTCGTCACAAAGAAAAATCAATGACCCGCGACGCCAGCAGCGTCTCAATAGCATGCAGCGCACAAGACACAAATACGCTACACCCTTCGTTGATATTTTAACTAGCCCAAACACACGTCATTCAGGAAGAGAAATTGTTGGGCTAATTGGTTTGACATCTTGCAAATGAGACAAATGACATCTTGCAGCTTGAAGTGCAATCTCTGAAACAATGTAAACGCAACCTTCACTTAATTAAATTCCCCTCACGACGTCGTAAACAATACCTACAACTCCGCGTGCTAGTTAGACAAGAAATCAGCATTAGGTAGAAGAGGCCCTAAAATGCAGTCAGATAAGCCGCTAGCGTTGATAAATATATATACTGCAATACGCTGTCAAACACAAATAGTATCCTCCAAAAATACTGTCCAATCTTATTCAGCAAAACGCACCTCAGAAAAACGTTCCCTCAAGTACCAAGAGAATTCTTTCCTTCCGTATGCCGTCGACACCAAGATATTTAAAGGATACCCTGAGACGCGAATTGAACATGTCGTTTTCATTGCTCCTTCTAGTACTGTGGAATGCAGTGAAATCGTAGCGCAAGTGGGAACGCCGAAAACAATGCATACTCCGTTTCACACATCCGGTGCAACGCTGCGGAAGCTATGCAAGAAGTTCGGTCAGCAAAAAGTCCCAGTTTCACCGTCCGGACGGTGCATGTTATCGCATGCACCCTCCGAGCGACGGAAACGCGCCGGCTCGTTTCATCTCTGCTTCGGCCACGTTTGTCGCCCCCGCTCGCGCGCTTTTACCCGCGGTAGAACAACAATGCGCGGGGGGATCTTATCAATTTGGACTTCGTACCGGAAGGACATGACGGCGACGGCGACGGCAACGGCAATGGCAACGGCGACGGCAAAAACCCGTCGAGACTATCCATACATTTGCTATCGCAATAAAATATATAAGTCCACGTGTCTCGCGCTGGGATTTTGTCGTTGTAAACGTGACCTCCGCGACTGGCTACGGCAGCACGCTACCAGAACCAATCGCGGAGGCCACGATACGAAAAACGAAGAGACGCTAAGGTATCCAGAACAACCCATTGATAACTGTATAAAAAACGGGGTTTGTTTATCTCTAAGTCACAAAGCATCTTTCTTATTACTCAGTCTAAAAACAAAAAAAATGACATTACGGATGGTCTATAAAGTTTTGCATCCATCTATCCATTACGGATGGTAACATCATTCAACTATTTCTTGCTTCGAATCTATGTACTGCAAGCTTCCATAGCGTTGCATCTGATGTATGAAACGGAGTATAGCTGTAATTTCATTTGAACGGAGAAACGACCTTCTGCTCGGACTACGGGGACATGCAGCGACAATTTTGGTCCCTGAAGTCACGTTGGGTCATGCGAGAGTGATGTGAGTTGCTGCGCGTTCTGAATAGCTTTAAAAGCCACTTTGCGAGTGATAATTGTTGTTTTTACCGCTGGGCCACACTGTTGTGTGCTAAGAGCTATAAAAACGTTCTTATCCCTTCACCAGCTACAGTAGGATTTTCATTTCTAAACATCCACATTTTGAAAACTATACCAACACGACACTAGGTACCCTGCGCCATAGAGTTTCCTAAAATTAACTAGAGGGGACTCTGGCGCTGCTATCGTTCAGCCACCATGGGAATGATGGGCAGTACACAGATTTGCCTAATCTTCGTACTTACGGCTTCGAACGCGCTTGTGGCTTTGTTTATTGCTGTGCTTTGGCTTTGTTTCGGACAAAAGAATGGATCGTTGTGAACTTAGTGATCAGATTTGAATTGGTGAGCCTAAAAAAGTTGAAGTGGTGCAGTGGAACTGCTGACTTTTGCTGAACTTCGTTTTGCGACAAAGCGGATGCAGCCGACGCGGAGCCAAACGGAGCCTAAGGAACGAAGTTTAGACAAATCTGTGTACTACCCATCATTCCCTTGCTGGCTGAAGCGCCATGCGTTGCAGCTCCTATAGACACTAGCGCCAAAGTTCCCTCTAGTAAGTATTGTAGGAAACTGTGTGCTGCGCAACGGCCACCATGAGGAAAGACTTGCGGCATACCTGTACGTATAAGCGGTGCGTGGTGGTTGGAAACAACCGGTGACGTCACTGGCAGAGTGGAATGAGAAAGGAAACGTTCTTCCTCGTCGTCTGCTGCGGTTTTGAAGTTTGACGACTAACAGCTTCGGTTTCCGAGCCCCAATTTTTTTCTTTTTTTGTTCATCTCTGTATTGAATGCAACACGCACTCCGGTGCTACTAAAGGCACAATCTAGAAAACGATGCAGGGCCCCTTTGAAGAAATTCATTCTGTTAACGACTGTCGCATTCCGACGTCAGATTTATTTTCTTTTTGTAAATGGTGCGAGAGCAATAACCTCTCTCTGAATGTTGCTAAGAACAAAGTCATGACTTTCACTCGCAAAACTGCAAGCGTATCATTTTCATGTTCTGTTAATTCTGTATCGTTATGCAAGGTTCTTGAGATAAATGATCTCGGTGTATTTTTTAATAGCACCTTGCACATTAATGTTCACACTAAGCGCGTTGCTACGCCGGGTCTTCGCTCTCTCGGTTGTGTTTGCAGACTACTGAGAGATTTCAATTCTCCAAGTACCCTTCCATACACAGCAATATGTCTTCCCCAACTTGAATATGCGCCTGCGATGTGGTATCGCATTTCTTAATCAAGCAGCGACACAACTGAGCGGGCTCA